>NW_025401103.1:0-614090 GCF_011075055.1 Mangifera indica | reverse complement strand
TTATTTTGGAATTTTATTGAATTCCAAATGCATAACTGGACAACACATCTGCATGCCCGACAAAGTAGAAAATTTTTGATTTCATCCTAGTTTGTTGAATTTGGACCGAATTGGAATTTTCTTGAGCTTTAAGGGTTGAATTTTAATTTTGTAAAACTTCAAGGATCAAAAGTAATTTAACACTTGAGATAACAATAATTAAAATGCACTTGTATGGGTGTATGTATACATGGTACTTAGTACACAGCCAAAAAACCATTATGGATGTTTTAATTTCTTTGTTTCATTTTTGAGTTGTAATCTTTAAAATAGGGCTTACGCGCCTTACCTTTATGCCTTTTCTTCTTTTAGTTTAGGTTGCTTTTGTATTCTTAGAAATTTGTAACTAGGAAATAAAGTTATATAATAATTGAAAACTGGAGATAAAAAAACAAGTGTGAAGACTCAAAGATGAAGATTCACTTAGGTTGACCAGTCAAACACCTCTTACCTCGGAAGGTTTGACATTAGTTACGATTATATGCTAGCACATTTTATTTTATGTTGTAAAATGTATGTGTAGGTTTTATTTTGCAAATATCACCTAACATGCAGCCTAAAACCTGATGAGCTAAATAATAGAATCCTCAACTTAAATATTAAGTCTAAATTTAACTGATGCCTTCTAACATGATGCCCTAATTAAGCCCTGTTTGTTGGAACCTTCTTTGCTTTAGCAAAGAGTACACTTCTACCAGATGAAAAATTAGGTAATGATCATGTTGGGTCCAACTTAACTAATGTACTTTGCTTGTTCGCCAAAGCGAAGGTAAAGTATGTTCGAGGCATGACTAGGGAATGCATTTATCGATGCAAGGACATATATAGTATCCACGTTACTGATACCGAGAGTCACATTTGAAGTCGTATGATTTGTTGGGGTAACATAAGACATGAGATTATAAGCTTTTGATGATTAATTTGAAATTTACCCATTCAATTAATTCAAACTTGTTTTCCAAAACAAAAGGGAGAATTAATGTAATAAGGTCTCTGTCTACTAAGAAGTTCACCGAAACTTTCTAAGTTTAATAGTGAGGGGCTATTGGCTTAAGGAAAATAGTGGGAGCATTTTGATTAGTAAATTCTTAATTAAAATAAATATTAATTAATTCAATAAATTACTAATTCTTTGTCTATAAATTATAGATCACTTAATCACCATGTCAAACATAACATATCAATCAATTCTAAAAAAAAAAAAATCAGAATCATTGGAAGCAACTTTATTAATTGGTATGGAAATTTTCAGATTATGTTGCGTTAGGAGAAGAGGTTGTATATCCTTAAGGGGTTGTTGCCCCTAAAGCTCGGTCCTAATGCCACCCAAAAGCAAAAGGATACTTTTAACGAGTAAGTAACTTTATGACTCTAAGGAAGTTTAATGCCTCATAGTGACTTCCATACCACCTAAGCTTAAAAACAACATATAGAAATGGATGTGCAACCTAATCTTGCACACCTTCAAGAGTTATATGGTACTCGTGTGATGGCTGAATGATATGAGGTATCAAGTTTGTTGTTTGATTACAAACTCTCAAAGGGAGGACAAGTTGGCTCTTATATGGTCAAGATGATTGGCTTCATCATGGATAATGAGCTTGCCATTGACCTTGTGTTGGAATCCCTTCCTAAATTGTGGGTTAATTTCATTATAAATTTTAACCTGAACAAAAAGGAGAAAATCCTGGAGAAGTTGTTGTATATGTTCAGGTAGGCTAAACAAGAAGTATGAAAGGTAGCTTCAACTTATATACATCTAGTTGAAACCCAAGCATCAAAAGTCAAGGCTAAGGGCAAAGGTAAGGCAAGACAAGGCTAAGGCGAAGCCCAAGCCTAAAGTGAAGAAACCTGATAATTCTACTCAACCTACAAGTGGTGTAAGGAAGAGAAAGGTTGTTTGCTTATATTGTGGTAAGACAAGTCACTGGAGGAGACATTGCAAAGCCTTTTTAGAGAAAAAAGATAAATAAGGCAGTTGAAACCTTTGTTTCAAGTATGTTTCTCACAAAGATAAGCTATTCTTCTTGTTCATCTTAGGTTGTAGACACATAATGTGGTTCTCATATTTGTTCGATATACAACGATTAAGCTAGAGTAGATTGCTTGTCATAGGAGAGTTTGACCTATGTGTTAGGTTGCCCATTGGGCTAGTTTTAAAATTAAAATTTTGTTATTATGTTCCTTCTGTTTCTAGAAACTTAGTTTTTGAGTTTGTTTTGGACAATAATGGATATTCATTTTTTATTATTGGTGGTATTATAGCCATCAGCTTAAATAATATTTTCTATGGAACAGCTGAATTGCATAATGGTTTATATAATTTAAAACGAGATAATGAAATTCTCAATGTACAAAATATAAATGATTAAAACCGAATGATTCAAATATCATATATTGTGGCATTGTAGGCTAGGCCACATAGGATCAAAATGTATATCAAGACTTCTTGAACAAAAAATCTTGTAATCAATTGACTTCCAATCATATGATGAATGTGAATCGTTCCTATAGGATGAATGGCCAAAACATGCTTCACTAGACATAGTGAAAAAGTAACTGAACTATTAAGGATCATTCACAATGATGTATGTAGGCCCATGACAATACATACTAGATATGGGAAAACCTACTTCATCTCATTTACTAATGACTTTAGTAGACATGACAATGTGTTTTTGATGAAAAACAAGTCTAAATGCTTTGATAAATTCAAAGAATTTAAGAACAAAATAGAAAAGCAACTTGGAAAGTGTAACACCTGGATTCAAGTATGCTAGTAAACTCTACTTTCAAAATTATCCCTAGAGTTGATTTTATAAGTTGTTTAAAGAAGTTGTAAAAGAATTCTTTAAAACTACTAAATGAGCAAAAATTTTCAAAAGGGGTAAAATAGTCATCTTAGAAGGATTTAAGAGACAAAGTGGGAATGTAAATTGAATGGCGCACTTGAAATTATATAATGGTGCTAAGGGTTTTTAGTAATTGGCTAAGGATAAAATAGTTATTTTTGGAGAAGGCTAAGGGTAAATTAGTCCAAAATGCTTATAAAACAACAAAACTATTCATTTTCTTTCTTCCTTGGCCAAGGATTCTCCATAACTTCACTAAAGTTTTTCTTCAAACAAAAATTCACCAAAAAAGCTTAGCTAAACCACATAATTTCTAGAGTCTATAGTTATAAAAAGTGTAGATTTATCAATTCTGGTAAGTTCTAAGGTAAAAAATTTAAATTTAAGAGATGTTAAGTTTAGAGTTTTGATGGATGATTATGTTTTTGGTTGATTAAGGTTGCTAGGAAGAAGAAAAGAAAGAGGATAGGCTTAAATCACCTGATTAGCAAAGAAAATGTAAGAATTTCATACTTTACATACTTAAAGTAATTTGAGTTAGGGTATTCAAATAACTTTTACTTGTATAAGTGTGCAACATATAGAATTAACATGATTTATGCTTAAAAGAATAAAGAAATGGCCAAAGGACTATTTCCCACCCAGGTATGCTGTTTTCTTAAGTTTCACTCCGTTAAGTTTGAAAATCCCATTTACCCACCCCGTGGCCAGTTAAAATTAATGGTTTCAAGGGTAAAATCATCATTTTGTCTGCATTATTAAAAATAAACTTAAATTTGATTTTATTTTCCCCCTAAACCCTAAAAACTAACAATTTCCCCCAACCCAAGTTTTAAAAAATAGTATTTTCCCCCTAGCGTTTTTAATTTTTCAGAGTTAGTTTTTCGACAACGTTTCTTTCTCTCTAACAACCTCCAAGCGACACCTTTCCTCTCTAACACTGCCTCTTTCCAGCGGTTGTGTTGGGCATGATCGTCGACGAAGACAACTCATTCTCATCGACGACTGTGCCCAAGACAATTCTCTAAAAGGAGATTGTGTCGGGAAAAATTGTTAGTTTTTAAAATTTAGAGGGGAAAATGAGATAAATTTTTCAAGGGTTAGAGTTTCGTTAATTTTAACAGCCCATGGATAGGTAAATGAGATTTTCAAAGTTAACAGAAGAAAACTTGAGAAAATCGCATACTTTGGGTGGGAAATAGTCCTTTGGCCTAAAGAAATTCATTAAGACTTATGATGTAATTTTTGGCCATAAGGGTATATTAGACATTTCTTATTCCTACGGTTAGCTTAGTTGATTTTGTGTATTGAGTATGTGAGAAATGATGAATTGATGGAAGAATTTGCACTAAGAGTAAGTATGTAATTTTTGGCCATAAGGGTAAAAGTGTCATTTTATGTGTTGTAGGTTAATTTGTGTTTAATTATGTGCATGATATGTATAATAACCCTTATATTAAACCTATATTGTATATTTTGAAATTAATTTGATTCATGAGATATATATAAATGCACGAGAAAATAATATAATACTTGATAAGGAGAGCAAATAGTGAGAAAAAAGCAATGAATATGCATATTTCATATATGTATACACGAGAAATCATAGCATATTGGTGTATATTCATCCAAACATGCAATAAGAAACCAAAATCAAAAACTATTTTCACTGTTCATGTGGTTTGAGCAGTTTTTATTCTTGCAGTTTAACCAACCAAATCAACTCCAAATTCAACCAAATTCATTTCATCATAATCATAACACAATGAAATTTCTTTCAAGCTATGGACGTACACAATTGGTGTAGAGTAAGGCAATCAAGTTACAAGTAGAATGCAGTGGCAGAAATGGTAATTATGCTACAACTCTCTGCCATAATCAAAATAAACACACATTCACACTCTAATTTGGATTTCTAAGGAAAAATAAAATGTAACCAAGGCATAAAGGAAAGTTCCACCAACTTTGGGGTCTTTCACCACCAATCTTCCACCAAGAATGATTGGATAAAGGAAATGAGAAAAAGAGCCAACAAAGCTTCTTCAAATTTTCATTCAAAGAAAAAAAAAAAACCCATTTTTACAAAGCAAGGCCACTTTATATAAGGAGTAAGTGGCGGCAAAATATGTGTACATAGGTTTTTAATAAAATAATTCACTCTAGCCCTTAATTCACTCTAAACCACACAAAATAAGCCATGCCATACTCTAAATAAATGCAATAAGACAAAATGTCACTATTATTCCATAAAAAGTGGGCTTTTGTCTCCACCAAACCTTTCCTTTCATCTAATTTCATCTAACTCTCCTAATTGGACTTTGAGCACGTTTTTGGGCTTCAAAATGGAGTGATGGATGGTTGTAACTTCACTTGGGCTTCAAAGGAGGACTTCTTGGATCTTTAAAACCTATTTGATCATGAGAGTTTTAGATCCAAGTAATAGCATTGCACCTATAAGCAAAGGTGGGCCAAGGTGGAAAAGGTAATGAATCTTTGGGCTTGTATAAAGCTAATTCTTCATTCTCAATGGTGGCTTAAGCCAAATGGAGATTTGATATAGACTTGGAAGCTACAGTTAGAGAAGTGGACGAACATACATCATCCCCCCGAGTTAGGAAAGACTTGCCCTTAAGTCCTCAAGGTGGTTATTCTCTATGTATGGTGAAAGATCTCCAATGTTGAAGGTGGCCGAGACTCCTCCTATTTCATCTGGAAGATTCACCTTGTATGCATTGTCATTCACCCTCTCAAGCACTTCAAATGGTCCATCAGCCCTTGGAGCTAGCTTACTCCTCCTCTTGCTTGGAAATCTCTCTTTTCTCAAATGCACCTAACCAAGTCACCAGGTTTGAAAATGGATGGCTTCCTATGCTTATTGACCTTCTTCTTGTGAGCTTCATTGGTCTTCATGATCTAAAATTTAATGGATTCATGAGTTTCTTCATGGCTACAACTTTTTGCTTGGCTTCTTTATGAACTTACGCATCAAGAGGCAAAGAAGTTAGATTCAAAGGAGTTAAAGGATTGAGACCATACACTACCTCAAATGGAGAGTAGCCGGTTGTAATGCTTAGACTCTTATTGTATGCAAATTCAGCTTAGGCAAGCTTCAAATCCCAATCTCTCAAGTGTTTGCTGACTATGGTTCTCAAAATGGCTCCCAAGGTTCTATTGGTTGCTTCAGTTTGGCTATCCATTTGTAAGTGATAGGAGGTGCTAAACATGAGTTTAGTGCCCAATTTACTCCACAAAGTCCTCTAAAAAAGGCTTAAGAATTTGGTATCCTTATCCGAAACTATAGTTTTAGGGATTCCATGAAGTCTCACCACTTCTTTGAAGAATAAGTTAGCCATTTTGCTTACATCTTCAGTCTTGGTGCATGGTAAAAAGTGAGCCATTTTGGAAAACCTATCAACCACTACCATTATTGCATCCTTTCCTTTTTGAATTCTAGGAAGAGCTACCACAAAATCCATGCTAAGATCTTCCCAAGGCTATTCTGGAGCCACAAAGGCATGTAAGGACCAACTTTGAAATGAGATTTGGACCTTTGACAAGTGCCACACCTCGTTACAATGTCTTAGACGTCACCAACCATTTTAGGCCAATAGAAATGTTCCTTAAGCATCTCCAAGGTTTTATTTATGTAAAAATGACCTGTCAACCCACCACCACGTGTCTCCCTAATGAGAAGCTCTCTAAAAGAACCTTTAGGCATGCATAATTTGGTTCCTTTGAAGAGGAAACCATCTTGGAAGCTAGAGTTGGAGAAGTGGCCGAAAGTACATCACATATGCATGTTTTCAGAAAAATAAAGAAAGGGGAAAAACATTTTCTAAGTTATGCATGTTTTTAGAAAATGGAAAACAAGTGTTTTTTGGTTTTATAATAACTCATATGATATAGGAAAACAGGAAACATGCTTAAAATCCTTACATGCGAGCTATACTATGTGGATAACAAATAAAGATATTGGTTGTACTGTATGGATAGCAAAGAAAGATATCATCTATACTACTGGACAACAAAGAAAAAAAGTGAATATGCATATAAGAGAGGATTATACCTCGTATGGTGACTGTATGTACTGTCATATGTAGTTTAGACTGGTCAATAAAAATATTTGATAAACAAAAAAAAAAGAAGAATTAGCAAATGTTTTATGAAAGTCATTTGTATTAGAATCATACATGCAAACCTATATGACTAACAAAAAGTTAAGAAAAATGTACAATCAAAGAAGATTTAAGACAAGTGAAGAAGAATCTGAACATAAAAGTCATGACACTCATACTTGCATACATCATAACGTGTGAATCATATTTGCATAGTGATAAAAAGAGATATGATATGTGGTTAATGCGTGTTCCATGTAAATTATCTTGTATGTGACTAGCCCAAATATGCTGAGTATGAAAGAGATTAGTACTGGTATAAAATGCTTTAAGTATTTAGTATGATTTTTTTACTGAGCCATGGTCGCTCACTCTGTTTAATTTAATATTTTTACAGGTAAAAAGTTGCAGTAGAGGTTCCCAAGGAGCACTAGTGAGACATGAGGCTGAGGGAGGAAGACACCATATTTTTGTTGATTATATGTTTTGGATGTATATGTGAATATATGCATATATATATATATATACTTGATATAGATATTGGTGAATGTGTATATATTTTGGTTCCTATATGTATATATGTGGTTGTTGTATATGTGCAGTACATCTATATAGTGGTTAGTGTATCCTCATGAGAATACATACATATATATATATATATATTATATATATATATATATATATATATATATTTATATATTGTGTTAATTGTTGGAATTGGTTATAAGGTTCCTGTGGGTGGCAATTTTTTTGATGGTAACTATGATTTATTTATTCTATTAATTGTGATTGAGTTGATGAAAATCCAATTAGTTGGTAGGACTAGCTTATGTAAATTGCTAATTAGGAGTGTTACAAGGCATAATAAAAAATTCCTCAGACCCTTTAAAATAGGGAACTCTTACCATTTTTCTATAACACACCTATTGGTTAGAAGAGGTTACAGGAAAAAAATTAAAATCCTCTAAAGTGATCGAGGGGGTAAATATCTGAGTGCTGAATTCATAAAATATCTAAAAGAATATGAATAATATCTCAATTTACTTCTTCTAGTACTCTATAGTGTAATGGTGTATTTGAATGGAGGAATAGAACCTCGATAGAAATGGTCCGGTCTATGATAAGTTTCACCGATCTACCCATGTTTTTTTGGGATCATGCCCCAAAAACTGTTGCCTTCACATTGAACTGTGTCCCATCTAAATTTATAGATAAAACTCTATACAAGTTATGGACTGGGCAAAAGCACAATCTAGGTTACTTGAGGATTTAGGGTTGTGAAGCTTATGTTTAGAAATTGGATCCCAATCAAGCTAAGCATTAAGTCTAAAAAGTGTCTTTATGGGTTACCCAAAAGTTACTAAGAGATACTACCTCTACCATCAGAGGAGCAAAAGGTCTTTGTTGCTCATACCAATGTGTTCCTTGAGAAAGAATTTATTCTTAAGAGAACCAATGGGAGGATAGGGGAACTTAATGAAGTTCTTATATATGAAGATACCATAAATGTTAGATAGGATGATGTGCTATCATAAATAGTCAACCATGATAAGGAAGTTCCTCCACTTTAGGAGGAACAAATCTAGTGTACACAAGAGCTACAAGTGCATTTCCATCAAAATAATGCAACAACACACAAACTCAATTCTATAAGTTACTATTCATTTAGCATAACAACAATTTGTCTTTAATTTTAACCAAACAAATGACCTTCAAATCATGCAAATTATATATCATTGGAAAAAGCATTCAAAAAGCTTTTTAATGATATATAATGTCAACCACAACTCAATCAACAAGTTATGGACTGGGCAAAAGCACAATCTAGGTTACTTGACGATTTAGGGCTGTGAAGCTTATGTTTAGAATTTGGATCCCAATCAAGCTAAGCATTAAGTCTAAAAAGTGTCTTTATGGGTTACGCAAAAATCACTAAGAGATACTGCCTCTACCACCAGAGGAGCAAAAGGTCTTTGTTGCTCATACCAATATGTTCCTTGAGAAAGAATTTATTCTTAAGAGAACCAATGAGAGGATGGGGAAACTCAATGAAGTTCTTATATATGAAGATACCATAAATGTTAGACAGGATGATGTGCCATCATAGATAGTTGACCATGATGAGGAAGTTCCTCCACTTTAGGAAGAACAAATCTAGTGCACACAAGAGCTACAAGTGCATTTCCATCAAGACAATGCAACAACACACAAAGTCAATTCTAGAAGTTACAATTCATTTAGCATAACAACAATTTGTCTTTAATTTTAGCCAAAAAAATGACCTTCAAATCATGCAAATTATATATCATTGGAAAAAAGCATTCAAAGAGCTTTCTAACGATATATAATGTCAACCACAACTCAATCAACAAGACATTCAAAACTAGCTTCAAAGTTTGCTAGCAAAAACTAGAAAATGGCAAAATCACAAACTGTGAACAATAACTCGAGGCATACAACACACATTCAAGTCTTCACACTTTGGATTTCAAGGGTAACAAGAAAATTAACCAAGGCATAAAGGAAAGTTCCATCAACCTTGGGGTCTTCCACCACCAATCTTCCACCAATAATGATTGGATAAAGGAAATGGGATAAAAGCCAACAAAGCTTTCTTCAAATTTTCATTCAAAAATGCAAAAACCTATTACAAATGAAGATCCAACCCTTTATTTAAGAGGCATGGATGGCAATGATACAATATTTCCCACAAATGTAAACTAAAATGACATGAATTAAGCTAAGCCATTCATTCTAAACCAAGCCCATACATAGTAATTAACTAAAGACAAAGTGAGTTGTTTTTTCCTTAACTTTAGGAATGATATTTCCCAACTAAAACAACCAAATTCTAATTTAGTTTCAATGTAACTAAAAACCAATTTTGGGCTCTTTGGGCTTCTCAAAATGATGCTTGCACGTTTGGGCCATTGATGGACTTCTAAAGTCACACTTTTGGATCAATTAAAGCCAAAAAGCTATTCACTTAGACCTTGGGTGCATGCAATGAGACTATACTCAAAAGTGGTTTTGGGCCAAAATTGAATGTGCAATGCTTCCTTTGGCTTAGGATTTTCTAGAACATTATTCTTCTTGGCTTCAAAGGCTGCATGGAGACTTGAGGATGGCTTGGAACCTAAAAATGACAATGGAGTCACGTATACATCATCCTCCCCGATTTGAAAAGGATTTGCCCTCAAATCCTCAAGGTGGTTATCCTCCACTTGCTGACCATTCATAAACAAGCCCTCTTTCTCGACTTCTTTTCCCTTAATAACTTTATGAACTTGTTGTGGACTTAGAGGAGTTAAAGTGATAGTCTTGCCATTGAATTTAAAGGAGTAAGTATTCTTCTTGCCATCATGCTTCACTTCCTTATCAAATTGCCAAGGTCTTCCCAATAACAAGTGACATCACACAAAATCTTATCATTATAATGATTGCCAATGTAGAAGGAAATAAGCACTTGCCTTGCAACTTGTAGGCTAGTTCTATTACTCAACCATTGTAGTTTGTATGGTTGAGGGTGTGACATGGTGGATAACCCAAGTTTGTCTACTAAGGTGGATGAGACCACATTTGCACAACTCCCACTATCAATAATTAAATAACACACTTTACCTCCAATGGTACACTTTGATTGAAAAATGTGGAGTCTTTGTCTTCATGAGGAAGAGACTTGGCATGCAAAGCTCTCCTAATAACTAGCAACTTTTCTTTATTAGCTCCTTGTAGAATTTCTTCTTCTTCCTTGTTGGCTTCATCACTTTCATGGCTGGAAACTTCACTTTCTTCTTTTTCTTAAAGAGACTCCTCAATTGCTTGTATCTCCATCAAGGATAAAACTCTCATATTAGGGCATTCAGCTTGGAAGTGTCTATAGCCTTAGCATTTAAAGCACTTTTTGTTGGAGAGGTTAGTCTTTACCATATTAGGCTTATCCTTAGTTAGTTCCATCATTTTTTCCCTCCCTTTCTCCTTGGAAGAAGAATCAACAACATTTGTGTAGGATAGGGAACCTTTATGGAAAGTAGTTCCCTTGGTAAAAGATATGCTTTTGTTAAATAATATCCCTTTGGAGAATGACTTGGAAACCATAGGCTTCATAGCCTTCTTTTGCTTCTCCACTTGAATAACCAACTTACACACATCTTCAAAAGTGCAATACGGTTGCAACTCCACCATATGAGCAATGTCTTGATTCAATCCTCTAATAAATCTTGCAATGGTTTGCTCTTTTACTTCTGATAGCCCACTCCTTATTAATAGCTTCTCAAACTCCTTTATGTAATGCTCTACTCCATTACTTTCTTGCTTAAGGGTGTGTAGCTTGAGGTAAAGATCTTGTTTATGGTTGTACGGGAGGAATCTTCTCTTCAAAAGCTTCTTTAGTTTCTCCTAAGATCTCACTCTCTCTTTACTGTCCCTTTCCCTTTGCTTCTTGAGATTTTCCTACCACAAGGATGCATAATCCTTGAATTTCAAGATGGCAAGCTTACATTTCTTCTCATCTGAATAGCCCTTATATTCAAAAACTCTCTCTATAGCATGTAACCAATCAACAAAATCATTCAGATCCATACTACCCTTAAATTTTGGAATTTCAATTTTCAATCCCCTATCATCATCCTTATTTCTCCTAGATGCCCTTTCTTGTTCTTCCTCACTTGAGTCATCATGAATTATCAATTCCTCCCTAGTATGTCTAGGAGAAAGAGGCGAAGGTCTAATATGTCTTCTTGGGTGATGTAGTTAGGTTGGGTGAGGTGGAGGAGGGGGTATTTGGCTTTGTGTTAAAGTTTGGGGTTGATAAAGGTGCTCGGCTTTGAGTGAGGGTCAAGTTTCTCATCATTTGCATCATTTGATTCATTAGCCCCTAATGGCCTTAAGTTCTCCTTTGACCTCTTCTTTTAGGGCCATGTGGGCAAATTCCAAAGGATGAGGATAAAGTTCTTTTATAGGACATTTTTGGTGATGGCTAGTGGAAGGCTAATGGTTATAACTGTTCAAGGGTTGGGGGGAGTATTGGTAAGTGTTTAGCTTAAGGAAGGTTTGTGTTTTAGGCAAATTAAGGTTCTGTGAACAGTAACTTTATAGTGAACAGTGAATTTCGCCATGAACAGTAACTCTGAGAAAAAGATTACAATTAACAAATCATAAAAACAACCAAGGCTTTGATACCAAATCGTGCATTTCCATCAAGACAATTCAACAACACACAAACTCAATTCTGGAAGTTACTATTTATTTGGCATAGTAGCAATTTATCACTCAATTTTAACCAATCAAATGACCTCCAAATCTTGCAAATTATATATCATTGGAAAAAACATTCAAAGAGCTTTCTAACGACATATAATGTCAATCACAACTCCATCAAGAAGGCATTCAAAACTAGCTTCAAAGTTTGCTGGCAAAAACTGGAAATTGCAAAAACACACACTGTGAACAGTAATTCGAGGCATACAACACACATTCAAGTCTTCACTTTAGATTTCAAGGGAAACATAAAATGTAACCAAGGCATAAAGGAAAGTTCCACCAACCTTGGGGTCTTCCACCAAGAATGATTGGATAAAGGAAATGAGATAAAAGCCAACAAAGCTTTTCTTCAAATTTTCATTCAAATGCTAACAAACCTATTACAAATGAAGATCCGCCCCTTTATGTAGGAGTATGGATGGCAATGATACAATATTTCCCATAAAAGTCAACTAAAATGGCATGAGTTAAGCTAAGCTATTCATTCTAAACCAAGCCCATACATTGTAATTAACTAAAGACAAAAGTTAGTTGTTTTTTCCTTAACTTTAAGAATGATGTTTCCCAACTAAAACAACCAAATTCTAATTTAGTTCCAATGTAACTAAAAACCAATTTTGGGCTCTTTGGGCTTTTCAAAATGATGCTTGGACATTTGGGCTATTGATGGACTTCCAAAATCACACTTTTGGATCAATTAGAGTAAACTATTCACACCTTGGGTGCATGCAATGAGACTATACCCAAATGTGCAATGCTTCCTTTGGCTTGGGATTTGCTAGAACATTATTCTTCTTGGCTTCAAAGGTTGCATGGAGACTTGAGAATGGCTTGGAACCCAAAAATGACAATGGAGTCACGTATACATCAGTTACGTAGTCTACACAAGTGTATCACGAGCTAGAGAGATTTGGTTTTATCCTAACTTAGCACGATGACGTATTAGTCATTAATGATAATGAGCCTAAAACCTACGATGAGACTATTTCAAGTCCAGTCGATTCTGAAAAATGGTTAGGTGTCATGAAATCTAAAATAAACTTTATGTACCAAAACCAAGTATGGACTTTAGTGGATCCATCTGAAAGGGTAAAACCTGTAAAATGCAAATGGGTTTTCAAAAAGAAAACTAACACGATTGGTTGCAAAGTGTTTCACTCATAAATATGGCATTGACAATGATAAAACCTTTTCATTGATTGATATGCTTAAGTCTATTAGGATTATGCTTACTATAGTTGCATACTATGACAATGAAAATTTTCAAATGGATGACAATACTATCTTCTTGATGTCTATATAGTGTAACTCAATGGTTTCGTTCTTACTAGACAGGTAGATAAAGTATGCGAGTTGGAAAAAGTCCATTTATAAACTTAAGTAGACTCTAAGAAGCTAGACTATTCATTTTGATGAAACTATTCATGAGTTCAGATTCATCCAAAATGAAGATGAATTGTGTGTATACAAGAAGGTAAGTCGAAGTATGATTACTTTTCTAGTATTACATTTTAATGAAATCTTGATTTTGGAATTAACTTACCGAAATTACAATAGGTAAAGGCTTGGTTATCCAAGTGTTTCTCCATAAAAGACTTAGAAAAAACAACCTATATTATTGGGATTAAAATTTACCAAGATAGAGAGCATAGACTACTAGACGTAAGTCAAAACACTTACATCGACAAGATATTGACTAGATTCAATATAGAAGAACCAACAAAGAATTTCTGCCTATGTCCCATTATGTATATCTTTCAAAAGATATATCTGAGAGAGATAAGATAAGTAGGATCTCATATACTTTGGCTATAGGATCAATCATATACGACATGATATGTATGAGGATTGATGTTTCATATGCCTTTAGTGTTTGTTGTAAATATCAACTAATCTAGGTGAAAAACACTGGATGGTTGTAAAAAGTATCCTAAACTAGGGATGTATTCTTAGTTTATGAAGGGGAATTTGAACTCACTATAAGAGACTATAGTGATGTCAGTTTCCAAAATGATCAAGATAATTACAAATTCCAATCAAGGTTTATGTTTTGTTGAATAGTGATGCAGTTAGTGAGAAAAACTCTAAGCAAAGTATAATGGCTAATTCTATAATAGAGTCCAAGTATATTGCCCTTCTAGAAGCAATAAAAGAGGTTGTGTGGATCAAGAAGTTTGTTATTGAAGTTGGAGTGGTTCTGAGTATCACTGAGGTAATTAAGCTCTATTGTGATAACAATGGAGCGATTGCTCAAGTATAAGAGTCGTACTCTTATAAGAGATCCAAACACATACTTAGACGATATCACCTGATCTAAGAGATTATATAACTAGGTGACATATATATAGCAAGGATTGATACAGATGACAATTTGGTTGACTCATAAACCTTTGTTGTAGCAAAAGCATGATAGACATATACCAAGCTCGGTATTAGATATATAACCGATTAGCTATAATGCAAGTAGGAGATTATTAAGGTATATGCCTTAGAGCCAATCAAATTTGACATTTGTAAATGTAATTTTATATTAATAATTAATAAAGGATTTATTGTTATTCAATTCATATGTTATCTGTTTATATGCTTGCGAATAGCATGCCCTTATAATGGTAGAACTATTAAGAAAGCATTAGATGACTAATCGCGGGAACCCTATATACACTTTTAGTGGCCATTTTAGACATGTTCGTAATCTCGACATCACAATGAACTAAGACACATGTAATAATGATGAGATTATCATAGTGTTAAGCGATTGACTAAAAGTGACGAAAATTCTCACATGTCGAAGCTAATGTAGATAGCTTAGTGTAACACATAGGTTCACATTGTAGATATGTTCATTGGATTAACCCAACTAGAGGATATCCATATGGATAGTTGCTCCATGTCTATGGAATAAATTTTTTAAATATATAAATGAATGTGATACTTTGACTTAAGGTCGCTAGATTGTCTCGTGCAAAGATTGAAATGGTTTGTCATTATCCAACGTGCTACTGTAATTTGGGTAACTATAAAGGTAGTAATCTGCCATATCTAAGATCCATAAGCATAGATCCATGAGCATAGACTATGATTGATTAATAAAAGATTCATCACTCCTGAGCATAAGAAAAGATATCTCACATGAGAATATTAAAGGACATCCATGACAACTTGAATATATGGCTATAGTAGATGAAGTTGTAGCCTAATCCATATTAGGCACATTTATATGTCTCAGCCTCGAGCAATATCGGTGGATAAAAAGTTTGAATTACACGTAATTGTGATGTTATAAAAGCTTAAGAAATGTCCACTAATACTTTATCATCCAGGTGGCCATTATGCTTTGCTAGAAGCCAATCTTGATTTGTGTTTGAATTCGATGAATTCTGACACCACTAGTTTAATAAAGAGCTTATAGGTTATTCACATATAGGGGTTGATTCGAACTTAGAGATGAAGATTATTTGATGATAATTTTAGTGTTTAAGGAAAAAGAGAATTTGTTGATCGTACTTTGACCAAGGTAAACCTTAGTATGCATGATGCCACCTAGCACCATACAAATTAAATAAGCATGGCATGACTTGACAAATTTTTGTCCAACCATGCAAGGCATAAGATCATGTCAAGTGGCACAATATATGTGCCACTTGTGTATGGTTTGAAATATGCCGATTGTGTATGTTTACATGTTTACTTGTGCATGGTTTGAGGATGCCAAGTTTGGATAAAATCCTTACTGAACGTAGGCATCGATACATATAAAAGCATTTGTTAGAGTTACAACAAAAAATATAACACTTACATAGAAAAAATCCTAGTCACAGGTTTTTTGTTTTTCTCGAAGCCTTACAAGCTTTTACTTGGATTTCTTCTTAGGTGTTCGTGCTCCGTATGGATACCAAGGCATCACCTCTCGAAGGTCAGATCTCATTCAATCTCAAGCCATGTGAAGATGGGCATCATTCATCATGAGCTATCCCCATGTGTAACTTTAAATACATATAGACATGTTACTTTTGGAACACAAGTGTGTGCCCTCTTTCCATACTTAACTTTTCAAAACTCAACATCATCTGTGCTAGGGTAGGTGCCCTAAAGCCAATTGAATTTGCCATTTGTGAATGTAATTTTTATTTTAATCATTAACAAAAGGATTAGTTGTTATTCTATTCATATATTGTTTATTTATATGATAGTATAAATAAAATGCCTTTAAAATGGTAGAACTGTACGAGGGGATCAAATGACTAATCATGAGAACCCTATATACATATTAAGTGGCTATTTTAGAAACGTTCATAATCCCGACATCGTAATGAATAAGGGCACGTGCAATGATGATGAGATTATTATAGTGTTGAGTAACCCTACTAAGAGTAACGACAATTTTTGTGTCGAAGCTATTATAGACAACTTAGTATAACACATAGGTGCACGTTATAGACATGTTCATCAAACTAACTCAACCAGAAGATATCCATATGGATGATTACTCTAATGTCTATGGAATAAATCCTCTGAACACTATAAATGCATATGATCCTTTGACTTGATGTTGTCAGACTATCTCATGTAAGGATCAGTATAATTTAACGTTATCTAATATGCCATCATAATTGGGGTAATTATAAAGATAAAATTGACCATATTGTAAGATACATAGAGTTTATGATTAATTAATAAAATATTTATCACTTTTAAGCATAGGAGAAGACATCTCACATGAGAAGATATCTCAAACGAGAATATTGAAAAATATCTATGACTGCTTGAATTTGTGGCCACGGTGGGATAAGGTTATAGTCTAACCCGTGTTAGTCATTGATATGTATCAGTTCAAACAGAGGAATCACTGAGGTAAATACATTTCTATGTCTTAGTCTTAAGAGATATTGATTGATGAATGGATTGAATTGTATGTAACTATGATGTTGTAAAAAGCTTAAAAGATGTCTATAGACACTCTATCATTCAAGTAGCCATGATGCTTTACTAAAGGCCAATCTTGGTTTATGTCTAGATTCACCTTGAATTTGGACACTATTAGCTTGATAGAAAGCTTATGGGTCACATGCATAAGGAGTTGAATCAAACTTAGAGGAATGAATTGTTTATTAAAAATCTTGGTGTTCAAGGCTAAGAAAGAGACCAAAAATAGACTGGGTTTGCTAATGGGTTAAGAGGATCTAGCTTAATCATGTTTAACCAATTGCTTGCCATGCACTTGCTGTGATGGTGTCGACCATGCAAATGCATGATGTCAGTTGATACCATGTAATAAATGGCCATGCTAGCTAGTACACAAATGTGTGCTAGCTGTGCAATGCATGGCTATGCTAATTAGCACATATTTGAATTCCAAACTTGCAAACAAGGCCACCAAGCCTTGGCCATGCTAGTCGGCACATTTATGTGTGCCAGTAGTGCAAATGGTCTTGAGATATGTTGGCTTTGCATTCTTTCATGACAATGGTGCATGTATGTTGATGGTGTCGTGTGCACTTAGAATTCCAACAGTGCTCAAACACCTGCAAAAATAAAAGGCATAAACTTTTTGCATGAAAAACACAAAAATATATAAAGAAAACAACCTAGCTGTCATTCCCTCTGTTTTCTCTCTTTCCTATGAACGTCAAAAGTCCAGTCAAAAGCCCTAATAACCTTTTTGCCTAGTTTCCTTAGTTTGTTTGTGCTCTGCTACACCTCATGTGGATTAGATAGTGTACGTTATTTAACTACGTGAAGGTTGAAAGAGCCCTTAAAATAGGTATAATATACAAAACACACTATGAGTGTTTTGTATATTCATAAAGATATGTTTAAAATGGGTATCTTATTTAGGGTTTTCCAGACTTGTTTGATTTTTAATATTTTAAATTTTATTGCACTACTAGTTATTGATGCCTTAAAAGCCTATTGTGGTATCAAAGCCACCATTTAACATATTTTCATGAAAACTATAGTTGTTGTTAGTTTTGGGTAATTTTATATGTTGATTGCATGTAATTGAATTAATCAAGACTGGATAAAATTGAAAAAGATGATTTGTAATCGTGTTGTTGCGTGATTTGTTAAGTATCTTATACAATGAACACTGTGTTAAAATATTGAGTGATGATTCATGAACTTTTGTTTAAGTTTTTTTGATATATGCTAGTTTGATTTTGATCAAATGTGATGCATACATGGCTTCATTGCCATTTTTGGGTTCCAAGCCATCCTCAAGTCTCCATGCAGTCTTTAAAGCCAAGAGAAATAAAGTTCTAGCAAATCTCAAGCCAAAGGAAGCATTGCACCTTTAATTTTGGCCCAACTTTACTTTTGGGTTTAACCTTATTAGTTGGACTCAAGAATCACTTGAGTAGTTTGCTCTTTTAACCTAAAATAAGCTTCACATGGTGCCTTTCCAAGCCCAATCTGCCCGAGACTCTTTTGAAGCCCATTTTAACTCAAACTTGTGTATTTAGTTGGCTTAGAACTAGATAGAAACTTAGTTGCAAAGCTAGGAGACATGGTTCCTAGATTTAGGGAAAAGACAATTCACTTTTTGTCTTTAGCAACTAAAAGGTATGGCGTAGCTTAATTCAAAGGATTTTTGTATTAAAAAAGTTTATAGATTTTGTATTGGAAAGTCCATTTTGCTGCCACTTCTTCCCTATATAAAAGGTAGTCATGCTTTTGTAAGAGTTTAGACAATTTGATGTAATGAAAGTTTGAAGCAATGCTTTGTGGCTCTCTCCATTTTCTTTTATCTAATTCATTCTTGGTGGAAGACCCCAAGGTTGGTGGAATTTCCTTTATACCTTGGTTATTTTTCTTATTTCCCTTGAAATCTAAAGTGTGAAGACTTGAATGCGTATTGTATGCCTCGGGTTACTGTTTTTTTTTTTTGGTAATTAATATTTTTATACCAAACAGAAAGAGAATGTACAAAGGCTTATCTAGGACAAAACCCCTATATTAAGCCTAGACAAAGCATACTTAGGACAAGTCCTGGGTTATGCCAAAAGACTTAAGTAACCCAATAGAAACACACTAATGGGAATACAACACCCAATTGTTGGCGATGGACTCATTTTCATTAGACTTGCTAACATTATCCAAGTAAGCCACCCATTCTCTAACACATTCCTTTATAAGCATAATTACTCTCTCCTTGGATAGTCCAACTCATCCAAAGCAAATGTCATTCCTAACCTTCCAAATGTAATAGATGGTTACACCAAAACATAATTTACTCACAATATTCTTGAAGTTGTCTTCCTTCCAATGTCTAGCTAAGTCCTCAACTAAAGAGACCCAAGGTAGAGGATTGAGATTTAGATGACAAAGATTAAGTACCTCATTCCAGATTTGAGAGCTAAAAGTACAGTTAAAAAAATGATGATCCATGCTTTTCGGTTCCTCATTTCATAAAGGGCACACATTATGAGAGACAAGGCCTATTCTTACTAATTTATCCTTTGTCATAAGTTTGCCTCTAATACCCAACCAAGTAATGAAAGAATGCCTTAGAAAATGTCTTTTGAACTAAATAAGGTTGTGCCAAGAAACCCTTTCTCTCCTAAGGTGAATCACTTCCCAAGCCGATTTGATAGAGAAGATGTCGAGTTAAGGGTCTAAATTAGGGAGTCCTCCCCTCCCGTTAGGCAACAAGGTAGTGATTCCTTTATCTCTGAAAGGTGACACAAAGTGGCCACCGACCATCTCTACCTATGACCAATGACTACTTCCTTAACTAATGTGTGCTTAAGGTTACTCGAATGATAGATAACTTGGGGGCCATATTTGTCAAGCAACGGTCTACAAGGGTGCCAATTATCATGCCAAAAAAAAGTGTTTTCTCCATTGCCAATGATTTTCTTGAACTTAGGCTTCATTAGCTCCCTTACGCCTAAAATTTTCCTCCAAACCCAAGAACTCTCACCATTAAGTTTTATTTCCCAAAAACATTTACCTTTTAGCTTGTTGGCTTTAACCCATTCCACCTAAAGCAAATTATTATTGTCAAGGAGGATTTTCCACATGTTCTTAATAATGATAGCTTTATATCATGATTTACTTTTCATTATACCTAAGCCACCCTCCATTTTCGGAACACAAACCTCATCCCAAATGACTTTGGTTTTTTTACCATCCATAGAAGCACCACCCTAAAGAAACACCCTTAGAATTTCGTCAATCTCTTTATGGACACCTGATGGGAGAATAAAAATGGAAGACCAATACACTTGGATGCTAAAAAAGATGGCCTTTATAAGGATAAGTCTACCTGCATAGGATAGGAACTTGCTATGCCACATGGTTATTCTCCCAACAATCTTGTGAATAAACAGCTTGCAATCACTACCTTTGAGTTTTAAAGAAGTGATTGGTACGCCCAAATATTTGAATGGAAATTCACTCACTTCTATATTGATAGTTGCCGAGACATTAAGCTTTTCCTCTTAGGATACTCCGGAAAGGAAGATATTACTTTTAGCAAGGTTCATTTGAATCCCGAACCATTTATGGAAGAGGATAAGAGAGTTTTTCATAAGGGAGATAAAATCACTATCCGCTCTACAAAACAAGATAAGATCATCGGCAAAACATAAGTGAGTTATATTGTTCTTCTTACATTTCCAATAATGGCCAAAAGAGGGGTTATTCTTGAGTTCCCCAAGTAATCGAGAAAGAACCTCCATCGAGATGACAAAGAGATAAGGGGAAATTGGGTCCCCTTGTCTTAAACCATAAAAGCTCTTGAAGAAACCTACTAATTCACTATTGATACCCAAAGAGAAAAAAAGGGACATGATACAACTTTTTATCCAGTGAATGAATTTATCAAGAATGCCAATAGTTTTAAGGATTGCAAGAGTAAACTCCCAATGCACCAAGTCATAGGCCTTCATAAGGTCTATCTTCATAGCACACTTCTTATCTTTTCTAATTTTGTGATAGTTGTGCATAAGGTCTTGACAAAGCATAATGTTTTCACCAATGTTCCATCCACCCACAAAGGCACCTTGGGCTTTATCAATGAAATTAGGGAGAATGACTTTGAGGCGGTTAGTAAGAATTTTGGAGATGCATTTGTAAATTGTATTGTAGCATGCTATAGACCTATAATCCTTGCAAAGAGAAGGGTTAGCAACCTTAGGAATAAGTGCAAGGATAGTGCAATTTACCTCTCTAAAAGATTACCCGAGGAGAAGAAGTGTTTAATTGCTTTAACCATATCACTTCATACAACCTCCGAAGCTACCTTAAAAAATAAGCACCATAACCATCTGGGCTAGGAGCCTTATTGTTATCCATGGCAAAGATGGTAGATTTGATTTCATCCTCTCTCACATCATTAATTATGGTCTCTCTATCTTGAAGCTCTATTTAGAAAGTAACTAACCTTTTAATCTTCTCATATTAGGATTACATAAAGCCAAAGAGTTGAGTACCTTCTTGAAGTAGTTAACAAATTCCTTATTCACATCTCCCATGACACTCACACAAAAGTTCCATCTTCATAGCACACACTTTTAATAGAATTTATATTCCTATAAGCTTTAATGCATTTGAAGAAATATTTAGTATTTTGATCCCTTCTTTGAGCCAATAGACTTTGCTTTTGGCAAGCCAAAGATTCTTCCGCCCAACTTAGACTTCTATATTTCTCTAACCAAACCTTTTCTTCCCTGGCTAAGTCTTCATCAAAAAAGGTTGTTATGAAGTCTATTCTGAATATCCTCCACCATATGTTTAACTTCTACCACCTAATCAGAAATTTTCCAAAACCCATCCCTATTTAGCTTCTTTAATTCTTTTTTAATCTTTTGAGTTTGTTAACAAGGTTGAACATAGGGCTGCCTCTAAAATCATCTTTCCAAGCCTCCCTAACAATACTAAGGAAATTTTCATGTTTCGCCCACATGTTGAAGGATTTAAAAGGGGTCTTCCTCCTCTCTTCATTACCCTCACAAGTCACAATAAAAAGAGAGTGATATGAGATAGAAGGGTTGAGAAAGATGGCCAAAGAATTCACAAAGACATCTTTCCAACACTCATTGACGAGAGCTCTATCCAATTTACAAGTTATTCTTCTTTGCCCTTCACTACAATTACTCCATGTGAGACGGTTCCCCATATACTGAAGTTCATCTAAATTGGCCTCTCTACAATAATTGTTTAAATCATCGCCATATATATTTGCCTACGAAGCCCCTCAAATTTTTTCATCTGGACCTCTGATCACATTGAAATCACCATAATTAGCCAAAGCTTCTTACCCATCTAATATGAATATTTACAATTTCTCTCCATAAGACTTCTTTTATCCAACAATTGATTGAATCCATACACTATGGATATAGCCATATGAGTATTCTCCTTCATGATCCAAGCCTCACCATGAATGAATTGTGGATTCTTCTCTTTAATGTCTATTCTAATAGCCTTTTTGTTCCACCCTAACCAAATTCTCCCATTGGGGCATAAGACATTATTGTTGTCATACTCCTAATCCTTCAAAGTATTACAATTCACTCTAACTAAATTATTGTTCCCTACTTTAGTCTCTAGCATAGCCATGAAATCAATATTATTATGAAGAATGAAATGTCTAACTTCCCTTTGCTTGATAGGAGCATTAAGGCCCCTAATATTCCAACATGCAAATTTGGTCATTTGGATAAGGGGAGAGAAGGGATAATGTTTTCTTCTGTTTTGCCAATTTCTTCCTCAAATTTCTACTCTTCATGTCAGCATCCTTCTTCTTAAAATCCATCTCATCCACCTTAAGTTTTCCATCAAAAGGGACCATTGCTGGAGAGGCACTTGATCTGGATCCTCCTCACCATTTACATTGTTTATGGTATTTATGGAAACTTCATCATACTCATGAACAATTTCATTTGCTGCCATAGATTGACAAATCTCCTTTATTGTGTCAGCTGCACTCTCAAACTTATTTCCTTCTGTTATTGCAACATTATTGGCATTCTCATGGTTCTCCTCATTCAACACTATTCCTACTTTATCTTGCTCATGAGACTCCTTAATAGCTAGAGCAGAGAATCTATTACTCTTATAAGTTAACATATTCTCTACCAAAGGTTTTTGCATCTCCACCAACTTGCTTTTGGTTTTCTTGTCATAGCCTTGAGCTTCTTACAACATTTTGTCTTTCCCATTTAGCTTCTTAGATAACACAGTTCCAACCCCATCTTCCAATATTTTACATGAAGATAAGTTGCCACCTAGCTTAATTGCTAAGGTACAATTGGCAGTGGAATGTCCAAAGCATTGACATCCATTGCATTTAAGAGATTTCCAGCTATATTCTACATTAATTACCACGCATTCTCTATTCTACAAAGATTGGCAAATAGAATCAGGGCATTCTGTATCCACCTTGATCTCAATACAAATTCTTGCATAATCTAATCTTGTTCCTTCTTCAATGATAGAATCCACATAAAGAAGATTTCCAATAGCACTTGCTATATAACTGAGGCCTTTCAAAGTCCAAAATCCAAGGGGGATGCCATACATTCTAACCCAAATAACCACCTTCTTGACATCATTAATCAACGTAGAGAGGTTTATAGACCATTTCCTAACAAGAAACGGTTGTCCTGTAATAGTTAGTTATCCCTCTCTACAACTCTAGTAACTCTATCAAGGTCTTGAAACTTAAGAATAAAAATACCTTGTCTGAAAGTCATAACATCTGTGAGGCCATAAGAGGTCCAAATCTTCTCCAAAGATCTCTTAATAGTCAAGAACGACGGTCTTTTGCCAAGAAAGAACCCTACTGCACATGTTCTCCTTAATTACACCTTGTTCAGCAACTTCTAGAGGAGGAGCAACACATATACACCCCATAGCATCTCTACCTTTTGGTTCAAAAAACTCCACCTTTGCATTTGATTTCTTTGAGGTGAAGAGAGAATTCCAAAAAGCCTTCTTTTCCCTCTCTCTAGCATTATCCATAGACTTAGACAAAATAGGAACAGATTCAGATGACTTTCCCATGCTAGCAGAAGACTTACTATTTTGGTGCAAGGTAGTTTCAAGCATAGTTACACGTTATCCAACAAAAATACAAAACGTTGCATGGGAAAAATAAAATAAAGCTTTAGTAAAGCACATCAAAGGAAAAGTGGTCAACGTGGCACAACAGGCAATGCCCCAATCAAAAGAAATCTCCACTAAAAAAATTTATCAAAGCATTGTGCTTTCACCAAATAAGCAATGCACGTGTCACGGGTAGGAGAAACAACAACCAAGATTTGATTTTCTCTTTTTTTTTTTAATGAAAAAACAAATCAAAGATAAAGAAAAACAAAACACACCGCCAAGAAACTTGTGAAAGTGAATGGAAATTTGAATTTGAAGTAACAAAACAAAGTCCAACTAAGATAAAGCCGCCAAGAAGAAGAAGAAAAACTTATAACACTTGACTACGGACACTAACAAAAAATGGAAGATTTAGCTAGGGTAAAGGTTATACAACATTCAAATAAAACTAAACTAAAGACATTGAAGGATAACCGAGAGTTTGAAAAAAACAAAGAGATAACCATGAGAGGAGGAGCTGGTGACCAGTGGGGTCATCGGATCAGAAAGTCGGTACCTGAAGGTCCACCAACCAAAGAGGAGATGACAAAGGGTGGAAGTAACTAAAAAAATATGGATGAGATTTTAGAGATATAGGAAAGCATTTTCAAGAGAGAGAGAGATGATACTTCATAGTAAAGGGGGCTGGCTTAAAAGAAATTTTACCTCGGGTTACTGTTCACAATGTGTGATTTTGCAATTTCCAATTTTTGCCAGTAAAATTTGAAGCTAGTTTTGAATGTCTTGTCAATTGAGTTGTGGTTAACATTATATACCTTAGAAAGCTCTTTGAATTTTTTTTCCAATGATATATAATTTGCATGATTTGGAGGTCATTTGATTGGTTAAAATTGGAAGACAAATTGTTGTTGTGTCAAATGAATAGTAATTTTTAGAATTGAGTTTTTGTGTTATTGCATTGTCTTGATGAAAATGCCCCAGAATGTCTTAGGTTTCGTGTTGTTGCACGAAATCGCCTTCGAGTCAGGTTCATAACATGATTCAAGGGATATAGCTGGTGTAAGTATGATTTACGTGTCATATTCCTTCACCCTAATAGTTAGTTAGTTGGAAACTATGAGGTTTTTTGGAATTGCTATCATTGGAAAATTTAGAAAACCATGATTGAAAAAACCACCATGCATGGCTTAGTCCCTAGTTGTGCATGATGGGTGTTAGGTAGCACTCTTTCAAGGCATTATGCCTTGGTCACGACTGGACCAACAAAAAAAAGAAGGAATTAATTTTTGTCTAGCTATGCCCTGGCATGATGCCAACCATGCACCAGGTTGTTTTCCAGCCGTGCCATCCAATCGTACATGGCTGGATAATTTACCTACACATCCAAAAATGTTAAAAATTTCAATTTAGTCCTATTTTGTTGAATTACAATTGGATTGATATTTTCTTGATCTTTGAGGCTGAATTATAATTTTACAAAAATTCACAGGTTAAAAAAATTTGACACTTGTGATAATAATAATTAAAATTTAATTTTAATTTGTATATATATGTATGGATATGTGTATGCATGGTGTCTAGTACATAGCTAATGAACCTTGTGGATGGTTTTTATTTTTTATTTCTTTTTAGGTTGTAATTCTTAAATAGGGTTGCGCACCCTACCTTTATCCCTTTCTTCTTTAGTTTAGCTTGTTTTTATTTTCTTAGAAATATGTAACTAAGGAACAAAGTCATGTAATTATTAAAAACTAGAGGCGAAAGGACAATTGCAAACACTTAAAGATAAAAATTCATTTTGGTTGACTAGTTAAACTCCTTTTGGCTCAAGGTGTTTGACATTAGTTATCGTTGTACATTGGCACGTTTTATGTTTACTTCATAAAATGTATCTGTAGATTTTATTTTGCAAATATCACCTAACATGTCGTTTAAATTTTGATAAGACTAATTAATAAAACCTATAATTTAAATATTAAGTCTAAGATTTAATTAATATCTTCAATATGACATCCTAGTTAAACTCTTATTCGTTAGAACCTTATTTGCCAAATCACCATGTTAAACCTAACGTATCGATTAATTTTTGAAAAAAAAAATAGGCTCACTAAAAGCAACTTCACTAATTGGTTTAGAAATCTTCGAATTATTCAGCCTCAAGAGAAGAGGTTGTGATAAAGATCAAGGTGCTAATCAAGTGCAACAAAGAAAGTATTCCCAAGATCCTTTGCAAGGAATTGGTAGTCCAATGACTAGAGCAAGGACAAAGAAGATGAAAGAGGCTTTACAGGGCATGCATGACAAAGAAGTTGTTCTAAAAGTTTCCAATGCTATACTAAGGATAATCACTTATCTTTATGTGCAAGATAATGGACAAGGCTTAGAACTTGAAGAATAAAGCTTGAAGTCCATGATATAATTCTGTTAAGGCTAAATGATTAGGTGTTTTGGGTTGTTAGATTTTAAGTTAAGGTTAAATATACATGTAAAAGACTTAACTTCTTGGGTTTATTTGGGCTTGTAGGTTGGCCTAAGTCTTGATATATTAGCTAGGGTTTTTACTTTGACTTTTATGCCTAGGATTATGATGATTACATGCCTATATAAAGGCTACAACTATGAAAAACGAAGATAGACATATCATTAATAATTTTAAGGAAATTTCAACAAACTTTGCTTTGTTCCCTTGTGTTCTTGGAAGAATACATCATCTTGACTTATCAAAGGAGTGATCAACCTTTGTGGCATCTTAAGATTGGGGTTTTAAGGACTTAGTTTCCTTAGGGTTCTAATCTGATTGATCTAGCTTGTTTTCTAGCTTTTATGGGGTGGGCATAATAGATTGATTCAAAGGTTCCTAGGGCAGGTCGCCTAGTAGGTTCTTTATCATTTGGTATCAGAGCCTTGGTTCTAGAAACAGGTTTACGTCTCTTTTATCTATCTTTGTTTAGTACTTTTCTTTGTGCCTTATTCGTTCCTTGTGTTCCTTTTTGCTTAGTTCTTCTTGTCCGTGTTAATCAGCTTCTTGATCTTGAAGTCGTATTAATTTTGTTTGTGTTTGATTTGATTAGATATTAAAAAAAATCAGAATAAAAAAAGAAAAAAAAAAAGAAGAAGAAGTTGTGTTTGAGTTGAGCAGTGCATCTTGATTCTTGCTATCTATTGGTACATTACATTCTGACTTTAATTTTTTTCGAGCATCAAGAGGATATCTTAAAACTATAAGTTTCACATTCCTATTTGAATTCTTTCTTTCTTTTTTTTTTTGGATTTGGCTAGATGACTAATTCAAAGCAAGCTATATATTCCTTTTGCGCTAGGAATTCTTTTCCTAAATTATATAATAGTTGTCCTACTACATTAATTAGTCCTAATCATCATCAAATAAGGAATTCTTGTGTCTCAATTATTTCAATTTTGTGCTCTATAATCTACTTAGCCTATTTCGGTTCAATTGTGCATATATAAACTTATTTTTGCTTCATTTTGCTATACTCCTTAAGTCCTTGCGTTTTAGTGATTTCCTTTACATGTCTTTTGCTTCCTTTTGAAGCTTTCTTATTTTCTTGGCTCTGTTAATTAATTTTTTTATTTTATTTGCCATTTGCTCCAACTAAGTTTTTAAAGTTTTAATTTTAAGACTTGCCATCATCTAATTGATTGCTCTTTGTGATTTGTTGATCTTGATTCTTTTAATAACATAAAGGGGGCTGGCTTAAGTGAAAAAAAAAAAAGTGGTGAGATCATCATCGAGAACATAGTGAAACACGAGCGTTAACAATCTGTTTTAAGTGCAAACATGTGAGGGAGTGTCTGAGGGACAAATTTCTTTTAATTACAAACGTGTTTTACAGGTTGTAAACATGAGTAGGGAAGGAGAACAATACAATACAAACATGAAGTTTTGGATGAAGGCTATTACTGAGCAATTTAAGCTAATAAATGCAAGGCTGGATGATTTGCAATCACCTAGAAAATCCAAATCTTCTAAGAGATGAGTGATTGAAGAAGAGGAAGAGGAAGAATCGGATTATGAAAAATTAGGCTCAAGAAAAGGCAAGAAAGTTGTTTCTAAAAGAGATAGCAATTTGGGCAGCATAAAATGAAAATTCCATCATTTCAAGGGAAGAATGATTCCGACCTTTAGTTGGAATAGGAAAGAAAGGTTGAGCATGTATTCGATTGCCATAATTATTCTGAAGAGAAGAAAGTAAAGCTGGCAGCCATGGAATTCACCGATTATGCAAGTATTTGGTAGGACCAATTAGTGATAAATAGGAGGAGCAATGGTGAGAGGCCAATTCATTCATGGGAAGAAATGAAGTTGGTAATGCATAAGAGATTTATACCTAGCCACTACTACAGAGACTTGCATAAGAAGTTGCAAGGGTTGGTTCAAGCGTCCATGAGTGTAGAGGACTATTACAAGGAGATGGAGATAGCTATGATTAGAGCTAATATAGAGGAAGACCGAGAGGCTACCATGGCAAGGTTTATCGGTGGCCTGAACAAAGAGATTGTCGATGTGGTAGATTTGTAACACTATTTGGAGATAGAGGAGCTGTTGCACAAGGCTATCAAGGTGGAGAAACAAATCAAGACCAAAGGGTCCAAATCTAGTTCGACCTCTAGTTCTACATGGAAGACAAGTTGGAAAGACACCAAATCAGCCTCAAGGCCAAAAGAAGATCAAAGCCAAAGAATTCGGTTGTTGTTTCAAAAGGTAAAACCGAAACCAAATCTTCTTCTAAATCTCGTGATATTAAGTGCTTTAGGTGTCAAGGGCATGGACATATTACATCTCAACATCCAAATAAAAGGGCTATAATCGTGTTGGAGAATGGTGACATAGAAAGTGCTAGTTCAAGTGATAATGACATGCCACCATTGGAGGATTGTTCTGATGTTGATATTGAAGAACCCGTTCATGGAGATATGTTGGTTACAAGGCACGCACTAAATATTCAGCCTAAGGATAATAATAATGAGGAGCAATGTGAGCATATTTTCCATACAAGATGCCACATTAAAGACAAGGTATGTAGCATGATTATTGATAATGGAAGATGTACTAATGTTACTAGTACTTTGTTGGTAGATAAGCTCAATTTGGAAACCTTCAAGCATCCTAAGTCGTATAAGTTACAATGGTTGAATGAGTGTGGAGAAATTAGAGTAACCAAGCAAGTTTTAGTTGCCTTCTCTATCGGCAAGTACAAGGATGAGGTTCTTTGTGATGTGGCACCAATGCACGCTGGTCATATACTTCTTGGCCGACCATGGCAGTTTGATAGGAAGGTTACTTATGATGGCTACAAGAATAAATACTCTTTTGAATTTAATAATCGGATTGTTATATTAACTCCTCTTAAAACTTTTGAAGCATATGTAGATCAGATTAAGATAGCAAGAGAGTGCAAAATAAGAGAAGAACAAATAAGAGAACAAGAGGAAAAGAAAAAGAGGAAAAGAAAAAGAGAAAAAGTGAGAGGTTAAAAGAAAAGAGAGGAAGTGAGGCTAAGAGGAAAAATTCAAGTGAAAATAGTGAGGCCGAGAGAAAAGTTAAAGAGAAAGATGTGTAAAAAGGAGAGAAAAGCAAAAGAGCGAGTGTGTTTGCCAAAAAAAGTGAAGTTAAGAGTGCTATTGATATGGTTTTAGTTCAAGTTCAAATAGTAGGTGAGTTATATTGGGATGATCAAGCAAGTTCAATTCCAAACACAACTCTAAACTACCATAACTCAATAGAAAAAATAAGTTTCAGCCAAGTAAGTTTCAAGAGAAACTTCGACCAAGAGAGAAACAAGCAAACAACAATTTAACCAATAAACCAAGGCCTAAAGGGAACCCACCAGCCTTCAATCACCACTAACCCCTTAGTCAAGAGTTGGATAAAGAGGAATTGCAAAACACTTGCAAGGAAGATTTTCTTTAATATTCAAGCCAAGGAAAAAATGTACATCACCCAAGGAGCCTTTAAATAGGCTTCAAACTACATTTAAATTAAACCTAAATGAAGCTATATTACATTTCAAGCTTATTTCAAAGACATTTGGCTCTAATCTTCATGTTAATCCCAAAGAAGAATGTAAGGCAAGGGAAGGCCAAATTGTCATGAATTATCTTGCCAAAAGAAGTAATTCCTAAAGCCATGTGATATGTCAACTCTTGTCTCTTTCTTTGAGCTTCTTTGACTTGTTTAGGTTCACCCAAGGCAATTAACAAACTGAATTAAACATAGTTTAACACAAACAACAAATAAAGTGCATAATTAGATAATAAAATACATAGAGCTAATTAAACTTTCTATTGGGCTTGTTGGACTTTTAGTGGACCCAAGTGATAAGAGAGTCACCAAATGAGGGCTTGAGACCCCAAAATAAAGGTAGGGACGAAATGAGTTTGAACATAGCTTGGGTTTGTGCTTGATTCTCTTCAAAACAAGGTTTTAGACTCCACACTTCATATAGGGCCGAATTTGTCAAGTGATGAGATTGGACTTGGTATTCTTCTATTGGTCTTGATTGGATTGCACTTGATGGAGTCTTAGATGGACAATGGATCGGGCATGGACTTTCAATTGGATCCGGGTTTGGATCATCCTCCCACACTTGAAAAGGATTTACCCTCAAATCATCCAATGCCATGTCTTCAAGATATGGGGATAAATCTCCCACATTGAATGTAGCAGACACACCCCTAAATTCATCTAATAGTGTAATTTTGTAGGCATTGTCATTCACCCTTGCAATCACCTCAAAAGGACCATCGACTCTTGGTGCAAACTTATTCTTTTACTTGGATGAAAACCTCTCTTTCCTCAAATGCAGCCATACTAAGTCACCCGGCTGGAAAAGTGTTGTCCTTATATGCTTGTTGGCTTTCTTTTTGTAGGTTTCATTTGCTTTCTCTATTTGAACCCTTATGCTTTCATGGAACTTCTTCATAGCCTTCACCTTTTCTTTTGCATCCTTATGAACTTGCAAATTAATAGGTAATAATGTTAGCTCAATAGGAGTAAGAGGGTTAAGACCATATACCACTTCAAATGGAGAATGCCCGGTTGTTACACTTGGTGCCCTATTGTAAGCAAATTTAGAAGGAGCTTCAAATCCCAATCTCTTAGATGTCAATTCACCATTGTTCTCAAAAGAGTCCCCAATGTACAGTTGGTCACTTTCGTTTGCCCATCGGTTTGAAGATGATGGGAAATGCTAAACATGAGTTTTGTTCCTAGTTTCCCCTAAAGTGTCTTCCAAAAGTAGCTAAGGAACTTAGTGTCCTGGTTTGAAATAATAGTTCTTGGAACTCCATGAAGCTGAACCACCTCCTTAAAGAAAATATCTACTATTTTGCTTGCATAATTGGTTTTGTTACATGGAATGAAGTGTGCCATTTTTGAGAACCTATCAACAACCACCATGATGGAGTCTCTCCCTCTTTGTGTCCTTGGCAATGCCATAATAAAGTCCATGCTCAAGTCTTCTCATGGGTGATCTGGAATAGGAAGAAGGGTGTAAGGCCTTGGTTTGTAAAACATAGTCACCATGAGTCCCTCTTGTGCATTCATTGATAATGCTAGACATTTCTTCATCTCCATCATAGTGTTCCTTCATTAATTGGAATCCAAGTACCCTAGCATCAAGGATGGAAAGTAACAAATGCCTTCTTGACAAAGCATCAGCAACCACATTAGTAACCCCTTGTTTGTAAGAAGAAACAAATGAAAAAGATTGAAGAAATTCTACCCATTTAGCATGTCTTGGACTCATTTTGTGCTATCTATTTAGAAACTTCAAGGCTTGATGGTCTGAGTGCAACACAAATTACTTAGGCCTTAAATAATGGCTCCAATGGTTAAGGGCTCTCACAATAGCATAGAATTCCTTATCATAGGTGGAATACCTCCTTTTTGTTTCAATAAGCTTCTCACTGAAATAGGCAATTGGTTTCTTTAATTGAGTCAATACAACACCTATCCCAACCCCACTTGCATCACATTCAACCTTAAACAATTGATCAAAATTCGGTAAGGCCAAAATGGGTGCTTCACAAAGCCTTTGCTTGATCTTTTCAAATGCATCATCAGCTGCCTTTGTCCACTCAAAACTTTCTTTCTTCATACATTTGGTGATGGGTGCCATAATTGAGTTGAAGTTTAGAACAAAACGCTTATAAAAGGAGGCAAGGCCATGGAAGCTCTTAGCTTCGGTGATTATCTTTGGTTGCGGCCAGGTCTTGATGGCTTCTACCTTGGTTTGGTCCACCATGACTCCTTCACTTGATATTACATAGCCAAGGAACACCACACTCTTTTTGAAGAACTCACACTTCTTAAGCTTAGCAAAGAGCTTTTGTTTTCTCAACACTTCAAAAACTGCCCTCAAGTGCTCCAAATTATCTTCATGATTTTTGCTATACACAAGGATGTCATCAAAATAAACAACCACAAATTTACCAAGAAAGGGTTTGAGTACCTCATTCATTAGCCTCATAAAGGTGTTTGGTGCATTGGAGAGTCCAAAAGGCATGACCATCCATTCGTAGAGTCCAAAGGCATGACCATCCATTCGTAGAGTCCACTCTTGGTTTTAAATGTTATCTTCCATTCATCTCCTTCCCTCATCCGAATTTAGTGATAACCACTTCGAAGATCAATCTTTGAAAAAGTTATGGCACCATGAAGTTCATCAAACATGTCATCTAATCTTGGGATGGGGTACCTATATTTGATGGTGATGTTGTTGATTACCCTACTATCAACACACATTCTATATGTCCTATCTTTTTTTGGTACTAATAATGCTAGAACAGAACATGTACTCATACTCTCCCTTACAAACCTTCTAGCAATTAATTCCTTCACTTGGCTTTGAAGTTCTTTGGTATCCATTGGGTTACACCTATAGGCAACTCTATTAGGAAGTGATGCCTTTGGAATAAGGTCAATATGGTGTTCAATACCCTAAGTGGTGGCAAACCAGGTGGAAGATCACTAGGGAAGACATCCTCAAATTTGACTAATAAGGGTTTCACCTTAGGACTTGGTTCACTCACCCCTTTTTCTTCTCTCCTCTCAACCATCAATAAGGCTAGCACCGGTTTTTAAATGGCCAAGGCTCTCTCAACTCCATTTTTATTCAAAAACAAGTTATCTTTCTTCTTCTCATGTTCAAATGGTATGAAAGCTAGTTGGCTAGGCTTAAGAGGTGTCCAGGTAATGAGTTTGTTCTGAAATTTAAAAGAATAGGTATTCTTCCTACTATCATGTCTAACACTTCTATCATATTGCCATGGCCTCCCCAAAAGTAAATGACATGCATCCATAGGAATAACATCACAAAGCACCTCATCAATATAATGGTTACCAATTGAAAGGGAAATAAACACTTGCCTAGTAACTTGAAGGCTGGTCTCATTGCTCAACCATTGCAGCTTGTAAGGTTGAGGATATGGTGTGGAAGATAACTTTAGTTTGTCCACCAACGTAGTTGAGGCAACATTGGCACAACTCCCACTATTAATTATCAAAGAACATACTCTCCCACTAATGGTATACCTTGTTTGGAAAATGTTGAGTCTTTGGTCTTCATAGGGTAGGTTCTTGGCATGTAAAGCTCTCCTAATGACCAGCAAGTTCCTCTCATCGACATCTTGAATGATATTTTCCTCTTCTTCATCTTCGACCTTGTCATCTCCATGGTAGAGGACTTTATCTTGTACCTCTTCTTTTTGGTCTTGGATAGCTTCTTCAATGGCTTGAATCTCCTTGAGAGTCATAACCCTCTTATTGGGGCAATTTGCTTGGAAGTGACCATAACCATGGCACTTGAAACATTTCTTCTCCATTTTTGCATTCTTTCTCGACATTAGTCTATCTCTAGGTAGTTCATTCACCTTTTCCTTGCCCTTATCCTTGTAAGTGGGCATGGGTTTGGTGAAAGAAGGAGAACCTTTGGTGAAGGAGGTTCCCTTGTTGAATGGCTTGGTGGGTGGGGGTTTCATGTTCTTTCCTTGCCGTTCCATCTTGATGGCTAATTTACATACATCCTCAAATGAGCAATATGGATGAAGATCAACCATGTTGGCTATATCTTGTCTTAGGCCCCCAAGGAAACTAGCAATAGTTTGCTCCTTATGTTCGAGAAGTTCACGTCTCATCATGAGTTTCTCAAACTTCCTAATGTATACTTCTACACTATGGTCTCCTTGTTTGAGTGTATGAAGTTTGAGGTAGAGATCTTGCTTATGGTTCTCCAGCAAGAATCTCTTTTTGAGTAGTTTCTTTAATTTCTCCTATGTCCTCACTCTACTCTTACCCTCCCGATCTTTTTGTTTTCTCAAATTTTCCCACCAAAGAGAGACATAATCCTTAAACTTTAAAATAGCTACCTTACCTTTTTTCTCTTCAGAATACCCTTTATAATCAAATTCCCTCTCAATAACATGTAACCAATCCATGAAGTCATTCAGGCTAAGGCTACCTTCAAACTCCGGTATGTCTATTTTAAGTCCTTGGTCATCATCTAAGTTTCTTCTATGAGCTCTAAATCACTCCCCTTCACTAGAGTCACCATCAATTATCAATTCTTCTCTATAGTGTACAGGTGGAAGGGGTTGTCTTAAGTGTCTTCGTGGTGGGGGTTGTGGGATGGCTAGAGTTGTGGTAGTTTGATTTTGGTGTGGGTGTTAGTTTTGGGTGACAGTAAGGTTGTTAAGGATTTGCATCAATTGGGTCATTTGATCTTTAAGGTCTTGGATGTCCCTTTCAAGTTTTTGGTGCCCAAATACCCATGGGTGAGGTGGTGAGGATAAGCCACTATCTCTAGACATGATGGAATAGTGCAAGAAGTGTTAGGTGTTTAGTGTGCGGTGTTTGGATGAAGCTGGTGCTCGGGTAAGCTTAGTGTTTGGATTTTGGAGTAGTGTTTAAAGTGTAAACTAAGTGTGAGGTTTTGTTTTGAGTGTTGGAAGTTTATAAAGGCAAGAAATATAGGAGAAGTTTGGATTTTGGAGTAGTGTTTAAGGTGTAAACTAAGTGTAAGGTTTTGTTTTGAGTGCCAGAAAGGCAAGAAATATAAGAGAAGAACCTTACTCATACTAAGAGTTTAACAACAACCACCGGCCTTTGCATTCGGGAACAACCAAGTAAAAGAAAACTCACCTTGCTCTAACCTGGTGCTCTATTACCAAATGATGTGGTTTAGTTCAAGTTCAAATAATAGGTGAGTTATATTAGGATGATCAAGCAAGTTCAATTGCAAACGCAACTCTAAACTACCATAACTCAATAGAAAAAAGAAGTTTCAGCCAAGTAGGTTTCAAGAGAAACTTCGGCCAAGGGAGAAAATGATAAAAGATAAGAGTAAGAACAAGCAAACAATAATTTAACCAATAAACCAAGGCCTAAAGGGAACCCATCAGCCTTGAATCACCACTAACCCCTTGGTCAAGAGTTGGATAAAGAGGAATTGCAAAACACTTGCAAGGAAGATTTTCTTTAATATTCAAGCCAAGGAAAAAATGTACATCACCCAAGGAGCCTTTAAATAGGCTTCAAACTACATTTAAATGAAACCTAAATGAAGCTACATTACATTTCAAGCTAATTTCAAAGACATTTGGCTCTAATCTTCATGTTAATCCTAAAGAAGAATGTAAAGCAAAGGAAGGCCGAATTGTCATGAATTATCTTACCAAAAGAAGTAATTCCTAGAGCCATGTGATATGTCAACTCATGTGTGATACCCCTAGGCGAATCCTACATCGACAAAGCACGGGAGAGATACTGGGTCTGTGTGTACTCTGTCTATGGATCCCACATTGGTTAGTGATGGGAGAATTGGATTGGTTAAATAGCCTGTGAGCTCCTTAACTGTTAAGACGCGTTTTGGGTTGTAAAGCCCATTAGCAAACCCATGATGGACTGTGTGTCCAAAGTGGACAATATCTTAACAATGGGCTGGGTTATTGGACCTGGGGTGTTACAAATGGTATTAGAGCAACTCCGCGTGTCCTCTTGAACGATGGTGGGGCAAACCTCAGCGAGGACGCTGAGTCCCGTAAGGGGGGGTGTATGTGATACCCCTAGGCGAATCCCACATCGACAAAGCACGGGAGAGATGTTGGGTCTGTGTGTACTCTGTCTATGGATCCCACATTGGTTAGTGGTAGGAGAATTGGATTGGTTAAATAGCCTGTGAGCTCCTTAACTGTTAAGACACGTTTTGGGTTGCAAAGCCCATTAGCAAACCCATGATGGACTGTGTGTCCAAAGTGGACAATATCTTAACAGTGGGCCGGGTTATTGGACCTGGGGTGTTACATCATGTCTCTTTCTTTGAGCTTCTTTGACTTGCTTAGCTTCACCCAAGGCAACTAACAAACTGAATTAAACATAGTTTAGCACAAACAACAATTAAAGTGCATAATTAGACAATAAAATACATAGAGCTAATTAAACTCTCTATTGGGCTTGTTGGACTTTTAGTGGACCCAAGTGATAAGAGAGTGACCAAATGAGGGCTTGGGACCCCAAAATAAAGGTAGGGACGAAATAGGTTTGAACATAGCTTGGGTTTGTGCTTGATTCTCTTCAAAACAAGGTTTTAGACTTCACACTTCATGTAGGGCCGAATTTGTCAAGTGATGAGATTGGACTTGGTATTCTTCTATTGGTCTTGATTGGATTACACTTGATGGAGTCTTGGAGGGACTATGGACCGGGCATGGACCTTTAATTAGATCTGGGTTTGGATTAGCTATGATCGTAAGGTGACAACTACTTGTACTTATGTACAAGGATGTTTATTTTCTTACTAATGACCTTAACCCCTTTTTGCCTAGTGTGGGTGTTTCATTATTGCAAGAGTTTGAAGACTTGTTTCCCAAAGAGATTCCCCATGGATTACCTCTTTTAAGAGGTATTGAGCACCAAATCGACTTCATACCTAGGGCTGTCATACCAAATCGACTTGCCTATAGAACTAATCCTAAGGAGACAAAGGAGATACAAAGGCAAGTGGTGAGTTGGTGGAAAAGGGATTTGTCAGAAAGAGTCTTAGCCCATGCTCGATTCCTATCATTCTAGTCCCAAAGAAAGATAGAACATGACGCATATGTATGGATTGTTGAACTATCAATAAGATCACGATAAAGTATAAACATCCTATCCTTAGATTAGATAATATGCTTGATGAGTTACATGGTTCGTATGTGTTTTCAAAATTGATTTAAAGAGTGGCTACTATCGAATTCACATGAAAAAGGGAGATGAATGGAAGACCGCATTTAAAACTAAATATGGATTATATAAGTGGTTAGTAATGCCTTTTGGTTTAACTAATGCACCTAGTGCATTCATGAGGTTAATGAATCATGTCTTGTGTGTTTTCATAGGTAAGTTTGTAGTAGTTTATTTTGATGATATTTTAGTTTATAGCAAGAATTTGGGTGAACATGTGAAACACTTGTATGTTGTTTTTAGTGTGTTAAGAGAGAACTGCTTGTATGCTAATCTCAAAAAGTGTATATTTTGCATGGAATCCGTTGTATTTCTTGGTTATGTTGTTAGTTCACAAGGTATTAGTATGGGTGAAGAGAAGGTAAAGGTGATAAGGGACTGACCTACACCTAAGAACGCGAACAAGGTAAGAAGTTTTCATGGTTTAGCAAATTTTTATCGAAGGTTTGTTAAGAATTTTAGTTCTATTGCTGCTTTTTTGAATGAACTTGTTAAAAAGAATATCGTTTTTAAGTGGGAAGATGTGCATGATTGCGCTTTCAATACCTTGAAAGAAAAGCTTACTAATGCACTTTCGTTATGTTTGCCTAACTTTGATAAAATTTTTGAGGTAGAATGTGACGCATTTGGAATAGGAATAGGGGCTGTTTTGATGCAAAATTCCAAACCAATTACTTACTTTAGTGAAAAGCTAAGTGGGGCAGCCTTGAATTATCCCATTTATGACAAGGAACTTTATGCATTGGTAAGAGCTCTTCAAACATGGCAACATTATTTGTGGCCAAGGGAATTCATCATTCATTCTGATCATGAGAGCTTAAAGTTCTTGAAATCCTAAGGTAAGCTTAACAAAAGACATGTTAAATGGATAGAGTTCATCGAAACGTTTCCTTATGTGATCAAGTACAAACATGGAAAGGAAAACGTTGTTGTCGATGCATTGTCTAGGAGGTACGTATTACTTATTTATTTGCAAACTAAGTTGGTTTTGAATTACTTAAGGACTTATATACTAATGATTCTGATTTTGGCCAAGTATGGAATGCATGTGCTAAGTGTGCATTTGGTGATTTTTATAGGCATGAAGGATTTCTGTTTAGGAGAGATAAATTATGTGTGCCTATTTGTTCTATTCGTGAGTTGCTTGTTAGGGAAACTCACAAGGGTGGGTTAATGGGTCACTTTGGTGTGCAAAAAACTCTAGATATATTGTGTGAGCATTTTTATTGGCCTAATATGAAGCATGATGTGCAATCTATTTGTGATAAGTGCATTACATGTAAGCAAGCAAAATCTAAGGTCAAACCGCATAGCTTGTATACCCATTTACTCGTACCTAACCAACCTTGGACTGATATTTCTGTGGATTTTGTCTTAGGATTATCGAGGTCTCAAAGTGGTAAGGACAACATATTTATAGTTGTTGATAGGTTAAGTAAAATGGCTCATTTTATTGCATGTTTTAAAACCAATGATGCAACACATATTGTTGATTTGTTCTTTAAGGAAGTGGTTTGCTTGCATGGTCTGTCAAGAACCATTGTTAGTGATAGAGATGTTAAGTTTTTAAGTCATTTTTGGCGTACTTTATGGAATAAATTGGGAACTAAACTCTTATTTTCTATTGTTGCACATCCTCAAACTGATGGATAAACTTAAGTAGTTACTAGGACACTCACTACTTTTTATGTGCTATCATTCAAAAGAACTTAAGGCAATGGGAGAAGTGTTTACCACATGTTGAATTTGCTTATAATAAATCTGTTCATTTTACTACTTCATTTTCACCTTTTGAAGTTGTTTATAGCTTTAATCCTTTAACTCCTTTGGATATTTTACCTTTGCCTACTAATAAACGTGCTAATATTGATGGTAAGAAAAAGGCAGACTTTGTGAAGGATTTACATGCCAAGGTTTGTACTAACATTGAAAAGAAGAATGAGCAAAATGCAATACAAGTTAATAAGGGGCGTGTGAAGGTTGTCTTTAAACCTGGTGATTGGGTGTGGGTGCATATAAGGAATGAACGTTTTCCCCCACAAAGAAAGTCCAAATTGCAGCCTAGAGGAGATTAGCCTTTTCAAGTCTTGGAAAGGATTAATGACAATGCCTACAAACTAGATTTGCCAAGCACTTATGGTAATGTTAGTACTACTTTTAATGTTACTGACTTATCTTTGTTTGATGTAGGTGATTCGAGGACGAATCCTTTCGAAGAGAAGAGGAATGATGAAGATCAAGGTGTTGATCAAGTGCAACAAAGCAAGTATTCCCAAGATCCTTTGCAACGAATCGATGGTCCAATAACTAGAGCAAGGACAAAGAAGATGAAAGAGGCTTTACAAGGCTTAATCATAAAGATGCATGATAAAGAGGCTGTTTTAGAAGTTTCCAATGCTACACCAAGGATAATCACTTATCTTTATGTGCAAGATAATGGACAAAGCTTAGAACTTGAAGAATAAAGCTTGGAGTCTATGATATAATTTCGGGCCATATAGCCCAAGCTAAAGAAAGGCTTAAATAAAATGATTAGGTGTTTTGGGTTGTTAGATTTTAAGTTAAGGCTAAATATACATGTAAAAGACTTAACTTCTTGGGTTTATTTGGGCTTATAGGTTAGCCCATGTCTTGATATATTAGCTAGGGTTTTTACTTTGACTTTTATACCTAGGATTATGATGATTACATGCCTATATAAAGGCTACAACTATGAAAAACGAAAATAGACATATCATTAATAATTTTGAGGTAATTTTAGCAAACTTTGCTTTGTTCCCTTGTGTTCTTGGAAGAATACATTATCTTGACTTATCAAATGAGTGATCAACCTTTGTGGCGTCTTAAGAAGGACTTAGTTTCCTTAGGGTTTTAATCTGATTGATCTAGCTTGTTTTCTAGCTTTTCTAGGGTATGCATAACGGATTGATTCAAATAAAGACTAAAGATAATGACTAGGATGATCAAGAGTTTGAATAAAAAAGGAAAACAAGCTTGAGGGGAGGAGTTGGTGACTAGTGCGGTCATCGGACGGGAAAGTCAGCGCCTAAAGGGCTACCAACCAAGAAAGAGATAACAGAGGGTGGTAGTAACTAAAAGAAGATGGTTGAGATTTTAGAGAGATAAGAGAGCATTTTCTAGATAGAGAAAGATAAGAGTTTTTAACTTGCGTAACCAATGAAGATGTTTTGCATCTAATTTAAACTGTTTTTTTAATATCCTTTCAAATATTAAGTCGTGTGTTAAGTCGATTTTACAAAAAAAAATAAAGTTATATTTATTTAACATGGTTTTTGGCCAAATAATTGCTCCCACTATTTTATTCAAGTCAATAGCCCTTTCTGTTGAACTCAGGAAATCCCAGTAGACTTTCTGACAGGCCAAGATCCTATTGAATTAATTGTCCTCTTTGCTTTGACAAACAAGTTTGAATTAATCAATTAGGTAGGTCAATCAAACTAATCACAAAAATCCATGATCTCTAATTCAATAACTATGCATGAACCAATCATGAGATATCAATTATGATTCTCGGTTTTAGTAGGGTGGATACTACATATCACCTATGCAATAATAATTGCACGTCTCTAACTCTGCCTCTAATGTACTTTCACCTTTGCTTTGACGAACAAGTTAGGTGTATTAGTTAAGTCAAACCTAATATAAACAATCACTTGATCTTCCACTTGGTAAAAGTATACCCTCAAATTTGGCAAACAAGGTTTTAATGAATAGGGGCTTGCCTTGAGTTATCAACTTAATATATATATTTAAGGGATTCATTATTGTCTCACCAATTTTAGTTATTTAGCATGTGAGGTGATTATTCAAAAAATAAAACCTAACATGCATACTATAACGTAAATTCAATTTATTGGTATACAACTTTAACTAACTTACAATTAGACACCATTTAGATGATTTCGTCGTGGACCTTGAGGTGTTAGAATACCTTGAAATCTAGGCATAATACGAGCTTAAAAGTATGTTCGTTGAACTTGAGAAAACTATTTTCTGGGATAGGGTTTAGGAATTTGACTGTGATGGTCTTGATTTGAATTTTAGATCGAGTATGGTCACAGTTAAGATGGTTGAAGTGAAGATTGTTGATCAGGTCATCCATTGTTTAGGTGGTGTGGGTTCGATATATGAAAAGGGAGGGTGTTTAGGAACACTGGATTTCTTAGTTATGTTGGTTTTACAATGGTTATTCTAGTGAATGAGATAAAATGATGGTGAAAGGGTGTTTTATATAGTGCTCAATTTTGGAGGGAAATCTTTGGTGCCAAATTTTATGGAAGGTGACGAGACACTCTTTAATAAAGGTGTGTGACAGAGCACCATGATGATTGCCAATGGATGCATGTCTTGTTAGCACCAGAATTATTTTTGTTATCTTTTTTTACCTGTTTAAACTCCTGTTATTACCCATCCTAGTATCTTAGCTTATAATAGTTTGCTTGGCGTAATTGTTCTTAATTATCGATACTCGTTTATGTTCCATCTGTTTCTTGTAGTCCACTAATTTCTCCTACAATCAATGTCAACTTAATCGTAGAACGTTTTTCTAAGTTTGACATAACGAATATCATGACAAATGGCATTTAAGCACATGAGGGAGTTATATCATGGAAACTTTTTATAGAAGTGATGGATAAATATATTTCCTTGTAATGTGACTCATCTTACTAATGTTTGAGTGTGTTTCCAAATTTTCTACACGACCATTTTCTAAATTAATTTTGACTTTTGATCTAACAAAGAAAGGAAACAAAATAAAATAAAATACTATTTATTAAGGAAGAAAAATGAAATTATTATAGAAATGCAGGCTACCTTCTGATAATGTTTGTTTTAGGTCTTTAGCTTGACCTCTATATATGCTCAAGTTGGAGTAGGTTTTAACAATGGTTGTGATGTGCCCACTGTGACAAGATTATTGATGAGATACAATTTTAGTAATTTTTTGTAAACCTGAAAAGTGCTCGTATTTACACTTTAAACTTTGACTGCTTCATATGGATAAGCTATTATTACTTTGAATAGGTTTGATCAATGTAACTAATTTCCTTGGAAAAAGTCTCAATTTTGAATTAAACAGAAGCACAAATCACCTATTTGGAATTCTTTCTTCAATATGTGCTTATCATGCCATTTCGGGTCTGATCAATTTGACTAATTTCCTTGGATAAAGTCTCAATTTTGAATTAAACAGAAGTACAAGTCACCTATTTGGAATTCTTTCTTCAATATGTGCTTATCGTGACATTTCTTCATTCTTTGCTTATATATTTATGCATTTTTGTATGCATCTAAGCAAAATTCCTTTAGTTCATTAAATTGTGAGTTGTAGTAGTCTCTTTTCTCCAACCTTCTTAGTGTTGAAGTTTAAGTATTTTGTGGCCTATTATACCCTGTGTTCCAACTCGACTAGTAGGTGACATGATTTACCATATATGAGTTGATAAGGGATATTGTAATTGGAGTCTTATGTGTAGTCTGGTATGCCCAAAATGCATCATCTAGTCATATACTCGAATCTTTTCTTGATGCTCTTTGTTTTCTCCAATATCAACTTTATTTACCTATTTAAGATCTTTACTTGACCACTGGTTTGTGAATGTAGGGTGATACCAAGAATGATCCTATGAAGTTGATCCCTTAAAGAATAAACAACTTGACTTCTAACATAGTACTGAGAGGCATTTCATCTTTTCTTGATATATCTCGATCCTTTGGCAATAGTCATAATTGCTTACTAACTTTTTTGTGTCTAGGAATAATATAGACTAATAAAAACCACATTGTAAAACTTTTCCTATTATCCTAGAGGTGTTAAAGTGTTCCTCAGTTTCCAATTAGTAGTATTAGGTCAATATGCTTTTTACTTCATCATAAGACACATTATCTGTAACCTCTTCTAACCAATAGGTGTGTTATAGAAAAACGTCAAGAGTTCCCCTATTGTAGAGGGCCTAGGGAATTTTTTTTTTAAATGCCCTGTAACACTCCTAATTAGCAACTCACACAAACCAGTCCTACCAATCGATTGAATTTTCATCAACATAATCACAATTAACAAAATAAATACTTAATAGTAACCATTATAAAAATTACCACCCACAAAAACTTTATACCCAATTTCAAAGACTATATATATATGTATGTATGTATGTATGTATATGTGATTGTGTATATATATATATATACACACATACAATCACATATATCCAATAATAAGAAAGATATATATATTCCTATGAGTATATACTATCCATCCTATGATTGTGTGTGTATATATATATATATATATATATATATATTATATATATATATATATATATATATATATATATATATATATGTATGTATGTATGTATATATATATGCACCTATATACGTCAAGGAGATATATATATATATATACACATAAAGTCACATATACATACATATATGCACATAGACACCAAAAACATATAAATCAATAAAAATGCGGTGCCCTCCTCCCATAGCCTCATGTCTCGTTAGTGTTCTCTGGGAACCTTTGCTACAACTCTTTATCTGTAAAATATTAAATTAAATGGAGTGAGCGACCACGTAAGAAAATCATACTCAATACTCAAAGCATTTCATACCAGTACTAATCTCTTCCATATTCAGTGTGTCTGGGTTATTCACATACAAAATAATTGACACAGAACACGCATTAATCACATATCATAATTCTTTTCATTCACACATTATTCATTTTCTTACTATACAAATATGATTCACTCGTTATGATTTATGCATATATGAGTGTCATAACTTTTCTATTTTCTAATCGTACATCTTTCTCAACTCTTTATTAGCCATATAAGCTTGCATGCATGATTCTAATGCAAATGACTTTCATAAAATATTTGCTAATTCTTTTTTTTTCGTTTGTCAAATATTTTCATTGACCAATCTAGACTACATAGGCAGTACTTGTAGTCACCATACAAGGTACAATCCTCTCTTACACGCATATTTCTCTATTTTTTTTCTTTGTTGTCCACACAGTACAACTGATATCTTTCTTTGTTGTCCTCATAGTACAGCTGATATCTTTCTTTGTTATCCACACAGTACAGCTGATATCTTTCTTTGTTGTCCACACAGTACAACTAATATCTTTCTTTGTTGTCCACACAGTACAACTGATATCTTTCTTTGTTATCCACACAATATAGCTCACGTATAAGGATTTTAAGCATGTTTTCTACTTTCTTGTATCATATGAATCATTATAAAACCAAAAACACTTGTTTTCCATTTTCCGTAAACATGCATAACTTAGAAAATGTTTTTCCTCTTTTTTTATTTTTCTAAAAACATACATATGCTATGATACCTCATGTATACATTTATAACCATAATATGAAATATGCCCATTCATTGTTTTTCCTTATTCTTTTCACTTATCAAACATCATATTATTTTCTCATGCATTTATATATGTCTCATGCATCAAATTAATTCCAAAATATACCATGTAGGCTTAATATAAGGGTTATTCCACATATCATGCATATAATTAAGTAAAAATTAGCCTACATCACATACAATGACACTTTTACCCTCACGGTCAAAAATTACATGTTTACCCTTAGTGCAAATTCTTTCATCAATTCATCATTTCTCATATATTTAACACACAAAATCCACTAAGCTAACCCTAAGAATATAAAATATCTAAAATACCCTTATGGCTAAAAATTACATTATAAGTCCTAATGAATTTCTATATTCTTTTAAGCATAAATCACCTTAATTATAATATTCTACACACTTATACAAGTAAAGGTTATTTAAATAACCTAACTCAAATTACTTCAAGTATGCAAAGTATGAAATTCTTACCTTTTCTTTGCTAATTAGGTGATTTAAGTCTATCCTCCTTCTTTTCTTCTTTCTAGCAACCTTAATCAACCAACAACATAATCATCTATCAAAACTCTAAACTTGACATCTCTTAAAAATTAAACTTTTTACCTTAGAACTTACCAGAATTGATAGATTTACACTTTTTATAATTGGAGGCTCTGAAAATTAGGTGGTTTAGCTAGGTTTTTTGGTGAATTTTTGTTTGAAGAAAAACTTTAGTAAAATTATGGAGAATTCTCAGCCAAGGAAGAAGAAAATGAATAGTTTGGTTGTTTTATAAGCATTTTGGACTAATTTACCCTTAAACGTTTCCATAAATGACTGTTTTATCCTTAGCCAATTATCAAAAACCCTTAGCACCATTATAAAATTTCAAGTGTGCCATTCAATTTACATTCCCACTTTGTCTCTTAAATCCTTCTAAAATTATCATTTTACCCCTATTGAAAATTATTGCTTATTTAGTAGTTTTAAATAATTTTTTTACAATTTCTTTAAACAAAAAGTTATAAAATCAACTCTAGGGGTAATTTTGGAATTAAAGTTTACTGACATACTTGAATTCGGGTGTTACATTATCGTATTAGTCTATCGTAGCATCATTTCAATAGTAGCGATTCTTCCAAAAAATAGTTCATCTCATCATGTAGAAACTTCTTCCATTAGTGGAAGCTAAGGTCTGGTGATAAAACTCCATATACTAGGTAGTTTGCTATATCTACATACCATGGTGTGGCTTATTTGGTTCTCATCATTAGTTTTTCATTAGGAAATATCTCATCAATTGGCAGTTTGTCATCTGTTACCTCATACTTATCTTTTTCTATTTGTGATAGATGGTTTGTGATTATGTTTTCTTCTCTCTTCTTGTTTTGTATTTCCAAATCGAATTCTTGTCATAAGAGAATCCATCATATAAGTCATGGCATAACATCATTCTTACTAAGTAGATACTTAAGTGTTGTATGGTTTGTGTATACAATCATATTAGATCTGTCCAGGTATGATCAAAATTTATCAAATGCCAATACTACAACTAACAATTCTTTCTTTATAGTAGTATAATTGATTTAGGTATCATCTAACATATGGCTCTGGGTAATAGATTACATGTGGCTTATTGTCATTTGTTTATCCAAGTATTACTCATATAGTGTAGTCACTTACATCTCACATTATCTCAAATGGTAGACTTTAGAAAAGTGGTTGCATAATCGACGTTAGAATTAAAGCTTCCTTTAGCCTATAAAGTACATTAACATAATCATCATTAAAATAAAAATAGCGTCTTTTGTTAAAAGGTTGGAAAAAGGTTTTGCAATCTTTGAGAAGTTTTTTATGAATCTTTTATAAAAGCATATGTGTTTGAGAAATGATTCCCTTTACATTTGTTAGTGATGGTAACTTTTTGATGACTTCCACTTTGACTCGGTCTACTTTTATCCCTTGTTTGGAGATTATGTGCTCTAACAAAATCCTTTCTCTGACTATGAAATGACACTTTTCCTAATTGAGTATGAGGTTCACTTCCTTATATCTCTAAAGGACCTTAGAAAGGTTAGTTAAACAATTACCGAACGTGATGCCATAGACAAAGAAGTCATCCATAAAGACTTTTATTATGTGTTCAACAAAATTAGAGAGTATAACCATCATGAATCGTTGAAATATAGCAGGTAAATGCATTGCAAAGACCGAAAGACATTATTCTATATACAAATGTTTTGCATGGACATGTGAATATGGTTTTCTCCTGGTTGTCTAGGTGAATAGGGACTTGGAAGAATCTTGAATATCCATCTAGATAGTAAAAATACAAGTAGCATTGTTTATAAACATCTTGAATATCCATCTAGGGATTTGGCTAATCTTTCCAAGACCTAGTTTATAAACAGTAAGGGAAAATGGTCTTTTTTGGTGGCATTGTTTAGTTTTTTGTAGTTTATGCATAGATGCCACCCTTATAACTATCTTGGTTGGTATCAACTCGTTTTCATTTTTCACAATTGTCATCCCTCATTACTTAGGAACTACGTCAAATGTGGGGTATATGACCCTTACATCTAACAGTTTAATAACTTATTTCCAAAAAACTTCCTTCATGTTTTTTTTTGGTAAATAAGATAATATTAAACCAAAAAGATGCCTTGCCATGGACAAGCTCGAGCTAAAGGATGGATAAGATCTAAACCATAACAAACAAACAATACAATAAAACAACCAAAACACCAAAGAAAGAAACTCATAGCACTATCCAAAATACAAGGATCTCACTTGCCAAATTTACATTAGTACACCTCAGACAAGGCCTACATAAACTAGAAAAGCTAAAGAAAGATAGATCTTGGTAGGTCCTAAATCAAAGCAAAGGTGTCATTAACGTACGAGCAAGGGATCTTGGATAAAGCAGAGATTCTAGCCCTCACACAATCTTTTATAGTGGTAATGATCCTTTCTTGTGGCGATTTACTTCTACCAAAGAGAACATTGTTTCTTTCACACCAAATGTAGTATATAGTGGCTCCAAAACAAAGTTTGCAAATACTATAGTGTAGAGAATCCCCCTTCCATTTGTTAGCACAATAAAGCATTAGGGATCCCCATGGTTGGTAAGGACTATCCATGAGGCAAAGATCCGCAATATAGTTCCAAATAGAAGTTGAGTAGGAGCATTGAAAAAAGGGGTGTTCCATGTTTTCCAGAGCCAATTGTGAAGACCACATATATTAATTGGAATAAGGCCAAAGCTAAGCAATTTATCCTTTGTTTTCTTGCCACCTTTAATACCCAGCCATGCAATGAAGGAGTGTCTAGGGTAGTGTCATTTGAACCATATGATATTATGCCAAGGAATTTTAGCTTTAGCCTCCTTGAACTATGCCAAGCCATTTTTATAGAGAATTTACCATTTGCACTTGGATTCCACCAAAAGACATCTTCTCCATTCAAGGGAGCTAGAATTGAGGTGTTCTTGATCTCCATACAAGCTGCTGAATTTGCCAATGGCCATCTCCATGTTCTATCTTCAATCACCACCCAGACCTTGGAATGCAATGGGAGACCCGAGGTATATACCACCCAAGGGCCATATTTGTCTATGAGGGGTCCCAAAGGATGCCAATTGATACGAACCCCACCTATATCGAAAGTAGAACCCAATATCCAATTTTGATTCGTTTCCCAAGATCGTTCAAATTAATGGTAAAAGTAATTGATGAAACTAAGACTTTTTTGTTTATAAAGAAACAAAAACCTTAGTTATTAAAAGATGTATGTCACACAATTTTAAAGATTAAGAATAAGCTTTGCAATTGATATGACAAGATAGAATTAGAAAACAGTACAAGATCTTGTAAAGTTTTCGAAGAACAAAGTAAAAAAAAAAATTTCTCTCCTTTTATTAAGTTGTAAACTTGGATAACAAGACTAATAATGATCTTTTTTCTAGGGTTGCCCAATACACTTATTTATAGAGAAACAAAAACTCTTTCCAACAAGTATAAGGCAACTAAAGCTTGGTGGAAAGGAACCAAAATAACTTCCTAAAACACTCCTAATTGTATTTGGCAAATATAGATTATTTAGCTACCAATTAACTACTAATTAGGTAACACAAAAAAAAAGAAATATTCTCCTAATCCTATAAGGTAGGCAGAATTTAAGAAAAGACAACTAAAACAAATCCTAACTAAATAAGGACTATTATAATTTCGGCCAATTAAGGAAGGAGTTTGAATGAGTCAATTCTTGAATCTTTAGAAATCTTTTCTTGAAATCTTCTAGGATCTTCTTGAATATTCTTTATTCTTCAAAAATCTTTCTTGAAATCCTCTAGGATTTTGTGAATATTCTTTATTCTCTAAAAATCTTTCTTGAAATCTTCTAAGATCTTCTTGAATATTTTTCATTAACTCCAAAAAAATGAACAAACAAACTAAGTAGCTTTAAAATAGGAAATTAAGCTAACTAGCTTGTAATCTTGAAAATGCATCTCCAAAGAACTAGAACGGTTTGAATCCACATGCTTGCTTATGATATGAAGAACAAATGAATTCAAAGCTTGTTTGAACCTCTTTGTCCTCGCTCTTGTCATTGGACCTTCATAAAGCAAAAGATCATTTGACTTGCTTGGCACCTTGATTACATCATTCCCCTTTCCTCAAGATGATTCATCCTCGAATCAATACCTTCATCAAAATCAAAAGGAGACAAATCAGCAACATTAGAAGTAGTACTAACACCATACTCACCAGACAAATCAATCTTGTAGGCATTGTCATTAATGCATTCCAACACTTGGAAAGGTCCATCCCCACGAGGCAATAACTTTGAACGACTTTGAGTTGGAAAACATTCTTTGTGCAAATGCACCTAAACCCAATCACTAGGTTCAAATACAACATTCACAGGCCCTTTGTTAGCTTGCCTTGTATATGTTTCATTCTTGCATTCAAGATCGGCTTGCACTTTTTTATGCATTGCCTTCACAAATTCTTCATTCTCTTTGCCATCTAGATTCACCTGTTCACTCATAGGTAAAGGAATTAAATCTAGAGGACTCAATGGAATAAAACCATAAACAATTTCAAAAGGGCGAAAATTAGTAGAAGAATGTACACTACAATTATAAGCAAACTCAATATGTGGTAAGCAATCTTCCCAAAACTTCAAATTATGCCAAACCATAGTTCTAAGTAATTGAGACAAAGTTCTATTAACTACTTCAGTTTGCCTATCAGTTTATGGATGACAAGTGGTCGAAAACAAGAGTTTAGTACCCAATTTACCCCACAAGGTTTTCCAAAAGTAGCTTAAAAACTTAGCATCTCTATCACTCACGATTGTTTTAGGCATACCATGTAAACGCACAATTTCATTAAAGAACAAGTTGGTTGCACATCATCAGTTTTATTACATGCTATGAAGTGAGCCATCTTAGAAAACCTATCCACAACATCATATATTGAATCATGCCCATGCCTAGTCCTAGGTAAACCAAGCACAAAATCTATAGAGATATCAATCCAAGGTCAACTAGGTATGGGTAGAGGCATATACAAACCATGTGGTTTTAACTTAAACTTAACTTGTCTACACACAATACACTTATCACAAATTCTTGCAACATCCTTTTTCATGTTAGGATAATAAAAGTGATGATGTAAAACATCCAAAGTCTTAGTCACACCAAAGTGACCCATCAAGCCACCATCATGTGCTTCTTGTACAAGCAACTCACGCATGGAACAAGTAGGCACACATAACCTATTGTCTTTAAACAAGTACCCATCATGCCTATAAAACTTTTCAAAAGCAACTTTCTCACATGCATGATAAACACTACTAAAATCATTATCATTCGCATACAACTCTTTAATGTATTCAAATTCTAGCAATTTGGCATCTAAAGTAGCAAGTAGAACATACCTTCATGAAAGTGCGTTGGCCACTATATTTTCTTTACCTTGCTTATATTTGATGACATAAGGAAATGACTCAATGAATTCACTCCACTTGGCATGTCGCTTGTTAAACTTGTTTTGTCCTTTCAAATGCTTCAAAGATTCATGATCAGTGTGTATCACGAACTCTTTAGGCCATAAATAATGTTGCCAAGTTTCCAAAGCTCGAACTAAAGCATACATCTCTTTGTCATTAGTTGGATACTTCAAGTTTGCACCATTTAACTTACTAAAATAAGCAATTGGTCGTCCATCTTGTATTAAAACGGCTCTAATTCCTAAACCTGAAGCATTACATTCAATCTCAAAAGTTTTGGAGAAATTAGGGAGAGCAAGTGAAAGAACAGAAATAAACTTATTCTTGAGCATATTAAATGCTTGTTCTTGTGTATCTCCTCATTTAAAACCAATACTCTTCTTGATCAACTCGGTCAATGGTACAACAATGGTACTAAAGTCCTTTACAAATCGCCTATAAAAGCTGGCAAGGCCATGAAAACTTCAAACATCACCAACACTCTTTTGCGTAGGCCACTCCTTGATTGCCTTGACCTTTTCTTCATTTACCTCAATTCCTTTTGCACTAACAACAAAACTTAAGAAAACAAGCTTATTTGTGCAAAAATTTCACTTTTTGAGGTTAGCAAACAAAAACTCTTTACGCAATACTTCCAAAGCCATACGCACATACTCAATATGTTTTTCAAAAGATTTGCTATAAATGAGTATATCATCAAAGTAGACAACCATAAACTTTTCAATAAAAGGACACAAAACGTGGTTCATTAATCTCATAAATGTGCTAGGTGCATTAGTTAAACCAAATGGCATGACTAACCACTCATACAAACGATATTTTGTCTTAAATGTAGTTTTCCACTCATCTCCCTCTTTCATGTGAATTTGATGATAACCACTTTTCAAATCAATTTTAGAGAATATAATAGCCCCATGCAACTCATCAAGCATATCATCTAACCTAGGAATAGGATGTCGATACTTTACTGTTATCTTATTGACGACATGACAATCAACATACATTCACCAAGTGTCATCCTTTTTGGGTACAAGTAGAATGGGTACAGCACACGGGCTCATGTTTTCTCTAATGTTACCTTTACCCAAAAGTTCTTCAACTTGCTTTTGTAACTCTTTGGCTTCTTCAGGATTACACCTATATGTGGGTTTGTTTGGAATTGTAGAGCCAGGTACTTGTTTCCTTCTCCATTGGCAAACATTACCAAGATGAGATTGTGTGTGATGTAGTTCCCATGGATGCATGCCATTTGTTACTAGGGAGACCTTGGCAATTTAATAGAGAAGTAACTCATAATGGCAAAAAGAACACTTATTCCTTCAAATTCAAGGGGAAGACCATTACTTTGCTACCTTTTAGTCCCCAAGAAGCTAATAAGGCTATCAAAAGGAAAGAAGCTAGAAGGGAGAGTATGTATATGAATGGACAAGTAAAAAAGGCTCTTTTGAGTTTACAACCTATCTTTGCATTACTTATACTTGAAGGGGAGATCAACACGAGAAGAAAGAAGCCCATCCTTTAGTTCAACCTCTCTTGGCCGAATTTAAAGATGTGTTCCCACTAGAGCTTCTATTCGGCCTCCCTCCTATAAGAGGCATTGAACATCAAATTGACTTGGTTCCAGGTGTACCATTGACTAATAAGCCAGCCTATAGATGCAATCCCATAGAGACTAAAGAGTTGTAAAGGTAAGTGGAAGAATTGATTGAAAAAGGCTTTGTAAGGCCTAACATGAGTCCATGTTCCGTTCCAGCCCTACTTGTTCCCAAGAAAGATGGTTCATATAGGATGTGTGTGGATAGTAGAGCCATTAACAATATAACCATCAAGTATAGGTATCCTATCCCCATACTTGATGACATGCTTGATGAGTTACATGGTGTTTATGTCTTTTCCAAAATTGATCTAAGGAGTGGCTACCATTAATAAGGATAAAAGAAGGAGATGAATGGAAGATAGCTTTCAAGACTAAGAGAGGCTTATATGAGTGGTTGGTTATGCCTTTTGGCCTTTCAAATGCTCCAAGCACCTTCATGAGACTTATGAATAAGGTACTCAAACCTTTCATTGGCTCTTTTGTTGTTGTGTATTTTGATGACATATTAATGTATAACAAAACTTGTGATGATCATGTCTTGTACTTGAGAAGTGTCTTTGTTGTATTGAGAAAGATAAGTTATATGTAAAGGAAGAGAAGTGTGAATTCTTTGTAGACCAAGTTGTGTTCCTTGGATATGTAGTTTCCAAATATAGCATCCAAGTAGATCAATCCAAGGCAGAAGCCATTAAAACTTGGCCCCAACCAAAGACTCTTACTGAAGTAAGGAGCTTCCATAGCCTTGCTTCTTTCTATAAGCGTTTTGTGCCTAATTTTAGTACTCACAAGGCTCCCATCACTGAATACATGAAGAAGAATGGGTTTGAATGGTCCACGATAGCCTCTAAAGCATTTGAAGAGATCAAAAATAGGTTATGTGAAACCCTTATCTTAGCCTTACCTGACTTTGATTAAATATTTGAAGTTGAGTGTGATGCTAGTGGAGTTGGCATTGAGGCAGTCCTCACTCAAGCTAAAAGACCCATAACTTATTTTAGTGAGAACCTTAATAATACAAAAAGGAGATATTCTACCTATGATAAAAAATTTTATGCTATTGTTAGGGCCTTAGATCATTGGAGTCATTACTTAAGGCCTAAGCAATTTGTTCTCTATTCAGATCATCAAGCTTTGAAGTTTCTTAGTAGCCAACAAAAGATAAGTGCAAGGCATGCTAAATGGGTAGAATTCCTTCAATCCTTTTCTTTTGTTTCTTCCTATAAGCAAGAAGCTTCTAATGTAATTGTTAATGCACTCTCAAGGAGACATTATCTATTATCCATACTTGATGCATGGGTCATTGGGTTTTAGCTCATGAAAGATTATTATCATGAAGATGAAGAGCTTGAAGAGATCTCGAAGAAGTGTTCAATGGGTGCCTATGAAGACTACACTGTCCAAGATGGTTTCCTCTTCAAAGGAACCAAATTATGCATACCTAAGGGTTCTTTTAAAGAGCTTCTCATTAGGGAGACACATGGTGGTGGGTTGGCAAGTCATTTTGGCATAAATAAAACCTTGGAGATGTTTAAGGAACATTTCTATTGGCCTAAGATGGTTGGTGACGTCCACGCCATTGTAGCAAGGTGTGGCACTTGTCAAAGGTCCAAATCTCATTTCAAAGCTGGTCTTTACATGTCTTTGCTAGTTCCAAAGCAGCCTTGGGAAGATTTAAGCATGGATTTTGTGGTAGCTCTTCCTAGAACTCAAAGAGGGAAGGATACAATAATGGTGGTGGTTGATAGGTTTTCCAAAATGGCTCACTTCCTACCATGCAACAAGACCGAAGATGCAAGCAAAGTGGCTGACTTATTCTTCAAAAAAGTGGTAAGACTTCATGGAATCCTTAGAACCATAGCTTTGGATAGGGATACCAAATTCTTAAGCCATTTTTGGAGGACTTTGTAGAGTAAATTGGGCACTAAACTCATGTTTAGCACCTCCTATCACCCACAAACGAATGGCCAAACTAAAGCAACAAATAGAACTTTGGGAGCCATTTTAAGAACCATGGTCAGTAAACACTTGAGAGATTAGGATTTGAAGCTTGCCCAAGTTGAATTTGCATACAATAGGAATCTAAGCATTACAATCGGACACTTTCCATTTGAGGTAGTGTATGGTCTTAATCCTTTAACTCCTTTGGATTTAACTTCTTTGCCTCTTGATGTACAAATTCATAAGGAAGCCAAAGAGAAAGCTACTGCCATGAAGAAACTCTATGAATCCATCAAATTTTACATCATGAAGACCAATGAAGCTCACAAGAAAAAGGTTAACAAGCATAAAAAGCCATCTATTTTCAAACCTGGTGACTTGGTTTGGGTGTATTTGAGAAAAAAGAGATTTCTAAGCAAAAAGATGAGTAAGCTAGCTCTAAGGGCTGATGAACCATTTGAAGTGCTTGAGAGGGTGAATGACAATGCATACAAGGTGAATCTTCCGAATGAAATAGGAAGAGTCTCGACCACCTTCAACATTGGAGATCTTTCATTTTTAGCCCCCAAGTTCTTAGCCATACACCACTCAACCCAAGCTAATGAAAGAAATGAGGGAAAAGCTCCATACAAGTCCAAAGAACCTTTGTCATCTCCAATTTGGCCCAACGTTACTTTTGGGTGCACTCTCATTACTTGCATCCAAGGTCTTAATGAAATGAAAGCTTAAATGAGTCTAAGAAGCCAACTACAAGCCCACTTTGAAGCCCAAGTAAATGAGACAACCACTCATCACTTAAATTGGAGCCCAAGATGCCATGAAGCCCATTTAGTTTAATTGCAACTAAAAAGGAAGCAAGTAACTTTAGTTGGTGGACATAGTTCCACTTTATAGGGAAAAGTTGTTCCCTTTTGTCATTTTCTTCATTAATATGGTATGGCCTTAGTTTATTTGATTGACTAAGCTTAAATGAAAGGCATAGCTTACTTGTCTAATTAATGCTCATTTTGCCGCCACTTCCTCTTGTATATAAGAGTGGCTTCTTCACTTGTAAACTTTAGACTCCTTTGATAGTGAAGTTTTCAAGCAAAGCTTTGTAGCTTTTCTTTCTTTGTTTGTTCCTTTATCCTTAGAATACCTATGTCAAAAACCCGATCTACCTTTCACTCCTAATCTAGGTAGGCTTCTAGATCGTTTCTACCCTAAAAAGGTGGAATTTTTATCTTAATGCTATTGAGGTTACTAAAACTCTACCTACTCTCTCTATGCATACTGTTTCTATGACTTCGATATCCTCCCTTACTCTTAATATTATTCAACCTATCACTTATTTCATCATCCTTACTATCGGTAACTATTTTATCTTCATCCCTCATCGTTGGTGCTTTCCTCTTACCCTTAGTTTTCCTACTTCCCCCTCTATCACTCTGCTGCTGCTCTAATCTATCTAATCTATCATTAACACTCCCTATTACATTAAAAAGTTGCTCAAACTGTTGTTGGATTGATTGCATTGTAAAAGCCTCAATTTTACCCGAATCTTCTACCATATTATAATTTCTGTAAACAATAATCCTCACACGCTTCCTCACATGTTCACACTCGCACTCATGTTTTCACTATAATGTTCTCACACTCTCTATAATTGAGAAGTTTTTTTTTAAAAAACAAATCAAAGCGGTACCTGTGACAAACGACCACCAGTCAACCTAGGTTACATTACGATTACCTACTACTAAAAAAAAATACTAAGATTCAAGAATATGGAAAACTTTCAAAATCAGAATAAATAAACACAACTACAAGAATGAATAAATGAAAGGAAGGAAATTCAATAGAGATAAACAAGAATAAAGGAAATCAAATTCTAAGAAGGTAAGTGTGCTAACTTTCTCTTTGATCTCTCTTTTTTTTTAAACGTTTTTTTCCCTTTTTTTTTGCTTTTTTATCTGCTCTTTTTTTAACTACTTTTTTTTTCCTTTTTTTTAAACTTTTTTTTAGATACTTGGCTGAAATAAGAAAAAAATAAAATAAAATAAATTCCTTAGATCACACAAAATTGTCTTCCAAGAAATTCAAAGCAATTAAAGAAATAATCAATGTCTAATCTCCCAATTTAGGAATATCAAAATTTTCAAAGAAAATCTAAGATTTTAAGAACAAATCAAGAACTCAATCTCCCAATTTAAGCAATTACAAGGTTTTTTCCCTAAAGGTTAAAGGAAACAAAGGCAATCCTCATCCAAGATTATTCTCCCTAATTTCAGAATTCCAAAATTCAAAGGTTCTTTTTTCTTTTTTTTTCTTTAAACAAGAATCTTTCAAAGGTTTGATAAATTCAACAATAATTTCAATCAAGAACTACCCTTCAATTTTCGGTAACAATAAGATAATGGAGATCAAGGTGCTAATCAAGTGTAACAAAGCAAGTATTCCCCAGATCCTTTGCAAGGAATCGGTGGTCCAATGACTAGAGCAAGGACAAAGAAGATGAAAGAGGCTTTACTAGGCTTAATCATGGAGATGCATGACAAAGAGGTTGTTCTAGAAGTTTCGAATGCTACACCAAGGATAATCACTTATCTTTATATGCAAGATAATGGACAAGGTTTAGAACTTGAAGAATAAAGCTTGGAGTCCATGATATAATTCCGGGTCGCATGGCCCAAGCTAAAGAAAAGCTTAAATAAAATGATTAGGTGTTTTGGGTTGTTAGATTTTAAGTTAAGGCTAAATATACATGTAGAAGACTTAACTTCTTGGGTTTATTTGGGCTTGTAGGTTGGCCCATGTCTTGATATATTAGCTAGGGATTTTACTTTGACTTTTATGTGTAGGATTATGATGATTACATGCCTATATAAAGGCTATAACTATGAAAAACAAAAAAAGACATATCATTAATAATTTTGAGATATTTTCAGAAAACTTTGCTTTGTTCCCTTGTGTTCTTGGAAGAATACATCATCTTGACTTATCAAAGGAGTGATCAACCTTTGTGGCGTCTTAAGATTGGGGTTTTAAGGACTTAATTTCCTTAGGGTTCTAATCTGATTGATCCAACTTGTTTCCTAGCTTTTCTGAGGTATGCCTAATGGATTGATTCAAGAGTTCCTAAGGCAGGTCGCCTAGCGGGTTCTTTATCACAAGATTTTCCCCAAGAATTCAAGAAAAACCACACAACTAACCAAAATTCACTCCCCACAGGTTTGTTTGAATCTAGATTAAAAGATCACTCCACCCTTAACTTAAATTACTTTCAACCTTGAACAAGTTTTTTTTTTTCGTTTTTTCTTTTTTTTTTTAAGATCAATCAGGAAGACAAATTAGACACTCACACAACCTAGAATTCAACTACACTAGGGTTCAACAAGAAATCAAGAATTTCACAAACACAAGGACACCAAAATGTTAGACCACAAGGTAAGGAAATAAAGAACTAAGACTCAGAAAGAAAACAAAATCAAGAACACACTCAAAGATTTTTAAGATGCACAGCTATTCAAGAAAAACAAACCCCAAATCGCAAACACAAGAAAAGATAGATACGAAACCTGATTCGACTTAGCTCTAATACCAACTGATGGAAACCTTGACGATTTGACGTAAGACCCAACGCCTAAGAAGATATTTTCCCTAGGACTGAATTGGTTTCGTCACTGAATGATTCTTGACCTAAATCGATATGGAATCGAACGAACCTTGGAATCATAATAGTGAACGCCACAAGACAAAGCTTGATAAGTTCAAGGATTGATAGTTTCAATAGTAGGTGAAATTGTGCAAAAGTCAGGAAAAAGATCCATTCATCATGAAAAGTATTGTTTTTATAGTACAATGTCACCTTAACCCAAAACTACCCATGACCCAATGGACTTCCAAACTTCCCAAGTCTATTACCTAATTAACTACCCAAAACACTAATTAAATTAAAAGAAAATATGTCAATTGGGCTCAATAAAATCTAGCCCGGTCACAAACAAGATCAAAATTATAAAAACCGAAAATCCTAAATTTGGTAAAACAAAAACTATGTAATACACACTGAAACAGTTTTATTTGGGCCTCCAAACTAGGCACAACTAGCTAAGTGGGTTTTTGTTATAGAGCTCAAAACACACTTGAATCAAAAGTTATGGTCGTTCAAAGTCTTTCTTGCATAGGCTCAGACTTGAATCAAGTTGACCTCTCGATTGGCTCCTTCAAGCATTCAGTTGTCCTTGAATGAGCTGGTTTCAGTCTCTAAGCCCTCCACAAGCCCAACTAAAGTCTGTTTCATCTTTTTAGCTCTACTCCTCGTAATTGGCCTAATCGAAATATGTAGTGGATCTCCTTAATGGCTCGATGCTCCTACAATGCCTCCATCAGTTGAAGACCAATATACTTGGATGCTAAAAAAGATGGCTTTGATGATAACAAGTCTACCAACATAAGAAAGGAACTTACTTTTCCAAGATGAAATCCTAGCCACAATCTTGTCAATAAGGGGCTTGCAATCACTGACTCTTAGTTTAGAGGATATCATAGGCATGCCAAGGTATTTAAAAGGAAAAGCTCTAAGATCAATGCCAATGGTTGATTTTAAGAACTCTGCTTCAGAATTATTGACCTCTAAAAGGTAAATGTTGCTTTTGGCAAGATTTTTTTTAAGTCTATACCAATTATGGAAGTAATCTAAGGTGTTCTTTATGAAAGAAATAGAATCCACATCTGCCCTACAAAATAATATGAGGTCATTAGCAAAGCATAAATGAGTGATATTATTTTTCTTACATTTCCAATGGTGCCTAAAGCAAGCATTCTCTTTTAGTTCACTAAGCATGTAAGAAAGCACTTCCATGGAAATGATAAAAAGGTATGGGGAAAAGGGATCCCCTTGTCTTAGCCCTCGGATACTATTGAGAAAACCAACAAGTTCTCTATTTAAACCCATTGAGAAAAAAGGAATAGTAATGCAAATATTTATCCAACCAATAAACTGATGGGGAACATCAATATTATCAAGGACAACAAGCAAGAAATCCTAATTTAAGGTGTCATAGGCTTTCATGAGATCTCTCTTAATGGCACATTTCTTTTTATAAGTGTTCTTTTGGTAGTTATGCATGAGCTCTTGGCAAAGGAGGATATTTTCACCAATGCATCGGTTTTCCACAAAAGCACCTTGTGCCTTGTTAATAAACTAAGGAAGTATGGCTTTAAGGCGATTTGCCATAATTTTGATAATGCATTTGTAAAAGGTATTGCAACAAGCTATAGGCCTAAAATCCTTACAAAGAGAAGGGTTAGCAACTTTAGGAACAAGAGCAAGGATAGTGCAATTAACCTCTTTTAAGAGCTGACCTGTATTAAAGAAATGCTTAATGGCCTTCACAATATCGTCACCAACTATGTTCCATACTACTTTGTAAAAACATGCACCATACTCATCTAGACCTGGAGCCATATTATTGTCCATAGCAAAAGTGGTCTCTTTAATCTCCTCAATTGAAATTTCTCTATTAAGCATATCCTTATCCTTATGGCTAATCTGAAACTTGATCAATTTTTTAAGCTCCTCCCAATTCACATTAGAAGATTCTGTTCCACTTAAGACTGATTTGAAGTGCTCCACAAACTCCTTCTTAACCTCTATATTGTTTACAAAAGACCTATCTTCCCTTAGAATCCTATAGATAAAGTTCCTATTCTTTCTACCTTTGATACTTTTGAAGAAATATTTTGTATTTTGATTACCTTCCTTAAGCCAACGGACTTTTGATTTTTGTTTAGCCAACGATTCCTCAGCCAAAGAAAAAGATCTATAGTTTTTAGACTAATCTTTTCCTCACGAGCAAGTTCCTCATCAGAGGGGTTATTATTAATAAGCTCTTGGATGTTGTCAAGATGCCTCCTAGCTTTCAACACTCTCTCGAAGATATGGCAAAAAGACTCTTTATTTAATTTCCTTAGATCTCTTTTAAGTTTTTTAAGTTTGCTCATCACAATAAACATAAGGCTACCCTTAACTTCTTGTCTCTGAGCTTTACCAACAATTTTAAGAAAATTTTCATGATGTGTCCACATGTTAAAGAACTTGAAAAGAACCTTTCTGCTAAGTTCAGTAGCTCCAATTCTTACCATATAAGGTGAGTGGTCAGAAGTAGAAGGGTTGAGGAAATATGCCATTGAATTCAGGAAAACATCCTTCCAATTGTCATTCATAAGAGTTCAATCTAATTTGCATGTTATTTTCATTTGGCCTTCACTACAATTACTCCAAGTTAGAAGATTACCCATGAATCTTAGGTCATCCAACTCGGCCTCCCTAATGCATTTGTTTAGGTCTTCACAATAGGAATCACCCCACGCTACCCCACCAATCTTTTCTTAAGGGTTCCTAATAACATTAAAATCTCCCAAAATAATCCAATGGGAGTGTTGCATTATGAGAGATCGATTAACAAGATTACGCCAGAAGTCTTTCATATCCTTGGGATTATTGCTGCCATAGACAATGGTCAAACTAATATTTATGTTTTCCTTTATGAGCCAAATAGCATAATGCATGAATTGGGAGTTTTCCACCATAATATTCAGCCTAACAGTAGCTTTGTTCCATCTAATCCAAATTCTGCCTATAGAACCATCCATAACATTACTATAATGTCCCCAACCTTCCCAAATACTATAGCATACTCTATTGACATTTGAACTACATACTTTAGCTTCAAGAATAGCGATGAGATCAATCTTATTTTCCAAAATGAAACTCCTAACCTCTTTTTGTTTGATAGGAGCATTAAAGCCCCTAATGTTCTAGCAAGCTAAATTGGTCATTTGGGAGAACCAATAGGGGAGGAGTTCCTCCTTTGTTTTGCTAATCTCTTTCGCTACAATTTGCTCAGAATTTCACCTTTCTCATTTTTTAAGTCTATTTCATTAACCTTGATCTTGTTGCCAAAATGATTATTATAAGAGATTCACAATGATCATGATCTGTGTCTTCAAATTTTGATGAAGATGTCCCCACTTGCTCCATATTAACACAATTGGCCTCATTTGATATCATAGTGCTGGACGAAGATGCACCAAGATCTGAGTCCAAGATATTTGGTAAGACTAGTTCCCCACATAACTTGTTGTTTTTTAAATCCCCCATATTATTGTCAGATTTCTCCTTCCCAATCACTGAATTCTTCCTTGGCACCTCTAATTTAGCTTTACCATTCCTTTTGTTACCCTCCGCAGTATGGAGATTGTCACAATTAGCTATATGTGTTTCATTGCCTATATCTTCCTTCTTACTAATTACCCTTTTTCCTTTATACATACCAACTTTCTCCTTATTAGTCTTTCCTACATCCACTTCTACACTCCTCAATATCGTGGCCAAACATTTTACACAAATTGCATTTTAAAGGTTTCCAAGCATACTCCAATTGGATTGTAACCTTCTCTTTATTAGCTAATACAAGCTCCATTGTGTCTATGAAATCATGGTTGACGCTAATCTCTACATAAATTCATGCAAATTCGAGCCTATTCCCCTCTGTTGTAACTGAATCCATATAAAGGGGGCGGCCTATAACACTTGCAATATGACTAAAACCCTTCAAGTTCCAATACTTCAATGGAATTCCATAAAACTTTACCCAAACTACTATTTTCTTGATGTTATCTGCCACCATTGAAAGATTTTTTTCCTATTTTCTAATAAAAAGGGGTTTCCTTCCAATCATCCATGTTTCCTCTTCCAAAACTTTCATCATACCATCTTTATCCTTGAATTTTAAAAAGATCAACTCCAATTCTAGTGGATATAATATCTTTAAGTCTATAGTTTGTCCAATTACGAACGAACCTTTTGATAAGAAGAAATGACATTCTCCTACCAATGAAGAAACCAATTACACATTTTTCCCACCTCTTGGCACCTTCATCTGTAATCTTAGGAGGAGGAGTTACGAAGTATTTTCCACCATTTAGCTTATTCGAAGGGGAGATGTATTCTAAGTTTTAGTTTACAAATTTTTTTATAAATAATTTGTTCTAAGAGCCCTTGCCTTCAGCTGCTGGAAATTGTGTAAGGTTACTGGGCATTAAAGTCATGGTTGCTAGAAAAGAAACCTCCCAAGACATGATGGAGGATGGCTTCAGTGTGATCCTTTCCTTGTAAAACACCTTACTTGAGATATGTGGAGTACTAACTTGATCATTTTTTGCTACCACGAAAAAGGAACTAGAATGGCTTTGCATGCATGCAGAGTAAAGTTAGGTAGAGACATGTCCTTGTCTTTCATTTTTAAATCCAAAAAAAAATCAGCAAAAAGAGAAAAAAGTCAGCCTGGAAATGCAAAGAAACAACAGGGCATGGTAGACTATGCACCATTGAAAATGGAAAATAACCACTGCAAAAGAAATGCTAGAATTAACTGCTTACACCAAAAAGGAATGCACGAAAACCAAGGAAAAACAAAAGTTGATGGAAATTTGAATTTTAAGTGCAGTAAAATCAAAGTCAAAACCAAGATAAAAATTGCAAGAGAAAAGGAAAACCTAGCAAAAACCTAAGATAGTGCAAGAAAGGTCATTGAAGCAATGCAAGATAAAACTTTAAGAGACTAGAACCAAGACCAGAGAGAAGAAAGCCTTATAGAATTTGGCTGCGAGCACTAATGAAACTGGATGATTTGTAAACTATGGCAGAGATGAACAAAAAGACTCAAAATAAAATAAATGTAAACAGTAGGATAATTGAGAGTTTAAAAACAAGAGCAAAACAAACAAAGCTTAAAGGGAGGTGTAATGCCCGAATTCAGGTATGCTAGTAAAACTTCCAAAATTACCCCTAGAGTTGATTTTATAAGTTATAGTTCAAAGAAATTGAGAAAGAATTCTTTAAAACTAAATGAGCAATAATTTTCAAAGGGGGAAAAATGGTCATTTTAGAAGGATTTAGGAGACAAAGTGGGAATGTAAATTGAATGGCACACTTGAAATTATATAATGGTGCTAAGGGTTTCTAGTAATTGATTAAGGATAAAATAGTCAATTTTGGAGAAGGTTTAGGGTAAATTAGTCCAAAATGCTTATAAAACAACCAAACTATTCATTTTCTTCTTCCTTGGTCGAGAATCCTCCATAACATCACTAAAGTTTTTCTTCAAACAAAAATTCACCAAAAAACCTAGCTAAACCACCTAATTTTCAGAGCCTCCAGTTATAAAAAGTGTAGATCTATCAATTCTGGTAAATTCTAAGGTAAAAAGTTTAATCTTTAAGAGATGTCAAGTTTAGAGTTTTGATGGATGATTATGTTTTTGGTTGATTAAGGTTGCTAGGAAGAAGAAAAGAAGAAGAATAGGCTTAAATCACCTAATTAGCATAGAAAATGTAAGAATTTCATACTTTACATACTTGAAGTAATTTGAGTTAGGTTATTCAAATAACCTTTACTTGTATAAGTGTGTAAGGTATTAGAAATAAGGTGATTTATGCTTAAAAGAATAAAGAAAGTCATTAGGACTTATGATGTAATTTTTGGCCATAAGGATATTTTAGACATTTTTTATTCCTAGGGTTAGCTTAGTTGATTTTGTGTACTGAGTATATGAGAAATGATGAATTGATAGAAGAATTTGCACTAATAGTAGGCATGTAATTTTCGGTCATAAGGGTAAAAGCGTCATTTTATGTAGTGTAGGTTAACTTTTGCTTAATTATGTGCATGATATGTGTAATCACCCTTATATTAAGCCTATAGTGTATATTTTGAAATTAATTTGATGCATGAGATATATATAAATGTATGAGAAAATAATATGATGTTTGATAAGGAGTGAATATACATATTTCATATTATAGTTACATAAGGAATCATAGCATATGCATGTTTTCAGAAAATGGAAAACAAGTGTTTTTTTGGGTTTTATAATGACTCATATGATACAAGAAAATAGAAAACATGCTTAAAATCTTTACACGTGAGCTGTATTGTGTAGACAACAAAGAAAGAAATCAGTTATACTGTGTGGATAGCAAAGAAAGATATCAGTTGTACTATATGGAAAACAAAGAAAGATGTCAGTTGTACTATATGGACAACAAATAAAAATAGTAAAATATACATGTAAGAGAGGATTGTACCTCATATGGTGACTACATGTACTGTCATATGTAGTCTAGACTGGTCAATGAAAATATTTGATTAAAAAAAAGAATTAGTAAATGTTTTATGAAAGTCATTTGCATTAGAATCATGCATGCAAGCCTATGTGGCTGACAAAGAGTTGAGAAAGATGAACAATTAGAAAATAAAAAAGTCATGGCACTCATACATGCATAAATCATAACGTGTAAATCATACTTGTATAGTAAAGAAAAGAATAAATATCTGAATGAAGAGAATTATGATATGTGGTTAATGCGTGTTCTGTGTAAATTATCTTATATGTGACTAGCCTAGACATGCTGAGTATGGAAAAGATTAGTACTGGTATGAAATGTTTTGAGTATTTAGCATGATTTTCTTACTGAGTTGTGGTTGCTCATTCCATTTAATTTATTATTTTTATAGGTAAAAAGTTACAACATAGGTTCCCAGGAAGCACTAGTGAGACATGAGGCTGAGGGAAGATGACACCATATTTTTGTTGATTTATATGTTTTAGATATATATATATATTGTGTTAATTATTGGAATTGGTTATAAGGTTCCTATGGGTGGCAACTTTTCTAATGGTGGCTATGATTTATTTATTATGTTAATTATGATTAAGTTGATAAAAATCCAATCGGTTGGTAGGACTGGTTTGTGTGAATTGCTAATTAGAAGTGTTATAGGGAATAATAAAAATTCCCCGAGCCCTCTAAAATAAGGGAACTCTTATTGTTTTTCTGTAACAAACCTATGGGTTAAGAGAGTTACATTTTTGGTATCAGAGCGCGATTTTGGGTGCTTTAAGGTAGATATAATATAATCTAATCTAATTTAATAAAATATATATATATATATATATATATATATATATATATATATATATATGTAGTTTTGCATTTTGGTATTGAGCCGGTGCCCCTCATGTCTCATAGATCAGCTTCTGAGAATTTACTGTAGTAAGTTGTTTTCTTTGCCTGTATTCAAATAATAGAATGATAAAATCCTTATGTAGTTATTAGGTGAGGAGTAACACAAGACAAGGACGGGTTTGTGGAAGGGGTATTCAGAGAGAGATGGGAGAGTTGTCTAACCATACCCCGTCAGGTGGTTTAGGGTTTGGGCTAGCAAAAATTAGAGATATAGTATATCAAGTGTTAATCGAGAGTCAAGATAGACCCACACCTAAAATTATAGCCAGAGATGCCATCTGAGATGAGATTAGAAGTAAGATTCGTGAGAAGGTCATAGAAGTTTGAGCTTAGAGGCAGCTTGAGCCTATTTATTCCTTACCTAGTCAGCATACCTCTCTTGAATTTAAAGGTACTAAAGATCTTTTGGTGGCTGATGAGTGGATCAAGTAGGTGGAAAGTACTATGGATTTGTTTCCTATGCTGATAGAGAAAAAGTTCGGTATGTCAGTTTCTTGATGAGGGTAGAGGCCTGCGTATGCTGGCACCTAGTTAAAGAAACTAGAAATATGGATCTGATGACCTAGTAGGACTTCAGAAGGGCATTTGAGGCCTAATATGAAACAATTGATGTGGTAGTAGTCAAAGTTCGGGAGTTCATTTCCTTGCAGCAGGCGGAGGGTTTAGTAAAGAATTATTCTACCTATTTTGATGTCCTATATAGTTTTGCTCCAAGTATGGTGAGTACACCTAGTCTCCGGCTGGACAAATTTCTTCAGGGCCTTAGATCGGAGATAGCCTTCCATATGTTAGTTAGACCACAACCTCCATAAACTTATAAAGAGTTATTGGAGAAAGCATTGAGGTTAGAAGTATATGTTGATAAGCTACCCAGGAATGCACCCTCTATGATAACACCTCCATTAGTGACAACACCCCAGACAGTGATGCCAAGTCGGTTAGCTTTACTTGTTTCATTGACTATTTCAGAACCTGTTACAACATCAAAGGGTAGTTCAATTTACTCCAGTTTCATAAACAATAAGGGAAAAAGAAAATTCCAATCAAAAGCAAATAGAAAATGAGGGAAGAGTGATAAGAAGCCTAGAAAAGAAAATATTCCCTAATGTCAGATTTGTGGGAGACGTTATAATGGGGAATGTTGGTACCGACAGAAGCAGGTGATTTGTTATAGATACTGACAGCCAGGGCATATAGCAAAGGATTACCAGAGTATCGAGGTGCCAGTCCTGATACAGCCATAACAAATCCCGATTCTAAGAGTTAGAGGTAGACTTTATTGTCTTTGATATACCTAATTTTGATGTTATCCTAGGCATGAATTTCTTAGAAAGATATGGAGTCAAGATTGACTATAGAAAGAAAAAGGCTCGATTCCAACTCGATAGTAGGGATCACTTCAGTTTTGGAGAAGGCCATCAGCCTAGTATGATGATCAGCAGTGTAAAGGCACAAAAATTGTTGAAAAATGGGTGTACGAGATATTTAGCTCATGTGGTACATGAGCATGATATTAAAACATTTGGTGTTTAAGATGTATCAATAGTACGAGATTTCCTAGATGTCCTTTTTGATGAGCTATCAGGTTTATCTCCAGAGAGGGAGCTAAAGTTCAATATAGAGTTAGAACTTGGTTTAGCCCCAATTTCAAAGGCCCCCTACCGGATGGCTCTAGCTGAATTACAAGAATTAAAGAAACAGTAGCAAGAACTTTTAGATAAAGGTTTTATTAGACCCAATCACTCTCCTTGGGGAGCGCCCATACTTTTTGTCAAAAAGAAAGATGGGTGCATAAATTAGTGAGAGTTGAATAAGCTCACAGTGAAAAATAAATACGCATTGCCTCAAATTGATGATTTATTTGATCAGTTGAGGGGAGCTTTGGTGTTCTCCAAAATTGACTTGAGGTCATCAAGTGAGGATTACAAAGTAAGATATTCCAAAGACAACTTTTTGGACCGCTACGGGCACAATTAGTTTGTGGTGATGCCCTTTGGATTGACTAATGCCTTAGCAATCTTTATGGATTTAATGAATCGAGTATTTCATGATTGCCTTGACAAATTCTTGGTGGTATTTATTGATGATATCTTGGTATACTTTAGATCATAAGAAGAACATACTAAACACTTCAGATTTGTGCTACAAGATTGAAAGAAAAAAATTGTATGCCAAATTCTCTAAGTGTGAATTCTAGTTGGACCGAGAGTATTTTTGGGACACGTGGTTACTAAGGAAGGTGTAGGTATAGACCCCAATAAAGTGGAAACAATATTTGAATGAGCAAGGCCGAAGACGGTGAAAGAGATTAGAAGGTTTTTAGGGCTAGCCGGCTATTACAGGATATTTGTGTAGGGTTTTGCCCAGTTGGCAAGGCCACTTACAACTCTTACTAGACAAGGAACTCCTTTTCTATGGAATAATGTTTATGAAAAGAGTTTCCAAGAGTTTAAATGACGGTTGACTATAGCTCTTATTTTAGTATTACTAGAGGAGGGTGTAGAATATGATATTTATTGCGATGCCTTGCACAAAGGCTTAGGAGTCATGCTGATATAGAGGGGCAAAGTGATAAAGTATGCCTCTCGACAGTTAAAAGATTATGAAACATGCTACCCTACCTATAATTTAGAATTAACGGTAGTGGTTTTTACTTTAAAAATTTGGAGGCATTATTTATATGAAGCTAAATGTAATATCTACACCGACCATCAAAGTCTAAAATTTTTTTCACTCAGAAAGACTTGAATATGCGACAAAAGATAGTCAAAGATTATTACTGTGACATTAAATATCAGTTGAGTAAGGCAAATTCGGTAGCTGATGCCTTGAGTAGAAAGATTGTCATAGCTCATCTCACCGTTCAGATAGAGTTACAGAAAGAGTTTCAAAGAGAACAAATTAAGGTGATAGGGAGTTAGGTAGTCAAATTGGAAATTCAACCTAATCTCCTTAATGAAATAAGAGAGAAGAAAGTAAAAGATTTGTGGTGCCAGAAAATGAGTCAATAGATATGTGAGGGGAAAGTAACTAAGTTTCAAATGATTGATGGTATGCTCAAGTTCAAAAATAGGGTATGTATTCCCCAAAATCTGGAATTGAGAAAGAAAATCTTGAGTAAAGCATATGATGCACTTTACACTGCCCACCCTAGAGGAGTAAAGATGTATCAGGATTTAAAGAAACCTTATTGGTGGATAGGTATGAAGAAAAATATTGGTGAATATGTAGCCAAGTGGTTAGTATGTCAACAGGTCAAGGTCGAGCATGAGAGACCTTCGGGTTTGCTCCACCCACTTAGTATTCCTGAATGGAGGTGGGAATACATTTCAATGGATTTTATCATTGGCCTACCTTTAGTATAAAAAGGCTATAACGCACTATAGGATTGTAGATAGATTGACTAAATCGACACATCTTATTCTAGTGAAAGATAGTTCTACTTCAGATCAATTAGCCTAGATTTATGTACGAGAGATTGTGAGATTACATGGCGTACCCAAAATTATTGTGTTGGATAGAGACCCCAGATTTGTTTCAGTTTTTTGGGGTAGTTTGCAGAGAGCATTAGGTACTAGGCTAACATTTAGTACAACATATCATCCTTAAACAGATGGCTAGACAGAAAGGGTGAATCAAATACTAGAGGATATGTTGAGGGCTTATTGTTTAGATTACAAAATGACTTGGCATGAAATGGTTCCATTGATAGAATTTGCATATAATAATAGCTACCAGTCCACCATTAAAATGGCACTATATGAGGCTCTTTATGGAAGAAAGTGTAGATCCCCACTACATTGGGATGACATAGGAGAGTGAGATGATTTGAGTCAAGTTCTTGGACTTGAGTTAACCTAGAGGATGGTGGAAGACATAAAGACTATCAAGACTAGATTGACGCAAGCTCAGGATAGACAGAAGAGTTATGCAGATTTGAAATGGAAAGAAATAGAGTTTCAACCAAATGACAAAGTTTTTGTAAAAGTAGCCATTTACAAACACGTGATGAGATTTAGAAGAAAAGGGAAACTTACTCCAAGATTTATTGGCCCATTTGAAATTTTAGAAAGAGTAGGCAAGGTGGCTTATAGACTTGCACTTCCACCTAGTATGGATCGTGTTCATAATGTATTTCATATTTCTTTGCTGAGAAAGTACATCAGCAATCCTTCACATGTATTGAACTCAGATGATATGGAATTAAAAGAAGATTTAGCTTATGAGGAGCAACCGGTGCAGATACTAGACAGGAAAATAAAATAGCTCTGAAATAAGACAATTCCACTAATAAAAGTATTACGGAAGAATCATAAAGTGGAAGAGGCCACAGTTAAGCAACAGATGAGAGAGATATTTCCTAACCTATTTGTTTAGATTTCGAGGAAGAAATTCTTCTAAGGGGGAGAAATGTAACACCTAGATTTAGGTATGCCAGTAAACTCTACTTCCAAAATTACCCCTACAATTAATTTTATTAGTTGTTGTTTAAAGAAATTGTGAAATTTTTTTTTAAAACTACTAAATTAGGAATAATTTTTCAAAGGGGGTAAAATGGTCATTTTATAAAGATTTAAGTGACAAAGTGGAAATGTAAATTGAATGGCACACTTGAAATTATATAATGGTGCTAAGGGTTTTTGGTAATTGGATAAGGACAAAATAGTCATTTTTGGAGAAGGTTAAGGGTAAATTAGTATAAAATGCGTATAAAACAACCAAACTATTTATTTTCTTCTTCCTTGGCCGAGAATCCTCCATAACTTCACTGAAATTTTTCATCAAACAAAAATTCACCAAAAAACCTTGCTAAACCACCTAATTTCTAAAGCCTCTAGTTATAAAAAATGTAGATCTATCAATTCTAATAAGTTCTAAGGTAAAAAGTTTAATTTTTAAGAGATGTCAAGTTTAGAGTTTTGATGGATGATTATGTTTTTGGTTGATTAAGGTTGCTAAGAAGAAGAAAAGAAGGATAATAGACTTAAATCACCTAATTAGCAAAGAAAATGTAAGAATTTCATACTTTACATACTTGAAGTAATTTGAGTTAGGTTATTTAAATAACCTTTATTTGTATAAATGTGTAAGGTATTAGAAATAAGGTGATTTATGCTTAAAAGAATAAAGAAATCCGTTAGGACTTATGATGTAATTTTTGGCCATAAGGGTATTTTAGACATTTCTTATTCCTAGGGTTAGCTTAGTTGATTTTGTGTATTGAGTGTGTGAGAAATGATGAATTGATGGAAGAATTTGCACTAATAGTAGGTATGTAATTTTCGATCATCAGGGTAAAAGTGTCATTTTATGTGGTGTAGGTTAACTTTTGCTTAATTATGTGCATGATATGTGTAATCACCCTTATATTAAGCCTATATTGTATATTTTGAAATTAATTTGATGCATGAGAAAATAATATGATGCTTGATAAGGTGTGAATATACATATTTCATATTATAGTTACATAAGGAATCATAGCATATGCATATTTTTGGGAAAAAAAAGAATGAGGAAAAACATTTCCTAAGTCATGCATGTTTTCAGAAACTGAAAAAAAAGTGCTTTTTTTGGGTTTTATAATGACTCATATGATACAGGAAAGCAGAAAACATGTTTAAAATCTTTACACGTGAGTTGTACTGTGTGGACAACAAAGAAAGAAATCGGTTATACTGTGTAGGTAGTAAAGAAAGATACCAGTTGTACTACATGGACAACAAAGAAAGATGCCAATTGTACTGTGTGGATAACAAAAAAAAAAGTAAAATATACATGTAAGAGAGGATTGTACCTCGTATGTTGATTGCATGTACTGTCATATGTAGTCTATACTGGTCAATGAAAATATTTGATTAAAAAAAAAGAATTAGCAAATGTTTTATAAAAGTCATTTGCATTAGAATCATGCATGCAAACCTATGTGACTGATAAAGAGTTGTGAAAGATGTACAATTAGAAAATAAAAAAGTCATGACACTTATACATACATAAATCATAACATGTGAATCATACTTGTATAATAAAGAAAAAAATAAATATATGAATGAAGAGAATTATGATATGTGGTTAATGTGTGTTCCATGCAAATTATCTTATCGTATGAAATGCTTTGAGTATTTAATATGATTTTCTTACTAAGCTGTGGTTGCTTACTCCGTTTAATTTAATAATTTTACAGGTAAAGAGTTGCAGTAGAGGTTCCCGGGGAGTACTAGTGAGACATGAGACTGAGGGAGGATAACACTATATTTTTGTTGATTTATATGTTTTGGATGTATATGTGAATATATATATATATATATATATATATATATATATATATATATTGTGTTAATTATTGGAATTGATTATAAGGTTCCTATGGGTGGAAACTTTTCTGATGGTGACTATGATTTATTTATTCCGTTAATTGTGATTAAGTTGATAAAAATCCAGTCAATTAGTAGGACTGGTTTGTGTGAATTGCTAATTAGAAGTGTTACAGGGCATAATAAAAATTTCTCGGACCCTCTAAAATAGGTGAACTCTTATCATTTTTCTATAATACACCTATGGGTTATGAGAGGTTATAAGAGGAGTCGGTAACCAATGACTGGAATGTCAGCATCTTAAAAGGCCACCAACTAGGAAGGAGATGATAGAGGGTGGTAGAACTAAAAGAAAGTGGTTGAGATTTTAGAGAGATAGGAGAGCATTTCTAGAGAGAGAGAGAATTTTAGCACCTTTAAGTACCATACCTTGTAGTGATGGTCTAAACATCTTCTAACATCTTTAACAACCTTTTTCATGTTATGGTTGTCTTTTAATAATTTTCCATGGTCAGCTTATGATCATTTAGCATATGTATGCAATGCATGCATATGGAGGGGCTTATATGTTTTAGGTTGTGAATATTGTATCCAGTTATTCTCATGTGTTCTCGTACTAGTTAAACTAGTTTTTCTTCTTGCTTAGAATTCAAGTTAGCGCTAATAATAACAAGATAAGTTGAATTGGCTTCGAGAAATGTATACCTTAGCTTGGCTAGTAACAATTTTAGTTCTACCTAAGGTGCATCTTTTCCTGGTCCTCCTGTCCACTTATCTGATATGGTATTACAATGTCAACTACTTTCATGTCTATTCTTTCTAGTTTCCTTGTCAGATCTTAGAGTATTGCATTCACTATAATTATGCTACCTATTTTATGAATTCCTAATGAATTTTTCGGTATTATATCATCGTTCCAAAATAAACTACTTATTGCCATTCATCAATCAGTTGTAACGCATTATTTGTGGTTAACCTCATAAATGATCGATTAGTTATGACATCTAAAGCAGTTTTGATTTGTCCTATTTCTTGGCTATAAATGATTTATACTACTATCCAATCTAAAAGGCCATGATATGGGTAATGTCTTTTTGAGTCTTTGTATCTCTCCTATAATCTATATAGAGTTTCATTGTCTCTCGTAGTAAACATGGTGATGTCATTTATGATCTTTGTTGTTGTTTTGGCTGGGAAAACATTAGTCAAAAATATTTATTGTAAAACTTGAAAGTATGGCTTAATGGAACCTATAGGGAGAGTGAATAGGTTCTTTAAAAAATTCTTTCAAAAACACTTTGAAAAGCTTTGATGGTGAGGAATTTATCAACCAAAAAAATTATAAACACTTAAATTATGAAACATTTAATACAATATTTATAATCAAACAAGTATATGTAATTAATCAATCAAATAAGGCAATTAAACTATAAATGACAGAAAAGATAGAAAATGCCCAGTTTATAGTGGTTCGGAGCTTTCTCTTACAAGTTTTCTATATCCACAGCTTCAATCTAATTGTCTTGGAGTTCCACTATCACTCAAAAACTTCTTACACGTAGTTTGTTTGAGATTGGGCCCAATACATTAGTTATCCAGGGTTTCACCCAAGTGTTTGATTCCAAATAGATTAGTGTATGCTAGTGCCTCTCAAAGGTTGAAAATGCAAATTTAAGAATAAATGTCTCTAAAAGACTTATAAGAAGATTTGGCTTAGTAAGAGTATAGATGAAGAAAGTGTACAACTTGAACAAAATAACTTCTTAACGTGCTCTCTATTTTCTCTTTTTAGTCTCAAACCATTCTTTAATCTTCTATATCCACAACTTCAATCTAACCGTCTTGGAGTTCCACTATCACTTAACAACTTCTTACACGTAGTTTGTCTGAGATTAGGCCCAATACATTAGTTATCCAGGGTTTGACCCAAGTGTTTGATTACAAATAGATTAGTGTATGCTAGTGTCTCTCAAAGGTTGAAAATACAAATTTAAGAATAAATGTCTCTAAAGGACTTATAAGAAGATTTGGCTTAGTGAGAGTATAGATGAAGAAAGTGTACAACTTGAACAAAATAACTTCTTAACGTGCTCTATATTTTCTCTTTTTAGTCTTTAACCGTTCTTTAATCTTTTTTGGCTCCTTATTTGGGAACGATCGATACTAGTGTTTATGGTGCTAGTGTACGGTTTCAAGGTATCAATAATCGGTAGCACAATGAAGTTAAAAATTATAAAAATAAAATAATCCTAAAACCCTAACTAGGATACCTGTTTTAAAAACATCTTTATCATGAGCATACAAAAAGGTGTTTTAGGGTTTATACTTGTGTTGATGGCTCATCCAATTCTTTACATGGCAAAGAAAAGAATGTTATCTAACCTTTATGAGGTAGCACCCTAGTATCCATGTGGAGCATGAATATAAGAGGCTATCTATGTAGAGCACCATGCAAATTGATAGTATGCACAAGAATTCATGTATCATTGGAATTTAATCCAAACACACTACCTTTCCACACACACGCATACGTGGCATACACAAAACCATGCACGAGTGGCACAAATGTGTCACCTAACATGGTTTCATGCCTTGCACGACTAGACAAGGGTTGTCCAAGAGTTCCATGCTACCAATTTGCATAGTGCTATGTAGCACCATGCACACTAAATGGTGCATTTCCATCAAGATAATGCAACAACACACAAACTCAATTATGGAAATTACTATTTATTTGGCATAGCAACAATTTGTCTCCCAATTTTAACCAATCAAATGAACTCCAAATCTTGCAACTTATATACCATTGGAAAAAGCATTAAAAGATCTTTCTAACGGTATATAATGTCAACCACAACTCAATCAACAAGGCATTCAAAACTAGCTTCAAAGTTTGCTGACAAAAACTGAAAATTGCAAAAACAGACACTGTGAACAATAATCTGAGGCATACAACACACATTCAAGTCTTCACACTTTGGATTTCAAGGGAAACATAAAATGTAACCAAGGCATAAAGGAAATTTCCACCAACCTTGGGGTCTTCCACCACCAATCTTCTACCAAGAATGATTGGATAAAGGAAATGAGATAAAAGCCAATAAAACTTTTCTTCAAATTTTCATTCAAAATGCTAACCCTTTACAAATGAAGATCCACTCTTTTATATAAGAGGCATGGATGCAATGATACAATATTTCCCACAAAATTTAACTAAAAATGGCATGAATTAAGCTAAGTCATTCATCATAAACTAAACTCATACCCAAATTAATAAATACAAAACAAAATAGAACATTTTTTCCTTAAATGTAGGAAACTTGTTTCCTAACTAAGGCAACTATCTTCTCTTCTAGTTCAAAACCAACTAAAGGCATACTTTGAGCTCTTTAGGCTTCAAAAAGGAGTCTTGGACGTTTGGACCAATAGTGGGCTTCAAAAATTGTACTTTTGGATCAATTGGAGCAATTATATAAGTAGGTTTTAAGTCCACTTAAGGAGGCTATACCCAAAGGCGGATTTGGACCAAAATTGAAGAGGTATTGCATCCTTGGGCTTGTATGTTGCTTGAAATTCATTCATCTTAAATTCTTGGGTGGCATGGTCACTTAAGGAAGATATGGACCTCAAAAATAGAGAAAGACCTATGTATGCATCACTAAATGATCTTGCTCAAATGTGGTTAATAGAGTTCTTTCTCTCCTTAAACATCAGGATTGTCATCAAACGATCCTTGTCTCTAGGTTTGTATCAACCCCTATATATGTGTGACTTGTAAGCTCTCTATCAAATTGGTAGTATCTGAATTTAGATTGAATTTAGACTCATACTAGGATTGGCCTATAACAAAGCATCATGGCTATCCGGATAACAGAGTGTTAATAAACATCTTTTAAGTTTTTACAATATTATAGTTATATATGATTTAATCCTTTTCATCAACCATCATCTCTCGAGGTTGACACATAAAAATGTGTTTATCTCAGTAGTTCCTTAGTATGAACTGATACACATTAATGACTAACATGAATTAAGCTACAACTTTATCCCACTATAGTCACAGATTTAAAAAGTCATGAATGTCATTTAGTATTCTTATGTAAGATATCTTCTTCTATGTTCAGGAGTAACAAATCCTTTATTAATCAACCATAGCATCCATGTATCTCATGATATGATCATTCACTACCTTTATGATACCTTAGTTATAACAGAATATTAGATAATGTCAAACCATACAAATCCTTACACAAAATAGTCTAGTGACCTCAAGTCATAAGATCATGTGCACTTGTGGTATTTAGATGATTTATTTCATAGACACTAGAGAAACCGTCCATATGGGTATCCTAGGCTCTGATACCAAATGGTACATTTCCATCAAGACAATGCAACAACACACAAACTCAATTCTGGAAATTACTATTTATTTGACACAACAGCAATTTGTCTATCAATTTTAACCAATCAAATGACCTCCAAATCTTACAAATTATATATCATTGGAAAAAGCATTCAAAGAGTTTTCCAATGGTATATAATGTCAATCACAGCTCAATCAAAAAGGCATTCAAAACTAGCTTCAAAGTTTGCATGGAGACTTAAAGATGACTTGGAACCCAAAAATGGCAATGGAGCCGCGTCTACATCAACAGTATATAACATGCACCCATGTATTGCACCAAGTTGTCAACGAACAACTTTGACACATGAGAACTATTGCCACCTTTTGATGGGGTCATTCAATATTATGATATTCCTATTATCATTATATATGCCCTTATTCATTGTAATGTTGGGATTACAAACATTTCTAGAATGACTACTTAATGTGTACATAAGGTTCTTGTAATTAGTCATCTAATCCCCTCGTCATAGTTCTACCATTTTAAACGCATGTTATTTGCACGATCATATAAATAGATAACATATGAATTGAATAATAGTAAATCATTCATCAATTATTAGCGTAAAATTATAATTACAACTGCCAAATTTTATTGGCTTTGGGGTATTTCCCCTAACAATCTCCTACTTCCACTATAGCCAATCGATCATATATATAATGCCCAATCCAGCTACATGTCTATCATGCTTTTGTTACAACATAAGTTTTGTTGATGGGTCAACTAAATTATCATCTGTATCAATTCTCTTTATCTATATGTCACTTCACTAAATAATCTCTTAAACCAAGTGATATTGTCTAAGTATGAGTTTGGACCTTTAATAAGACCACAACTCTTTTGTCTGTACAATTGATTAATTGTTGTCACAATAGAGTTCAACGACTAAGCGGTGCTTAGAACCACTCCAAGTTTTGTCACAAACTTCTTGATCCATACAACCTATTTTACCATTTTAGAAAGGGCAATGTACTCGAACACTACTGTAGAATCAAATATTGTATTTTGCTTAGCGCTTTTCTAGCTAACTGCACCACCATTCAAACAAAACATAAACTATGACTAGGATTTGTAATTATCTCGATTAGCCTAGAAATTGGCATCACTATAACCTCTTACAATAAGTTTAGATTCCCTTTCATAAACCAAGAATGAATCATTAGTCCTTCTCAAGTACTTCAGGATGTTCTTGAAGGCATCTAGTGTTTTTCACTTGAATCAGATTGATATCTACTACAAACACTCAAGATGTCTAAGACATCAATCCTCATATATAACATGACGTATATGACCGATCTTATAGCCAAGGCATATAGGATCCTACTCATTTTATTTCTCTCAGATTGTGAAGATGGCCACATTGCTTTTGAAAGATATACACTATAGGACATGGGCATAAATCATTTTTTGGATTCCACCATAAAAAATCTCATCAACCCCTTATCTATGTACGTGCTTTGACTTAGGCCTAGTAGTATATGTTTTCAATCTTGGTAAATTTTAATCCTAAAAATGTAGACTACTTATCCTAAGTCTTTCATAGAGAAGCACTTGGATAACCAAACCTTTACCGATTGTAAGTTCGATATATCATTTCCAATAATCAAGATGTCATCGACATATAATACTAGAAATCTAATCATGCTCCCACTGACCTTTTTATACACACAACTTATCTTTGTTTTTGATGAAACTGAACTCGCATGCAACTTCATCAAAACAAATGTTCCAACTTCTAGAAGATTGCTTAAGCCTATAAATGGACTTTTTGTAGCTTGCGTACTTTGTTAGCTTGTCTAGCAAGAATGAAACCATCAAGTTGTGCCATATAGACATCCTTTACAGGGTTACCATTCAGGAAGACAATTTTGACTTCCATCTGAAATATTTTATAATCATAGTATATAGCTATAGCAAGTATAATCCTAATAGAATTAAACATAGCAATTGGCAAAAAGGTTTCATCATAGTCAACACCATATTTTTTAGTAAAACCTTTGGCAATCAATCATGTTTTATAGGTATGCACATTACCTTCCATGTCAGTTTTCTTTTTGAAAACCCATTTACACTTTACAAGTTTTACCTCTTTAGGTGCATCTATCAAAGTCCATAGTTGGTTCTAGTACATATAATCTATTTCAGATTTCATAGCATCCAACCATTTATCAGAATCTAAACTCGAGATAGTGTCAACTTAAGTCTTCAACTCGTCATCAAAGATAACCAGTATGTAATCGTGCTGAGTCATAAGAAAACCAAATCTTTCTAGCTTGCAATGTACTTTTGTAGACCTATATAGCTTTTATGCGCTCTGAGGTTGTTCCTTTTGAGATTGAGGAATTTCCTCATCATGTTCAATCATTTTTTATGACATATCGCCTTATCTAACATCTGTGGTATCTTGTTATACATGAACTTCATCAAGTTCCGCCCTTCTCATACTAGTTCTCTTGAGAATAAATTCTTTCTCAAAGAACATGCCAGTTTGAGCAACAAAGTTCTTTTGTTTTACCAGGTGGTAGAACCACCTTTGAGTACTCCATAAAGATACATTTTTCAAACTTAGAGTTAAGCTTGTTTGAAGTGAATTTCTTAACATAAGCTTCACAGCCTCAAATCCTCAAGTAATCTAGATTAGGCTTTCGCCTAGTCCATAACTCATATGGAGCTTTATCCATAGATTTTAATAGGACACAGTTTGGTGTATAGGCAACAATTTTTAGGGTATGACCACAGAAAGACATGGGTAGATCACTAAAAAATATCATGGACTTGACCATTTCCATTAAGGTCTTATTCCTCTGTTCATATACACTATTGTGTTGTGTTGTACCAAAAAGAGTGAATTGAGAGATTATCTCATGTTCCTTCAGGTATCCTTTGAATTCAACATTCAAATATTCATCTTCATGATCACTGTGAAATATTTTAATCTGTTTCCTAAGTTGTTTCTCTACCTCGTTCTTAAATTCTTTGAATTTATCAAAGTATTCAGGCTTGACTTTTATAAAAAATATAGCCATATCTACTAAAGTCATTAGTAAATGTGACAAAGTAGACTTTCTCATATTTGCTATGTATTGTGATGGGCCCACACACACCATTATGAATAATCCTTAACAGTTCAATTGCCCTTTCATTATGTCCAGTGAAGGGTGTTTTGGTTGTCTTACCCAATAGACATAATTCACATTTATCATAATACTGGAAGTTAAATGATTGCAAAATTCTTTGTTCGAGAAGTCTTGATATAAATTTCGATCCTATGTGGCCTAGCCTACAATGCCACAGATATGTGGTATTTAGTTCATTCAATTTTAACCGTTTTTTACTTTGTACACTGGGAATTTCATTATTTGGTTTTAAAATATATAAACCATTATGCAATTCAATTGTTCCATAGAAAATATCATTTAAGCTAATGGTTATAACATCTCTAGCAATCAAAAATGAATATCCCTTTTTATCTAAAACAGACATAGAAACTAAGTTTCTAGAAATAGAAGAAACATAATAATATTTAACTAATTCAAAAACTACCCTAGTGGGCAACCTAAGATAATAAACCTTTAAGGCTAATGTAGTAACGCATCCTCTATTTCTAACAAGTAGGTCAATCTCTCCTTTGACGAGAAATTTACTCTATCGTTGTCCCTACATTCAAAACAAATATGAAAACCACATCATGTTTCAATAACCCAAGATGAACAAGGAGAATAATTTATCTCGATGAGAAACATACCTAAAGTAAAGGCTTTAGCTGCCTTCTTCTTCTTGTTCTCTAAGAAGGCTTTGTAATGTCTCTTCTAGTGACCAGCTTTGTCACAATAGAAGTAGACAACCTTTTCCTTCCCTACACCATTTATAGGTTAAGTATCAGTATCAAGTTGTTTCTTCGCTTTAGGCTTCGATTTAACCTTGGCGTTGCCATTGCCTTTAGCTTTGACTTTTGATGCTTAATGATTAGTGTGTATTTTCATATATGTATTTTCCCTACATTTGATCTTTTGGGAGTATTTTAAGTCCTATTGTGTTAGTTTATGTTTATTTTTATGGTTAAGGCATGGTTGGATAGAATGAATTGAGCTTTTAATAAGAGTTCATTTGGGTAACCAAACATTGCTTCAAAAGCAAATCTAAAAAGCTGGTTTATATCCTAATTAGAGTAGGATTTATGTCCAAACATTGAATCTTTAAAAGGGCATATCTGAGGCTTCCAATGTCCAATTGAGGTGAGTAAATTGCCTAAATTCATCTACACATCCTAGGTTACAATTCTTATGAAGAGATTAAAGCTAAAAAGATCGTTTTTCTATCTGAAATTGGACTGCAAGTTATTGTTAAAATCCAAGAGCTCTAATCTTTAGCTAAAATGCATTATTTCTACATGGCTCACATAAAGACTTCGTCCAACTTTAAGAGGGACTTGAATATATATCTGGAAGATTAGAAATACATGTGCCTTAGTTGGAATTATATTTTCCCTAATTTTAAGAGTTGGTTGGGCAACCCTTGTACGTTTTTTTTTTTTACTTATAAATATAATTCTCAGGCTGTTAGGTTTAAAAAAAGAGGGGTAAAGAACAAAATTTGGATTTCTTTCATGATCTTCATTCCATAATGTTTGAGTAAGTTCTTTAGTTTGATTCAAGGGAATTTCATTCTAGTTATCAAAATTGTGAGACTCTGTTCATAATCTTGTTACTTTTCTATTCAAATATCTATGTTTCTTTATTTTAAATGTTAATGATTGCATGATTTACTAATTAAGAGGCCTATTAATTGACTGAATTGTGTGGTCTATAGCTAAACTGAATCCATAATCCATAATTGTTATGATGTTTAGTGGGGTAGCAATTAAGCAAAAACAATTATGATCCAAGTTTTTGGTCATTGTTTAAAGGAGACATAAAATGAATTAAATAATCTGATACTTGTTCAATTTTCATTCACCTTTAACTCCTTCTCAGTTCATAATGCTATCAATAAATTCATAAAGATTCTTTAATACCGACTAGCTTATTGATAAGAATTAATTTGTATGTTGGGCTTAGATTAACAAAATTGGTGAAGGTGTAGACTGTCTGGCTTTGGTAATCTAGGATTAAATATTTGAATAAAGAATAAAATTTATATATTAGAGATCAATGATCATTTTGCAACCATGGTAATTTTCCTTGAATTGAGATTGTCTTTGATTGAATTTTTATTACTCAATTCAGTTTTTAGAATTTTTTTTCTCATCTATGAACTTACAGAAGTAAACCCTTTTCCTCTTTTGTTATTTATGAGTGAATTTGATTAATTAGTCTTTGTAGATCGACATGTACTTTCCTACTAATTGTAAATAGAGAAATTTAATTTTTCTTTGGTTGTGCTCGACATGTATCTGATGTATACGCGACTCCATTGTCATTTTTGGGTTCCGAGCCATCCTCAAGTCTCCATGCAACCTTTGAAGCCAAGAAGAATAATGTTCTAGCAAATCCCAAGGCAAAGGAAGCATAGCACATTCAATTTGGCCCAAAACCACTTTTAGATATAGTCTCATTGCATGCACCTAAGGTCCAAGTGAATAGCTTACTCTAATTGATCCAAAAGTGTGATTTTGGAAGTCTATCAATGGCCCAAACATCCAAACATCATTTTGAGAAGCCCAAAGAGGCCAAAATTGGTTTTTAGTTACATTGGAACTAAATTAGAATTTGGTTGTTTTAGTTGGGAAACATCATTCTTAAAGTTAAGGAAAAAACAACTAACTTTTGTCTTTAGTTAATTACTATGTATGGGTTTGGTTTAGAATTAATGGTTTAGCTTAATTCATGCCATTTTAGTTGACTTTTGTGGGAAATATTGTATCATTGTCATCCATGCCTCATATATAAAGGGGTGGATCTTCATTTGTAATAGGTTTTTGCATTTTTGAATGAGAATTTGAAGAAAGCTTTGTTAGCTTTTATCTCATTTCCTTTATCAAATCATTCTTGGTGGAAGACCCCAAGGTTGGTGTGGAAGATTGGTGGTGGAAGACCCCAAGGTTGGTAGAACTTTCCTTTATGCCTTAGTTAATTTTCTTGTTACCCTTAAAATCCAAAATGTGAAGACTTGAATGTGTGTTGTATGCCTCGGGTATTGTTCATAGTGTATGATTTTGCCATTTTCTAGTTTTTGCCAGCAACCTTTGAAGCTAGTTTTGAATGTCTTGTTGATTGATTTTTGGTTTACATTATATACCGTTAGAAAGCTCTTTGAATGCTTTTTCCAATGATATATAATTTACATAATTTGGAGGTCATTTGATTGGTTAAAACTGAAGACAAATTGTTATTGTGCCAAATGAATAGTAACTTCCAGAATTGAGTTTATGTGTTGTTGCATTGTCTTGATGGAAATGCACCAATATCACTTAGGTTTCAACCACAAGCAGATTAGTCAAAGCTATCTTTTGTACTTCTTGTTCAGCCTCCTTAAGCATGTATAACAACTTTCCAAGGGTTTTCTCCTTTTCATTTAAGTTAAAATTCACAATGAAATTAGCTCACGATTTAGGGAAAGATTTTAGCACTAGGTTAATGGCAAGCTTATTGTCCATGATAAAGCCAATTTTTATTTTTATTTAGCCAAGTGTAAAATTAAATTATAGTCCCTGAAGTTTTGTAAAATTATTATTCAATCCTAAAGCTTAAGAAAATTTTAATTCCGTCCAAATTCAACAAAATAGGACTGAATCATAATTTCCAACTTTGCTGAGTATGTAGGCGTGTTATCTAGTCATGCATTTAGAATTCAACAAAATTTTATAATATTGCACGGCTAAAGTCACGACATGGGTACTATTGAAGTACGACTAGGGCGATAGAAACCTCACACAGAGAGGCATAACTAGACCCAAAAATGGTCTTGTCGTTCATTTTGTTCACACATGGTAAAATGTCATGATGAGTCACAGTTAGACCAAAAAAAAATGGTCCAACCATGACACCCACCATTAAACACATGGCAAAAAGTCATGATAAGTCACGGCTGAACAAAAAGAAATGGTCTAGTGATGACACCTAATAGTGCCATGCACCATAAGACATGTGGCAAAATGCACCACTCATGGTGTTTTGATTGGTCCACCTAGTACCTCTATGCATGGTTAGGACTATGTTGTGTATGGATGGTTTTCTAACCTAGTTTTCTAGGTCTTTTCAGTGACAAAAAATTCAAAAAACTCTCATTCTCAACAAGTTAGTCACCAGGGTGAGGAAATACGACACGTAAATAGTACTCAGCTTGGTGGCAATGACTTTTAATCTATGTTTAACCTACACAAATAATAAAACTCAAACCAAATACTTAGAAATCATCACTCAATAATTTGACACACATTTACGTTGTTCATGAAACTTTATAAATCATGTAGCAACACTATTACAAATTATCTTTACCAATTTTAGGGTTTTGATTAATTCAATTACATGCAACAAAGGGTAAAATAATCAAAACAAACAAATATAATTTTCATGAAAATATGCCTAAAACAATGGCTTTGATACCATTGTAGGGTTTTAAGGTGTCGATAACTAATAGTGTAGCAAAATTAAAACTAATAAAAATCAGGCAATCCTAAAACCTTGGCTAGGACACCCATTTTAAAAACATATTTATCATGAACATACAAAACAACCATAGGGTGCTTTAGGGTTTATACTCGCATTGATGGCTCTTCCAATTTTGCATGTTGCAAAGAAACAAGTGTTATCCAACCCTCGTGAGGTGACACCCGTTATCTACTTAGAGCACAAATATAAGTAGCTATTTGGGAAGAAAGCTACTAGGGCTACTACGCTAGATGGATGATGTGTTCATGGGAAGAAAGAATTTTCAGAAAACCTAATGACTATTGGGGTTTTCTACTGTATATGGATTTTTTGTTCTGTGGCTCTTTTTAATTAACTCATGCCTATTATTTTTATATGTGCACAAGAATTCGTGTCTCATTGGAATTTAATCCAAACACGTTATCGTTCTAGACATACCCACATTTGTGCCACCCAACATAGTTTCATGCCTTGCACAACTGGACAAGGGTTATCTAGTCGCACCATGCTACTAATTTGCATGGTGCCATGTGACACCTAGCACACCAAGTGATTTTGGTTAAGTGTGGTTAATAGAGTCCTCTCTCTCTTTAAACACAAAGATTATCATCAAACGATTCTCACCTTTAGGTTCGTATCAACCCCTATATACGTGTGACCCATAAGCTTTATATCGAATCAGTATGTTTGAGTTTAGGTAAAATTCAAACATAGACAAGATTAGCCTCCAGCAAAACATTATAGCCACTCAGACAATAGAGTGTCAATAAACATCTCTTAAGTTTTTATAACACCACAGTTATGTGTAATTCAGTCTTTTTCATCAACCAATATCTTTCGAGGCTAAGACATAAAAATGTGTCTATCTTAGTAGTTTCTCTATATGAACTGATACACATTGATGACTAACATGGATTAAACTATAACTTTATCCCACTGTGGCTACATATTTAAGCAGTTGTGAATGTCATTTAGTATTCTTATGTGAGATATTTTCTCTTGTGCTCAAGAGTGATGAATAATTTATTAATTAACTATAGCCTTCATGTATCTCATGATATAGCCATTCACTACTGTTATGATAACCCAGTTACTATGGTATGTTGGATAGTGTCAAATCATACTGGTCTTTACACAAGACGGTTTGACAACCTTAAGTCATAGGATCACATGCACCTGTAGTATTCAAAGGATTTATTCCATAAACATTAGAGTAACCATTTATATGGATATCCTCTTATGGGGTCAGTCTGATGAACATGTCTATAGCATGCACTCATGTGTTACAACAAACTGTTTATGAACAATTTTGACACATAAGAATTGTCACCACCTTTCAAAGAGGTTACTCAATATTATGATAATCCTATCATTATTACATGTGCCCTTGTTTATTGTAAAGTTGAGATTACAAACGTTTCTAGAATGGTCACTTAATATGTTTATAAGGTTCTTACAATCAGTCGTCTGATCCCTTCATCGCAATTCTATCATTCTAGAGGCATGTTATTAACACAATCATGTAAATAGAGAACATATGAATTGAATAACAGTAAATCCTTTATTAATTCTTAATGTAAAATTACAATTATAAATGTTAAATTCGATTGGTTCTAGGGCACCTACCCTAACAGTTAGGTCAACCTTGGTTAGAGTTTTCAATGGTCATTAATAAATTCACCCATCAATGGCACCGATTAGTATATTTGAATGTACTGGTTGTTCATAACTCTTATCAATCCTTCTTCAAAATTCTATAATAGTTAATGAAATATAGAATGATGAAGTAAGCGACTTGAGTCCTAAGTAATTTATGACACTGCAAGTAGGTTGCACCCCTTCATGAATAGTCTGGACAATTTTCTTGAATTTGACTCTTTTTTATCTTTAACTTTGACTGTGTTAACTCAAGTAGCATATAGAGTACTGTGTTGGTCACCTCGTTTTGTGTCCAAAATGTGTCTGAATGAGCTAGACAAAATATGGAACAATCAGTACTAACTATATAAAGTTCTTCCAGATTTTCAGAACTGCTAACGACATGAAGAACAACTTTATGCATGACTTTGCTAATGACACGATTCTACAAATCCTATAATTCTCAACCTTTGTCCATCTTTGTAATGTTTCAAACATTCTTGGACATTGTTAGTAATCTAAACTTAGGTTTTTATTATCATTAAAACATCTAAGGTCTAACATTTGCGATAGAACTTTCCATGTAGTAAAAGATCTTGGAGGCCTTGAATCTGGCCAAATGGTTGCTCTATCTTAGAGCAAGAAAGGAAATAGTTTCAACTTCACTACTACATATGGTATTCCATTCAATCTAAATGTGTCACATATCTATATGAATTTGCCTAAATGTGCATGTCGATCTTCAGTTGTTATTCCCATAAATTGATGTTATTGGATCATATGTATGATAGATAGTCTAATCTTAAAGTTATTAGTGTTGATTGCTAGTCGGATAACACTTGTAATGTTGTCTCTGGTAGATGGAATTGCATAATCTTGAAGTGCACACAATTGAGGTGGTATTTTAACTACTTTTGGATTAGGATGAACTTTTGGCTCTTCCATCTTAATCTTTTGTTCTTGTTTTTCTTCTTCTTAGATTTTAAATTGTTCTCTTAATCTTAGGGTCAAAATCTATTCGTCTTATCACCTTTGATCTGGTCATGCATTAGTACTTCTCTCTAGTTGCACTGGTAGAATCAGGATTTGTTGTGGCTGTATCAGGACTGACACCTCGGTATTTTGGCAATCCTTTGCTATATGCCCTAGCTGTCGGCATCTATAACAAATCACCTGTTTTTGTCAATACCAACATTCCTTACTATGACGTCTCCCACAAATCTGACACTGGGGAATATTTTATTTTCTAGGCTTCTTGTCACTCTTCCCGCATTTTCTACTTGTTTTTTACTAAAATTTTCTTTTTTCCCTACTGTTTATGAAACTGGAGCTAATTGAACTACCCCTTGATGTTGTAATAGGTGTTGAAACAGTCAACGAGGTAGGTAAAGTTGACCGACTTGGTATCACTGTCTGGGGTGCTGTCAATGATGGAGGTGTTAATATGGAAGGTGCATTCTTGGGTAGCTTATTAACATATACCTCCAACCTCAATGCTCTCTCCAATGCCTCTTCATAAGTTTAAGGAGGTTGTGATCCAGCTAGCACATGCAAGATTATCTCTGGTCTAAGGCCTTGAAGAAATCTGTCCAGTCGGAGACTAGGTGTACTCACCATACCTGGAGAAAAACTAGATAAGACATCAAAACAGGTAGAATAATCCTTTACTGAACCCTCCCCCTGTTGCAAAGAAATAAACTCTTGAACTTTGACTGCTACCACATCAGCTATTCTGTATTGGGCCTTAAATGCCCTTCTGAAGTCCTGCCAGGTCATCAGATCCACATTTTTGGTTTTTCTAACTAGGTCCCACTACACGCGAGCCTCTCCCCTCATCAAGAAACTAGTATACTGAACTTTTTTCTCTATCGGTCATAGGAAACAAATCCATGGCACTTTCCACCTATTTGATCCACTCATCAGCCACCAAAGGATCTTTAGTACCTTTAAATTCAGTAGGGGTATGTTGACTAGGTAAGGAATAAATGGGCTCAAGTTGCCTTTGAGCTCCAACTTCTCCTCTCCCTTCATTCCTTATTTCATTTTTGATTTCTTTTATGACCTCCTCACGAATCTTACTTCTAATCTCATCTCGGATGACATCTGTGACTATATTTTCAGGTGTGGGTCTATCTTGGCTCTCGGTCAACACCTGACGGACTATATCTTTGATTTCTGCTAGCCCAAATCCTAAACCACCTGACGGGGTAGGGTTAGACGGTTCTCCTATCTCTCTCTGAATACCCCTTCCATGACCCCGTCCTCGTCGTGTGGTCCTCCTTATCTAATAACTGCATAAGTGTAACTATATAAGGATTTTATCATTCTATTATTTGAATACAAGCAAAGAAAACAACTTACTGCAGTCGATTCTCGGGAGCTGATCTGTGAGACATGAGCGACACCTGTGTAATACTAGAATGCAAAACTATAGATATATTGTATTATATTATATTATATTACCACACATTCTATTATATCTTCCTTTAAGCGCCCAAAATCGCACTCTGATACCAAAAATGTAACCTCTCCTAACCAATAGATGTGTTACAGAAAAACGGCAAGAGTTCCCCATTTTAGAGGGCCCGGGGAATATTTTCTTTTTTTTAATTATGCTCTGTAACACTCCCAATTAACAATTCACACAAACCAGTCCTACTAATCGACTAGATTTTCATCACATAATCATAATAAATAAAATAAATACTTATTAGTAACCATCATAAAGATTAGCACTCACAGAAACTTTATAACCAATTTTCATGACTACCCATAAATATACACATATATAGATATATATATACACAATCACATATATACATATAGGAAATAACATATATAGATATATCTACCAATATTTATATCAAGCATATATTTATGCATATATTCACATATACATCAAGGCATAAAAATCAACAAAAACATGGTGCTTTTCTCCTTTAGCCTCATGTCTCACTAGTGCTTCCCGGGAACCTTTGCTGCAACTCTTTACCTGTAAAATAATAAATTAAACGGAGTGAGTGACGATGGCTCAGTAAGAAAATCATACTCAATACTCAAAGCTTTTCATACCAGTAATAATCTCTTCCATACTCAGCGTGTCTAGGCTATTCACAGACAAAATAATTAACATGGAACACGCTTTAAACATATATCATAATTCTCTTATTTCACCCATTTATTTATTTCCTTACTATACAAATATGATTCACTTGTTATGATTTATACATGTATGAGTGTCATGACTTTTCTATTTTCTGATCATACATCTTTTTCAACTCTTTATCAGCCACATAGGCTTGCATGTATGATTCTAATGCAAATGACTTTCATAAAATATTTGCTAATTCTTTCTCTTTTTTTTCTTTTCCAATATTTTCATTGACCGGTCTAGACTACATATGACAATACTTACAGTCACCATACAAGGTACAATTCTCTCTTACACGCATATTTTACTTTTTTTTTCTTTGTTGTCCACACAGTACAGCTAATATTTTTTTTTGCTGTCCACACAGTACAGCTGGTTGTCCACACAGTACAACTAATATCTTTCTTTGCTGTCCACACAGTACAGTCACGTGTAAGGATTTTAAACATGTTTTCTGCTTTCCTGCATCATATGAGTCATTATAAAATCAAAAATACTTGTTTTCCATTTTCTGAAAACATGCATAACTTAGAAAAAGTTTTTCCTTTTTCTTTATTTTTTCTGAAATCATGCATATGCTATGATTCCTCATGTATGCATGTATAACCATAATATAAAATATGTCCATTCATTATTTTCCCTTATTTTTTTCACTCTTATCAAACATCATATTATTTTCTCATGCATTTATATATATCTCATGCATTATTAAATTAATTTCAAATATACAATATAGGCTTAATATAAGGGTTATTCCACGTATCATGCACATAATTAAGCAAAAATTAACTTACATCACATTCAATGACACTTTTACCCTTATGGATAAAATTACATACTTACCCCTAATGCAAATTCTTTCATAAATTCATCATTTTTCATATATTCAATACACAAAATCCATTAAGTTAACCCTAGGAATATGAAATGTTTAAAATACCCTTATGGCCAAAAATTACATCATGAATCCTAATGAATTTCTTTATCCTTTTAAGCATAAATCACCTTAATTCTAATACCTTACACACTTATACAAGTAAAGGTTATTTAAATAACCTAACTCAAATTTCTTCAAGTATATAAAGTATGAAATTATTACCTTTTCTTTGCTAATTAGGTGATTTAAGCTTATCCTCCTTCTTTTCTTCTTCCTAGCAACCTTAATTAATCAAAAATATAATCATCCATCAAAACCCTAAACTTGACATCTCTTAAAAATTACATTTTTTTACCTTATAACTTACCAGAATTGATAGATCTACAATTTTTATAATTGGAGGCTCTGGAAATTAAGTGGTTTAGCTAGGTTTTTTGATGAATTTTGCTTAAAGGAAAAATTTCAGCTCAAATTATGGAGGTTCTCGGCTAATGAAGAAGAAAATGAATAGTTAATGGGTTTTATAAGCCTTTTGGACCAATTTGCCCTTAACCTTTTCTAAAAATGACTATTTTATCCTTAGCCAATTACCAAAAACCTTTAGCACCACCATATAATTTCAAGTGTGCCATTCAATTTTCATTCCCACTTTGTCTCTTAAATGCTTCTAAAATGACCATTTTACCCCCTTTGAAAATTATTGCTCATTTAGTAGTTTTCTATAATTCTTTTACAATTTCTTTAAACAACAAGTTATAAAATCAACTCTAGGGGTAATTTTGAAAGTAGAGTTCACTGACATACCTGAATCCAGGTGTTACATTTCTTCTCCCCTTAAAAGAATTTCGTCCTCGAAATGTAAACAAATAGGTTGGGAAATCTTTCTCTTATTTGTTGCTCAACCTCCCATGTGGCTTCTTCCACCTTATGATTCTTCTATAATACTTTCACTAATGGAATTGTCTTATTTCGGAGCTCTTTTATTTTTCTATCTAGTATCTGCACCGGTTGCTCCTCATAAGCTAAATCTTCCTTTAATTCCACATCATATGATTTCAATGCATGTGAAGGATCGCTAATGTACTTTCTCAATAAGGATATATGAAACATTATGAACTCGATCCATACTAGGTGGAAGTGCAAGTCTACAAGCCACCTTGCCCACTCTTTCTAGAATTTCAAATGGGCCAATAAATCTTGGAGCAAGTTTCCCTTTTCTTCCAAATCTCATCATGTGCTTGTAGGGCGCTACTTTCACAAAAACTTTGTCACCCAGTTGAAACCCTATGTCTTTCCTTTTCAAATCTATATAGCTCTTTTGTCTGTCCTAAGCTTGCTTCAATTTAGACTTGATACTCTTTATATCTTCCACCATTCTCTAGGTTAACTCAGGCCCAAGAACTTGACTCAAATCATCTCGCTCTCCTATGTCATCCCAATGTAATAGGGATCTACACTTTCTTCCATAAAGAAACTCATATGGTGCCATTTTAATGATGGACTAGTAACTATTATTGTATGCAAATTCTATCAATGGAACCATTTCATGCCAAGTTATTTTGTAATTTAAACAACAGGCCCTCAACATATCCTCTAGTATTTGATTCACCTTCTCTATCTGGCCATCTGTTTGAGGATGATATGTTGTACTAAATGCCAACCTGGTACCCAATGTTCTCTGTAAATTACCCTAAAAAGCTGAAACAAATCTGGGTCTCTATCTGACATAATAGTTTTAGGTACGCCATGTAATCTCACAATCTCCCGTACATAAATCTGGGCCAGTTGATCTGAAGCAAAACTATCTTTCATTGGAATAAAATGTGCCGATTTAGTCAATCTATCTACAATAACCAATAGTGCATTATAGCCTTTTTGTACTCGAGGTAGGCCAATGATGAAATCCATTGAAATATCTTCCCACTTCCATTCAGGAATACTAAGTGGGTGAAGCAAACCTGAAGGTCTCTTATGCTCAGCCTTAACCTGTTGACATACCAAGCACTTAGCTATATAGTCACCAATATCTTTCTTCATACCTATCTACCAATAAGTTTTCTTTAAATCTTGGTACATCTTTACTCCCCCAGGGTAGACAGTGTAAAGTGTATCATGTGCTTCACTCAAGATTTTCTTTCTTAATTCCAGATCTTAGGGAATACATACCCTGTTTCTAAACTTGAGCACTTCATCTATCATTTGAAACTCAGTTGCTTTCCCTTCACATATCTGTTGACTTATTTTCTGACACCACAAATCTTCTACTTGCTTCTCTTTTATTTCATTGAGGAGATTAGGTTGAATTTCCAATCTGGCTACTCGACTCCCTATCACCTTAATCTGTTCCCTCTGAAACTCTTTCTGTAACTTTATCTGAGTTGTTAGATGAGCTATGACAATCTTTCTACTCAAGGCATCGGTTACCACATTTGTTTTACCCGGCTGATATTTAATATCACATTCATAATCTTTGACTAGCTCCAACCACCTTCTTTGTCGCATATTCAAGTCTTTCTAAGTGAAAAAATATTTTAGACTTTTATGGTCGGTGTAGCTATTACATTTACTCTATATAAATAATGCCTCCAAATTTTTAAAGCAAAAACCACTGTCGTTAACTCTAAATCATAGGTAAGGTAGTGTGTTTCATAATCTTTTAACTGTCGAGAGGCATACGCTATCACCTTACCCCTCTGCATCAACACAGCTCCCAAACCATTATGCGAGGCATCGCAATAAATATCATAGTCTACACCTTCCTCTGGTAATACTAAAATAAGAGTTGTAGTCAACCGTCTTTTTAGCTATTGGAAACTCTTTTCACAATCATCAGTCCATAAAAAAGGAGTTCTTTGTCTAGTAAGAGTTGTAAGTGGCCTAGCCAATCGGGCAAAACCCTGTACAAATCTCCTGTAATAGCTGGCTAGCCCTAAAAAGCTTATGATCTCTTTCACAGTCTTCGGCCTCGCCCATTCAAGTATTGTTTCCACTTTACTGAGGTCTACAACTATACCTTCCTTAGTAACCACATGTCCCAAAAATACTACTTGATCCAACCAAAATTCACACTTATAGAATTTGGCATACAATTTCTTTTCTCTCAATCTTTGTAGCACAAATCTCAAGTGTTCGACATGTTCTTCTTTTGATCTAAAATATATCAAGATATCATCAATAAATACCACCAAGAATTTGTCAAGGAAATCATGAAATACTCGATTCATTAAATCCAAAAAGATTGTTAAGGCATCAGTAAATCCAAAGGGCATCACCACAAACTCGTAGTACTCATAGCGGGTCCGAAAAGCTGTCTTTGGAATATCTTGCTTTGTAATCCTCACCTAGTGATAACCTGACCTCAAGTCAATTTTGGAGAACATAGAAGCTCCCTTCAATTGATCAAATAAATCATCAATTCAAGGCAATGGGTATTTATTCTTCACTGTCAGTTTATTCAACTCCCTGTAATCTATGCACATACGAAGTGACCCATCTTTCTTTTTGACAAATAGTATAGACGCTCCCCAAGGAGAGTGGCTGGGTCTAATAAAACCCTTACCTAAAAGTTCTTGCAATTGTTTCTTTAATTCTTGTAATTCAATTGGAGCCATCCGGTAGAGGGCCTTTGAAATGGGGGTTGAGTCAGGTTCTAACTCTATACTAAACTCTAACTCTCTCTGGAGGTAAACCTGGTAGCTCATCTGGAAAATCTCGTACTATTGGGGCATCCTGAACACCCAATCTTTGAATATCACATTCATGTACCACATGAGCTAAATATCCCGTACACCCTTTTTTCAACAATTTTTACGCTTTTACACTATCTATCATCATACTAGGCCGATGGCCTTCTCCGAAACTGAAGTGATCTCCATTATCGAGTTGGAATCGAGCTTTTTTCTTTCTACAGTCAATCTCGACTCCATATCTTTCTAAGAAATCCACGCCCACGATAACATCAAAATCGGGTATATCAAAGACAATCAAGTTCACCTTTAACTCTCTCCCATGTATCACTACCCTCTGGTCTTTTAACATCTTATCTGTAATCACACTCCCACCATCTGACATCTCAATTCTAATGGAATAGGTAGATCTAACAGGTACTAAACCTACCCTTTTAATAACCCCCTGCGCAATAAAAGAGTGTGTAGCTCCTGAATCAATCAATGCATATAAGGAAACAAAGTGGAATAAGAGCTGACCAGTAACAGCAGATGGGCTGGCCTCTGCTTGACTATAGGTAGCTATATAGACTCATGCATTAGTACTTCTCTCTAGTTGCACTGGTAGAATCAGGATTTGTTGTGGCTGTATCGGGACTGACACCTCGGTATTTTGGCAATCCTTTGCTATATGCCCTAGCTGTCGGCATCTATAACAAATCACCTGTTTTTGTCAATACCAACATTCCCTACTATGACATCTCCCACAAATCTGACACTGGGGAATATTTTATTTTCTAGGCTTCTTGTCACTCTTCCCGCATTTTCTACTTGTTTTTTACTAAAATTTTCTTTTTTCCCTACTGTTTATGAAACTGGAGCTAATTGAACTACCCCTTGATGTTGTAATAGGTGTTGAAACAGTCAACGAGGTAGGTAAAGTTGACCGACTTGGTATCACTGTCTGGGGTGCTGTCAATGATGGAGGTGTTAATATGGAAGGTGCATTCTTGGGTAGCTTATTAACATATACCTCCAACCTCAATGCTCTCTCCAATGCCTCTTCATAAGTTTAAGGAGGTTGTGATCCAGCTAGCACATGCAAGATTATCTCTGGTCTAAGGCCTTGAAGAAATCTGTCCAGTCGGAGACTAGGTGTACTCACCATACCTGGAGAAAAACTAGATAAGACATCAAAACAGGTAGAATAATCCTTTACTGAACCCTCCCCCTGTTGCAAAGAAATAAACTCTTGAACTTTGACTGCTACCACATCAGCTATTCTGTATTGGGCCTTAAATGCCCTTCTGAAGTCCTGCCAGGTCATCAGATCCACATTTCTGGTTTTTCTAACTAGGTCCCACTACACGCGAGCCTCTCCCCTCATCAAGAAACTAGTATACTGAACTTTTTTCTCTATCGGTCATAGGAAACAAATCCATGGCACTTTCCACCTATTTGATCCACTCATCAGCCACCAAAGGATCTTTAGTACCTTTAAATTCAGTAGGGGTATGTTGACTAGGTAAGGAATAAATGGGCTCAAGTCGCCTTTGAGCTCCAACTTCTCCTCTCCCTTCATTCCTTATTTCATTTTTGATTTCTTTTATGACCTCCTCACGAATCTTACTTCTAATCTCATCTCGGATGACATCTGTGACTATATTTTCAGGTGTGGGTCTATCTTGGCTCTCGGTCAACACCTGACGGACTATATCTTTGATTTCTGCTAGCCCAAATCCTAAACCACCTGACGGGGTAGGGTTAGACGGTTCTCCTATCTCTCTCTGAATACCCCTTCCATGACCCCGTCCTCGTCGTGTGGTCCTCCTTATCTAATAACTGCATAAGTGTAACTATATAAGGATTTTATCATTCTATTATTTGAATACAAGCAAAGAAAACAACTTACTGCAGTCGATTCTCGGGAGCTGATCTGTGAGACATGAGCGACACCTGTGTAATACTAGAATGCAAAACTATAGATATATTGTATTATATTATATTATATTACCACACATTCTATTATATCTTCCTTTAAGCGCCCAAAATCGCACTCTGATACCAAAAATGTAACCTCTCCTAACCAATAGATGTGTTACAGAAAAACGGCAAGAGTTCCCCCATTTTAGAGGGCCCGGGGAATATTTTCTTTTTTTTAATTATGCCCTGTAACACTCCCAATTAACAATTCACACAAACCAGTCCTACTAATCGACTAGATTTTCATCACATAATCATAATAAATAAAATAAATACTTATTAGTAACCATCATAAAGATTAGCACTCACAGAAACTTTATAACCAATTTTCATGACTACCCATAAATATACACATATATAGATATATATATACACAATCACATATATACATATAGGAAATAACATATATAGATATATCTACCAATATTTATATCAAGTATATATTTATGCATATATTCACATATACATCAAGGCATAAAAATCAACAAAAACATGGTGCTTTTCTCCTTTAGCCTCATGTCTCACTAGTGCTTCCCGGGAACCTTTGCTGCAACTCTTTACCTGTAAAATATTAAATTAAACGGAGTGAGTGACGATGGCTCAGTAAGAAAATCATACTCAATACTCAAAGCTTTTCATACCAGTAATAATCTCTTCCATACTCAGCGTGTCTAGGCTATTCACAGACAAAATAATTAACATGGAACACGCTTTAAACATATATCATAATTCTCTTATTTCACCCATTTATTTATTTCCTTACTATACAAATATGATTCACTTGTTATGATTTATACATGTATGAGTGTCATGACTTTTCTATTTTCTGATCATACATCTTTTTCAACTCTTTATCAGCCACATAGGCTTGCATGTATGATTCTAATGCAAATGACTTTCATAAAATATTTGCTAATTCTTTCTCTTTTTTTTCTTTTCCAATATTTTCATTGACCGGTCTAGACTACATATGACAATACTTACAGTCACCATACAAGGTACAATTCTCTCTTACACGCATATTTTACTTTTTTTTTCTTTGTTGTCCACACAGTACAACTAATATTTTTTTTTGCTGTCCACACAGTACAGCTGGTTGTCCACACAGTACAACTAATATCTTTCTTTGCTGTCCACACAGTACAGTCACGTGTAAGGATTTTAAACATGTTTTCTGCTTTCCTGCATCATATGAGTCATTATAAAATCAAAAATACTTGTTTTCCATTTTCTGAAAACATGCATAACTTAGAAAAAGTTTTTCCTTTTTCTTTATTTTTTCTGAAATCATGCATATGCTATGATTCCTCATGTATGCATGTATAACCATAATATAAAATATGTCCATTCATTATTTTCCCTTATTTTTTTCACTCTTATCAAACATCATATTATTTTCTCATGCATTTATATATATCTCATGCATTATTAAATTAATTTCAAATATACAATATAGGCTTAATATAAGGGCTATTCCACGTATCATGCACATAATTAAGCAAAAATTAACTTACATCACATTCAATGACACTTTTGCCCTTATGGATAAAATTACATACTTACCCTTAATGCAAATTCTTTCATAAATTCATCATTTTTCATATATTCAATATACAAAATCTATTAAGTTAACCCTAGGAATATGAAATATTTAAAATACCCTTATGGCCAAAAATTACATCATGAATCCTAATGAATTTCTTTATCCTTTTAAGCATAAATCACCTTAATTCTAATACCTTACACACTTATACAACTAAAGGTTATTTAAATAACCTAACTCAAATTACTTCAAGTATGTAAAGTATGAAATTATTACCTTTTCTTTGCTAATTAGGTGATTTAAGCTTATCCTCCTTCTTTTCTTCTTCCTAGCAACCTTAATTAACCAAAAATATAATCATCCATCAAAACCTTAACCTTGACATCTCTTAAAAATTACATTTTTTTATCTTATAACTTACCAGAATTGATAGATCTACACTTTTTATAATTGGAGGCTTTGGAAATTAGGTGGTTTAGCTAGGTTTTTTGATGAATTTTGCTTAAAGGAAAAATTTTAGCTCAAATTATGGAGGTTCTCGGCTAATAAAGAAGAAAATGAATAGTTGATGGGTTTTATAAGCCTTTTGGACCAATTTGCCCTTAACCTTTTTCAAAAATGACTATTTTATCCTTAGCCAATTACCAAAAACCCTTAGCACCACCATATAATTTCAAGTGTGCCATTCAATTTTCATTCCCACTTTGTCTCTTAAATCCTTTTAAAATGACTATTTTACCCCATTTGAAAATTATTGCTCATTTAGTAGTTTTCTATAATTCTTTTGCAATTTCTTTAAACAACAAGTTATAAAATCAACTCTAGGGGTAATTTTGGAAGTAGAGTTCACTGACATACCTGAATCCGAGTGTTACATAACATGTGTAAAGATAAGCCTTTATCTTGCCACAAGCAATGAATAACCATTCATTAAATCAAAACATCATGATATTATAAAATATAAATATTGTACTACAGAACTATGAGGATTATCGAATTCCCCTTAATTCCTATAATAAAAAAGGTTTAGCAACTCACTCTAAGATAAATACATGACAGCAAATATATGTGAACATTAGGCTCAAAAGCAAAAATTAAAAGATTGTATTCTTGTTGCGTATGCATGCTTCGAGTCTTCAGTTGTCACCTTCGTTTGCTAACATGCACTTGTGTTTGTATTCCTAACAACTTGCGAAATGCAAGTAGTGAATTATGATATTGCTAAAGCTCTTTGTGAATTGCATCTCTGAAGGAACTCTTTCTTACTAACTTCTTTAGTGGCTTTATATAGTTTGTGTCTCCATGCAATGATAAGAATGTTAGATTCTTTTCTGATTCCCTTTAGCACTAAATTTGCTTTTTTTTCTAGATTCGTTCTTGACGTTGACATCTACAAATTTGTTTCTTATTTCGTGCTTGCATATATGACTTCTCATTATGCAATCAAGAGACTCTTCTTATTTTTCCTTATTTTTGCAAATTCTCTTTTTGTTTTCCGCATTTCCTCTTATAAAACAAAATTAAAAGAAATAGTAAAATATCTATGAATATTAATATAAATAAATAAAAGACCTACACAAATTTATAACTAAAATGCAAAATTAAATGCTTTTAGACACGATTCATAGGTGTATATTTTAAGTGTAAAACTCATCCTTAAATAGACTTTATTTAATAACATGACGTATGGTTGTGCATCCTCTAATCCTGCTAGTGTTGTAGTCTACGTAGGTTGTCCTCATGGCAACCAATGTACGAATGTGCACTTCATCATGGATGATCATACCCTAAGCTAAATAAAATTCCATCATCAGTTTCAACTTTATTCAATTCAAATTCAAAAGCATATAAGGAAAGAGCTTAAAGCCCTTGAAGCATAACTGAAGGTGTTACAATGATCATACATGACATCTATAAGTACAAACATGAATTTCGCAATTTTTTTTATAGTTAACAAAATAAACTTATGTACACCCCGTATACCAAAAACCCTTAGCCATGCATAATGTTCTAGCGAACTATTATGCACAATTCTATTCTAATCTATGTTCATGCTTCATATGGATATTGACATGCGGTCCAACTCTTGGATCAAGAGCGACTTTGACATCTTCCAACAATTGTGAAAGACAAAGGAGCCTTCAAACACAATATAAACTCTAAAACACTCTATTGTTTTTTTAACATGTTGTAATTTAATGACTCTACGAGTGGGATCCTAGGACACGTTAACAATTTGTTATTCTGTTTTAAAAATTTTAAATGTTGATTCCATAGTGATTGAAAGTTGTAAAACCTTACAACATTTACATTATGTCTTTTAAACCACATAACTTTACTTAAGAAGGACACACCTTAGTGTTTTACAAGAAGTTGAGAGAGGATATGATTTTTTCAAGAAGATGAATGATGTTAAAATTGATCGTAAACTTATTGTTATTGATGATGATAAGGTGAAAAAGATTACGTTATAGCTTTTGTTGCTTCTACCCATGTTTACATTGATAGAAGTTACTTTGAGCAGTTGAAAAAGAATGAGAATTTTATTGATATCGTGGCTGGAAACAAAGAAAAAGTGCATATTAAAGGTGTTGGGAGTATTCACTTTACATTTCACAGTGGTGTTGTTGGTACTCTTTGTCATATGAGGTATGTGTTGAATTTTAACTTTAATTTAATTGCTTTTAGTGAGCTAACTTCTCATGGGTATACACACTTTGGATGAAATGATTGATGCATAGTGTACAAGGAAAGTTGTGTGATTTTGTTAGGAAAGAAGATTAGAGTCACTTGTACATGATGGAGGCTCAATTGTGGAAAGATTGAAGATAGAGATTTCTCAATTTCCATGGTGAAAGAAAAGAAGATTGACAAGCAAGTTGAATTTGTAATGCTATTAAAGTGGTTGAAGAAAGGAAGAAATTTGGAGATTATTTTTTGAAATTTTGCCCGACATTGTTTGTTTATTAAATTTATAAGAGATTTTTCCATTACATATATATTCATATTGCTTGTTTACTAGATTTGTTAGGGGGTTTTGTTTTAAGTTTAGTTATCCCAAAAATTAGTGAGAGACATTAATAGAATAGTAACATCATTATATATTTTTTGATAATTAATTGAATAAATTTGAGGTAGGTCACTTTGGATTGCCGAACCAAATATGTGTTTGTTTTCCTTTTTTTTTTTTTTGGGCTTGCATTTGTGGTTCGGCTGTTTCTTTTAAACCCAAACAGTTAACTAAGATATGTGATAGAAAGATAAACCGTCATTGACCATCCAATTATCCATAAGTAAAATATGAATGATTATTGTTCATCCCACGTTCAAGTTTCAACATTCTAGTAATGGTCAAGAAATAATGAAAAAACTAAAATTACTTGTCTTCTACCTAAAGTTTTATTATTTTTAATGAAAACTTTTTAATCTTATAGAAAATGAGTACAAAAATATAATTATACGTTGGATGAACGATTTATATATAATACTCTATTTTGTGTTTTTCATTATTTTAAAACTTCAATTTGAACATATTCAGTCACCTTTATAAACAATCAAATGAAATTTACAGACTAAAATGAGTTTGTTTCACATTATTGTTTTTATTAACATAAATGAGGTTACCGAGGTTTTGATTATATTAAATTATCAAAACTTTATTCAAATGAAAGCCATGATTTTAAGGTATCATTATTCACTAAACTGTCTTTAATTAAAAAAATAAAAGAAATATTGTTTAAAAAGGAAAAAAGAAAAAGAAAAAATTAAGTATGATCCGAATAATTTGAATTAAACAAATTAAAATCTGATCCCTCAGCTTCATCATATAAATAAAGGGCGTAGGAGGAAGTAATAGTTTTCATTTCCATTGATCAGAAAAATGGTTCTCTCAAAGACTGCAACCTTGTCTGATGCATCTGTCCATTCCACCTTCGCTTCTCGATACGTTCGGACCTCACTTCCGAGGTTGTAAATTTAATTAGGAGACATTAATTTATGATTAGAAGATAAGAAAATAAAAGAGATGTTGTTGTTGCAGGTTCAAGATGCAGGAGAACTCGATCCCGAAGGAAGCGGCGTATCAGATCATAAATGACGAGCTAATGTTGGACGGAAACCCTAGGTTGAACTTGGCTTCGTTTGTAACCACATGGATGGAACCTGAGTGCGATAAGCTCGTCATGGCTTCCATTAACAAGAACTACGTTGACATGGATGAATACCCCGTCACCACTGAGTTACAGGCAAGCCTTAATTTATTCATCCACTTCTAATTACGCATCAGATCTGTTATACATGATGATATTACATCCATTCCGCATTCTCCTCCGAAAATAGTTATTATGTTGAACAAAATATGATCGATATTAAAGGGAACAAAAGTGATCAGTAGATCTTGTATTTGCATCTGAAAACTACCCTTAAACATTCACATCACTAACTACAAATACATTTAAATTCCAGATTTGAGTTTTTTTCAATTATCTTACACCAAAAATGGTTTGTATCATACATTGACTAACAGATAGATTTAGTATTCTAATTGTGTAAGTTATATAGATTTTTTTTTTTGTTTCAAATTTTGCAGATAATTGGATCCATTATGCCTGTGAACAGGCAGTGGATTACCCAACAATAGGTTGGGAGGATGATTTATGATTTTTAGCTCTAATTGCAACTCTCTATCGACCCGCTACTAAAACTTGATTTCTCGATAATACTATCATCACAACACATATAGGTAATTAATTAAGAAAAAATAAATAAAATATAAGAATGAAATGAAAATCTCGATTTAACTTGTTTTAACTCAGTTTAATTAGTTATCATTGCTTCAAATGAGAGAAAGAGAAAAATATTTAAAAAAAAAAAAGAAAGAAAGAGGAAGAACTTGAAGAAAAAATGAGAAGGAAACTATCAACAAAAAACTTCAAAAAAAATTATTAAATTAACCATAAGAATTGCATTTATTAAAAAGCACCTCCGTATATATATATATATTTTTTAGTAAATAAATGAGTATTAGTAAACTCAGTCATATTTTTCTTAGTTTTATTTGTCTTTTATTATTACACTACATTTGTCGATCATGCCCAATAATTCTAATGTAAAATAGCTAAGTTCTCTCTTGGTTAATTATAACTGATTTTGTTTTGGTAAATTTGCATAATACAAAATTATGCAAAATGACATTACTTAGTTTTTTTCAAATAAATATACTATATTGTATGAAACTTACTTAAAAAGTAAAGCAGATATCTTTTAGATGTTGATTACAATTATGAGATTAATTTTTAATCTGTTATAATTTTAGTTTTGTGATATAATATATTAATCTTCCTTTCTTAACCAGTGAAATTTGACACGCTGGAGCACTACAGTAGATGTTGGGGAAATGTCATTTTCTTCTAATCAATGAGGCCCGCCAGTTGCGGCGCCCCGTTGGATCTCATGGGGTCTACAATCGGACCATTTTTATTTGGCCAAAGGACTATTTCCCACCCAAGTTTTGGTATGATTTCAAAGTCGTACTTATAGAGTTTGAAAAATTCAAAATCTCACCTATTAATCAACTGAAGTTAAAATTTTTAGTTAAATACAGGATAAAATTATCATTTTATTAGTAATATTAAAAAATATAAAATTTATTATATTTTTCTCTCCTAAGTTATAAAAACTAATATTTCACCTTTCCAAAAGTTTTTAAAATTTGAAAAATCATATTTCCCCCTCCCTCCCAAAACCTTTGAATTTTTTAAATACGACGAAGCTTGTTCGCTGACAAGGAGATCTGGATCTCTTCGTCGGCAAAGAACGAAGAGATTCTAGATCTCTTCATCAACAAAGAGATCTGGATCTCTTCATTTCGTTGACAAAGAGATCTGAGGAGATTTGGACACTTTGTCATCTCTTCGTCAATGAAGAGATTCGTCGCTAAAGAGTCCAAATCTCTTCGTTTAGATCTTGCCGATCTCTTCGTTGAAGACAAAGAGATCCGTTCCAAATTTGTCTACGTGCGTCGACCAATGGTTTAGGGTGGAGAGTGGAAGTCATCGGCGCCGGAGAGGTGAAGACCAAATTTGAGAGGAAAATATGACTTTTCAAAATTAGAAAACTTTAGTTAGGGGTGAAGTTGTTAGTTTTTAAAACTTAGAGAAAAAAATAAATAAATTTTATATTTTTTAATATTATTAATAAAATAATAATTTTATCCCTTTTTTTAACTGAGAATTGAATTTTAATAGCAGTAATGTCATGGGTGAGATTTTGGATTTTTCAAACTCCATTGTTCTGACTTAAGAACACACATAAACTTAGGTGGGACATAGTCCTTTGGCCTTTTTATTTTCATAACCTGAGCCATGTCCTACGAGGAATGTCATGCTCCTCAATATGTTTTTCCGGTGTAAATTAACATATATATTATACATATATTTTTTTTAATTTCTAACTTGATGGGTTATGTTACAATTTTTTCTATTGCAAGATTTATGAATATTTGTTACCTTTTTACATTTGATATTTTCCTAATAATTATACCCAAATTTTGATCCCTAATTACATTTTACAAAAAAATATTTTTCATAATTATAATCATATGAAAATTTGTCTTCATATTTTAACTTAAGGTCTTATGATACAATTAAGTTTTATGCATATTTGTTTCATATCTTTCTAATATTAATAGCCAAATTTGTAGTATCGATTGATTATCAAAAAAGTGTTTTTGATCATCTAAATGTATTGTTCAGAATAGAAATGATAATTTTAGTCTGAATTTAGGGGTTTCAACCCTCTTTAACCCTAATGGAGAAAGAATTCTCCGATAAAAATGAAAAAAAGGAAGGGGATGGGACGGGGGCCAAAAAAATCATTATAATAAGGGACAAAGATATATGTGTTTTCTCTCCACTTTGTCTTGTCCTCGCCTGCCTCGTCCCTTTTTTTTTTTATATTAATATATTTTTTAAAAATACTAACGTATCTTTATAGTTTTATTTTATTTATATTTTTAAATTTATTTAGTTTTTTATTTTGTATATTAAAGTGACTAATATATGATATTTGTGATATTTGAAATAGTAAGTTAGTTTTAATTTTTACTTAATTTTATTTTTAATATATTTATGTTATGTTTAGAAGGTATATAAATAAGATTTTTCTCCGCGGGTACGAGGAGGGGATGGGGATTGAGATCCCCTCCCTACCCTTCCCATTGCCATCCCTAGTTCAGAATTAAGCTTGACATAATCTTATATAAAGTATTTATTCTGAAATTAAAAATTCTGAATTTGAATTGTTTAAATGTGTAGCTTCATGTTACATATTAACATAGATTTAAGATGAATAACAGTGATAGATGATTTGAATGGAAACAGAACCGGTGTGTGAACATGATAGCGAATCTATTTAATGCACCACTTGGAGATTCAGATAAGGCAGTTGGAGTTGGGACAGTGGGATCATCAGAGGCCATTATGTTGGCTGGCTTAGCTTTCAAAAGGAAGTGGCAGAACAAGAGGAAAGCTGAGGGCAAACCTTACGACAACCCCAATATAGTCACAGGAGCCAACGTTCAGGTGGCTGGGAGAAATTTACGATTTATCAGTAAAGAATGAATTAATTAAATTTAACACAGAGTCTTTTTGGTTAGGTATGCTGGGAGAAATTTGCCAGGTATTTCGAAGTGGAGCTGAAGGAGGTGAAGCTAAGAGAGGGATACTATGTAATGGACCCTCAAAAGGCAGTTGAAATGATAGACGAGAACACTATTTGTGTTGCTGCTATTCTTGGTTCCACTCTTAATGGAGAATTTGAAGATGTTAAGCTTTTGAACGATCTCTTGACTGAGAAGAACAAACAAACTGGGTAAATATTATTTTTATTAATTAATATGCCAATTAATTTTTATTAATAAAAACCTAATTAATTAGTATAATTTTGTAGATGGGACACTCCAATCCATGTTGATGCAGCAAGTGGTGGGTTCATTGCTCCATTCCTTTACCCGGAGCTTCTGTGGGATTTCCGGTTACCATTGGTGAAGAGTATTAATGTGAGTGGGCATAAGTACGGACTTGTATATGCTGGAATTGGATGGGTGATTTGGAGGAGCAAAGAGGACTTGCCTGAAGAACTAATCTTCCATATCAACTATCTTGGAGCTGATCAACCCACCTTTACTCTTAACTTCTCCAAAGGTCATTATAATTCACGTCTGCCTCTTTACTTTATGAATCATGTATTCCTTCTTGGTTGATGTAATTATATTTTAATGCACACAGGTTCTAGTCAAGTTATTGCGCAGTACTACCAACTCATCCGATTGGGATACGAGGTACGTAAGAGGATTGTATTTTATATATATATATATATATTTGTCTTCATCGATCCTTAAATAACTTGTGGAACCTCAGGGTTACAGGAACATCATGGAAAATTGTCGTGAAAACATGATAGTACTCAAGGAGGGACTGGAGAGGACTGGGCGTTTCAGCATAGTATCAAAAGACATTGGGGTGCCTCTAGTTGCATTTTCTCTTAAAGAGAACAGCTCTCACGATGAATTTGAGGTGTCGGACATGTTGAGGCGGTTCGGATGGATTGTGCCTTCATACACAATGCCCCCTGATGCACAGCACGTGGCAGTGCTCCGTGTTGTCATACGAGAAGATTTCTCTCGTACATTGGCTGAGCGTCTAGTTATAGACATCGAGAAAGTTCTGCATGAACTTGACACTTTACCCGCCAAAGTCAAGGCCAAGATTGCAGCAACCACTGATGAAGACACTAGTGGAAAACCTGCTGTTGAAACGTCTTTGCCTTCCAAGAAAACTGATCTTGAGAGACAGAGGGAGATTGCAACTTTATGGAGGAAGTATGTCTTTGATAAGAAGAAAACTAATGGCGTTTGTTAGAGCTGGAGTTTCAAACAAATTCAATTTTCTTATATTTAACTATTTCGTATTTTCCCTATAATATTTGGATTTTTGTGCTGCGTACATCAACTATTTGATTGATTTTTTTTTTTAATTCAATTCAAGAGCTTATTGTTCTTCGTATGACGAGTTTATATTATTGAATTTAATATTTCAAACTTTTGATCACCTTTTGAATGACTTTTCATCCATACATAAACTTTAGAAAAAGAATTTTGTATGAATTAGACTAATAATAATATAAACCTTATGTTAGACTGAGAACGAGAGGAGATTGGCATCGCATGTGGTAGTGGAGGGAAGAGAAAAGAGTTTGATATTCTCCTTTCTTAAATTAGAAATTTCCATAAAACTAATTACTTGCTTGCTTAAATTTACATGGAAATATGGCTATTTTAAATGGCAAGCGTAAAAGTAACTTTACTTGAGAAAGCTAGTTCATAACGTACCAAAAAAAAAAAAAAAGCTAGTTGATTACTTACAAAAAATTTACCATCTCATGCAATAGCAAGTAAAATGTTCTGCATGCTTTTAGAATGAATTAAGTAATTAATTACATAACTTAGATTAAAATAATTCTAAACCCAAACACCTTTTTATGTTTGATTTCTGAAAGATTAGGTGAAGAGAATACATGCAAAACAAACATACATATCAAGAGAAAAAGAATCAAAACATGCATTTGCAAAAAAAAAAAAAAAATAAGGATTTTACCTGCTCCTTTGCCTCTTATATAGATATAAGATGATGAAATGAGTCTCCCACTTGCAAGACCTCCAAAGAAAGTCCACCACTTAGCCAAAATACAACCTTTGTTGTGAGGTAGAGAGAGTGAAGAGAGTTTTGCAATTTAGTGAGAAAAATTTTAATTTAAAATAGACTAACTCACTTTAAATGAACTAACTTCATTCTTTTATAATGGTGGCTAGTTGTAATTTTCTAAAATTCTACTTTTGGCTCACCAAAATATTGATTTAAAGATTTGCCTTGCATATATATATATATATATATATATATATATATATATATATATACATAAAATATATTTTAGCCACATTAATTTTATCTCACTAACACTTTAACTTTTAAGATGTTATTTTTGCATCCATATAACATTTTATATGATTCTTATTATCCTTCGGAAGGTGCTAGCCAACCTCAGATAATTAATTTTCTCTCTCATAAGCTTAGTTTATTGGTGTGACTCTTTAGGTTTACTATGACACAGTCGTAAGTTGTTTTTCAGACAATTCGAAAGTGTATCTGAAAACTGAACGACTATGGTAAATATCTAACAATGTGTCATAGCCCCTTAACCACGATGAAGAAATACTCCATCAAACCTAAAATATCCAATCGTATGTTCCATGTAGGTAATATCCTTCTGTTGTCCAAGGCAAATCGATTTTGGACTCATGGATTGTCAAAGTCCTAATTTCGATTTTTACAAATATATTCAAAACATGTCATAACGAATGTCCCTTGTATGACTTACATTATACTCTAGCTAGAGATTCGATTTCTAATACTTATCGATGTTCACTTTAGAACTCAGATATGAGTAAATCAGTGGATACTTAAAACCCAATACTTTCCAAGTCAATAGATCCAATCTTGACTATCGTTCTTCTTCATATACAAATAACATATGACCCGTATGGTTTGTTTTACGAGATATGGTTAACCCCATATATATACACTATATGAATCATATATATTGATATTGGATCCGACTATGACATCTCAGGTCAAAAGATTATTTCGTACACTAGTGTGATTTTATGATAAGTCATTGACTACGATTTAATAACTATGTGACTTATCATTATTGGTCATGTTCGAAAAACAGTTTTCTAATTGTTAATCTATACTATTACCCTAATGAGATGACCATCATCGTCACCCGCACTAATGTCATCTCATGACATTCAATGGAGATATTCAATATGCCTATTATGTGATATAATTATCCAAGTTATATTACGTCTATAGGAAACAATTTGATGATTCAGTTTATATTAAGTGAGTCATCCATACAGTTCATACACATACTTTATATTATCTCAAAATAAAGGAAACAGTTTATGCATATGAATAAAAGAACTACTTCTTTATTAATAAATTATTTAAAAAATTATATACAAAATGAAATACCTTGAAACTAACAACACGAATGGTTCCTAAGGCATATACTAACAAAACTCCCACTTGCACTAGAGTCATTCACTATTGTATCGCATACCCATCTTCTCTGTTGATTGTTTCAGTGTCATCACCTTAGTCAGTGGGTCAACAATGTTCTCTGTTGATTCTGTTTTCTTAATTATGATCTCTCCAATTTCAATAAATTCTTTTAAAATATGATATTTTTGTTGAATATGTTTAGACTTCTAATGTGCTTTTAGTTCCTTTGCTTACGCATTAGCACTGGTATTATCATAGAACATGGTTATAAGATAAGCTATGTTTGGAACCACACCAAGTTCAGATACAAACTTGTGCATCCATACAATCTCTTTTGTAACTTCTGAAGCAGTAATATATTCAGCTTTTGTAGTGGAGTCAACTGTGGTTGATTGTTTAGAACTCTTCCAACTAACCATACCCCTATTAGAAATAAAAATGTACACTGACGTAGACTTTCTATCATCAACGTTTGATTGGAAATCAAAGTCTGAGTATCTCTAAATGTTTAACTCTGAATGCCCATAACTCAGAACAAGATCTTTAGTCCTTCTTAAGTACTTAAGGATTGATTTCACAATTGACAAATGTTTCTCCCATAGATTAGCCTAATATTTGCTCGTAACACTTACAACAAACGTTATATTAAGCCTTGTACATATCATTGCATACATAAGTTTGCCTATAGTCGAAGCATAAGACACATTATATATCTATTGTCATTTTTTATCGGTCTTTGGACCCATATCTTTAGAAAGATGAAGACCATGAATAAAGGGCAAAAGTCTTCTTTTCGAGTTTTTCATGTTGAACTTTTTCAACAACTTTTCTATGTACATTTTTTGGAATAATCTTATTATCCTTTTGTTTTATCTCTATAAATATGAATTCCGAGGACGTATGTAACATCTCAAAAATCTTTCATTGAGAAGGTTCTAGATAACCAAATCTTAACCTTATTCATCATGCCAATGTTATTACCTATTAGTAGTATGTCATCTACATACAATATGAGAAATGTAACAACATTATCCTTAACCCATTTGTAAACACAAGGTTCATTTGGATTCTTTTTGAAACCAACGATTTGATTAGTTCATCAAATTGAATATTCCAACTTTTGGAAGCTTGTTTCAATCCATAAATGGATTGATGCAACTTGCATACTTTATGTCTTTTGAAAGTAGATACAAAACCTATAGATTGTTTCATATATATGTTTTCCTCAATGAATTCATTGAGGAATGCGGTCTTAACATCTATTTGCCAAATTTCATAATCATGGTATGCTGCGATAGCTAGCATTATTCAAATAGATTTAATCATAACCACGGACAAAAAAGTTTCCTCATAATCCAACTCCTATTTTTTAGAATAACCCTTTGCTACTTGTCATGCCTTATAGGTCTCTACTTGTCCATTCTTTCCAATCTTTCTTTTGAAGACCCACTTATAGCCAATAAGAACAATTCCTTCTATTTCATAATCCATTACTTCTAGCCATCTACCTAAATTAATATCTAGTATTGCTTCCTCATAGCTTTTAGGAATATCATTATGATTTATTTCTCCTTCTAAATAAGATTCAAAATCTTGTTCATGAAGACATTTGTATCTTTATGGAGGTTTGGATACTCTAAAAGATCTTCAAACTGGAATTGGTACATTAAATGTAGAAGTCTACTAAGAGGACTCTCCTGGCTCAGCCTGTTTGATTTTAGGCTCTTTGAAATTTTCTTTGAGCTCTATTATTCTTCCCATACCTCTTTCTTGCAAGAACTTCTTCTCCAAGAAATGCACATTTCTACTAATCGAAATTCTTTGATCAGTTGAGAAGTAAAAGTAATATCTTAAACATTCTTTAGGATATTATATGAAATGAGCCTTTTTAGACTTAACATCTAGCTTATCGATTTTAATTAATTTAACATAAGCTTGACATCCCCAAATTTTAAGATAATTGACATTGGGAGGCTTACCATACCACATCTCATATGGTATTTTTTGAACTGATTTGGATGATGCTCTGTTTAGAATATGTATAGTGATAAGCAATACGTATCCCCGTAATGATATTGGTAGGTCTATAAAACTTACCATGGATCATACCATATCTAATAAGGTATGTTTCCTCCTTTTTGATACATCATTGTGTTGTGGTGTATACAAATGAGTCATCTGGGATATGATTTCATTTTCTCTCAGGTAATCTTGAAATTTCATACTCAAATATTCACCTCTACCATCTGATCGTAAGGCTTTGATATTCTTTTCGGATTGTTTCTCTACTTCATTCTTGAATTCCCTAAACTTTTCGAAGGATTCTGATTTGTGTTTTATTAAATACACATACCCGTACCTTGAATAATCATCAATAAAAATGATGAAGTATTGAGAACCACCTTTTGCCATTTCACCAAATGGTCCGTACACATCAAAATGTATTAGTTCCAATAGTTCTTTGGATCTTTCCCTTTTATTATTAAAGGGTAATTTGGTCTGTTTTCCTTGAAGACATGATTGACAAGTTGGATAGGGTCAGAACCCAATGAATTCAAAATTTCACTTGTTTCCAATCCCATTATTCTGTTGTCTCCTGTGTGACCAAAATGATGATGCCAACTAGAGAATTTCCAAAATAAATCAAACATTCATTACCATTAAACTGCACATTGTAATCATTTTTACATAAGACATACAAAAATCATATTTATAGTAGTTTTAGAAAAATATAAAATTTTGTACAATCTCAAAAGATGTTCTGATGGAAGCTTTAGAGAACGATCCCCTATGGCTTCAGCTATAACTCTTGCTCTATTGGCCATCTTCAAAATGACTTAATTCTTGGACAATGTAGAACTATTCTGCAAGTCTTACAATGACACATATATGTGAGATGTAGCTATTGAATCTAATATCCAGATTTGATCATTTGAATTAACATTTAACTCAAATTCTATCACAAATGAAGAAAATATATATGCTTTCTTTTCCTTCAAACTTTGAAAGTATAAAGGACAATTCCTCTTCTAATGTCCGTCCTTGTTATAGTGGAAGCACTACCTCTTTGCCTTGACCTTATCTGTATTGGGTTGGTTTTTCTTAAAGTTCTTTTTCTTTGGACCTTTCCAAGGTCATTTGTGTTTCTTCTTTTGATAGAGGCATCGAAGGCGTATCGAGCCATCAAGGGGATTTGCTACATATTTCAGTTGGACCAATTACGAGGAGTAAAGCTAAGAAGATGCAACAAGCCTTAGTTGGGCTCATGGAGGGCTTAAAGACTAAAATCAGCTTACTCAAGGATGACTGGATGCTTAAAGGAGCCAACCGAGAGGTCAACTTAGATTCAGGTTTAAGCCTATATGCAGACAGACTTTGAACGACCATAACTTTTGATCTAAGAGAAGTTACGGGGTCTGTAATATATCAATGTGAAGCTCATTTCAAGCTCTATAACACAACTAGCTTTGCTAGTTATGCCCAATTTAGAGCCCCAAATAAAACTATTTCAGTGTGTATTACATAGTTTTTATTTTACCAAATTTAAGATTTTCGATTTTTATGATTGTGATCTTGTTGTGACCGGGCTAGACTTTATTGAGCCCAATTGACACGTTTTCTTTTAATTTAATTAGTGTTTTAGATAGTTAATTAGGTAATGGGCTTGGGAAGTTTGGAAATCCATTAGGTCATGGGTAGTTCAGGGTTAAGTTGGTAATGTACTATATAAACTCAAATTTTCATGATGAATAGATCTTTTGGCCGACTTTCACAAATAGATTGCTTTCTGTTGCGCTTACAATCTTTGAACTTATTAAGATTCGTCTTATGGCATTCATCATTCATATACCAAGGTTTGTTCGATTCCATATCGATTCGAGTCAAGGTTTAATTACATGACAAAACTGATTTAATCCTAGGGAAATATCTTCTTGAGTGCTAGGTCTTGCATCAAATCATTAAGGTTCGCGTCAGTTAGTATCAGACCCGAGTTGAATCAAGTTTCGTATCTATCTTTTCTTGTGTTTTTTATTAGTAATTCTTTTCTTCAATAGTCGTGCATTGTAGGAATTTTTTAGTGTCTTTTGATTTCATTCTCTTGGTGATTTCATGTTCGTTTTCTTGATTATGTTTTGGTGTCTTTGTTTTTGTCAAATTCTTGAATTCTTGATTGTGTTTTGGTGTCCTTGTTTCCATCAAATTCTTGAATTCATGATTAACCCTAATATAGTCAAATTCTAGGTTGTGTGGTTGTCTAATTTATCTTCTTGATTGATCCAAAAAAAATAAAACGAAAAAAATGCAAAAAAAATTGTGAAGGCCTGAAAGTAATTTAAATTGGGGGTGGCATGAATTTTTTTATCTAGATTCAAACAAACCTTTAGGGAGTGAATTAGGGTTAGCTTTGTGTGGGAATTCTTGATCTCTTAGGAAAGATTTTGTTGTTGTCGAATTTGAAAGGGTAGTTCTTGGTGGAAATTATTGTTGAAACTTGTCAAAACCTTGATTGCCTTGATTGACAAAAAAAAAAAAATAGAAGCAAAAAAAAAAGAAGCGAAAAAAATGGAAGCAAAAAAAAAAAAGTGCGATTTGGGAATTCCAAAATTGGGGGGAGTAATCTTGGATTGTTTCCTTTAACCTTTAAGGAAAAAGTCTTGTAATTGCCTAAGTTGGGAGATTGGGTTCTTGATTTGTTCCCAAAATCTTTAAATTTTCTAAAAAACAAAAATTTAAAGTGATAGTAACCTAAAAAAAATAATGCAAACATGAGTACGAGTGTAAACACGTGAGGGAGCGTGCGAGGATTATTATTTACAGATACATTTGTTTTATGAAATTATAACATGGTAGAATTAAAAAACCATAGTGTTGTAGAAGATTCAAGTAAAATCGAGGCTTTTACAATGCAAGCAATCCAACAACAGTTTGAGCAACTTTTTAATGTAATAGGGATTGTTAATGGTAGGTTGGATAAATTAGAGCAGCAGCAGAGTGATAAAGGGGGAAGTAGTACAACCAAGGGTAAGAGAAAGACACCAACGGTGAGGGATGAGGATAGGATAGTTATCGACAATGAAGATGATGAAATAAGTAATAGGCTGAATAATATAAGGAGTAAAAGAGGACATCATAGTCATAGAAATAGTATGTATAGAGAGAATAGGCAGAGTGATAGTAACCTCAGTAACATTAAGATGAAAATTCCATCTTTTTAGGGTAGAAATGATCCGAAAGCATACCTGGATTAGGAGCAAAAAGTAGATCAGGTTTTTGACATTCATAGGTATTCTAAGGAGAAAAAGGTGAAGTTGGTTATTGTAGAATTCACTGATTATGCTAGTATTTGGTGGGCCAGTTATTGAAAAATAGATGTAGGAACTTGGGTAGACCCATAGATACGTGGGATGATATAAAGAGTATAATGAGGCAGCGTTTTGTTCCTAGCCATTACCATAGGGATTTACTTCAGAAGTTACAAGGCTTAGGCAAGGGAGCAAGAGTATGGAGGACTGTCATAAAGAGATAGAGATAGCCATGATTAGGGCTAATATAGAGGAAGACAGGGAAACCACTTTTACTAAGTTTTTAAATGGGTTGAATAGGAAAATAACAAATGTTGTAAAGCTCCAACATTATGTAAAGCTAGAGGATTTGGTAAATATGATGATGAAGGTAGAAAGACAATTACAACGTAAGGGTAAAAGGGATGTAGGTTCCTATTCTAGTCTTGGGAAGTCAGGTGTGTCAAAGAGAGATGGTAAACCACCTTTTAAGCCAAAATTGAGTACTCTAAACCTAAGGGAAATGAGTTTAGCTGAGAGTATTAAACATGAACTATTGAAGAGAAACAGTGAGATAAAATGTTTTAAGTGTTTAGGTTAGGGTCACATACCTTCCCAATGTCCCAACAAAACCATGGTGTTGAGAGAGGGTGGTGAATATGAGATAGAGGAAGAGTCTAGTAATGAGTCTATGCCACCATTAGAGGATGCCAGTGATGTAGAGTTATAGTATGCAGTAGAGGGTGAGACATTAGTGTCTAGGAGAGCTTTGAGTTTACACTATAAGGAAGAAAATGATGAGCAAAGAGAGAATATTTTCCATACTAGATGTCATGTAAAGAGAAGGTGTGTAACTTAATTATTGATGGGGCTAGTTGCACAAACGTAACTGATGTATACGCGACTCCATTGTCATTTTTGGGTTCCAAGCCATCCTCAAGTCTCCATACAACCTTTGAGGCCAAAAAGAATAAAGTTCTAGCAAATCCCAAGCCAAAGGTGTTGACTCAATGAGTCATTATGCTCTAATTTTGATGATAACAAACTAATATGTCCCTAAGCATATTAACTAATGATTTGACTTGAGTGTGAGCTTAGATTGCAAGAATTTATCTAATGCACTTGAAGGAGTTTCAAGATGACAATGAAGACAAGGCTCAAGTGAAGAATTCTTGAAGATTTGAAGTAAACCTCAAGTTTAGGTAGACATGTTTGTAATTTGGAGCATTCGTTTTGATTAGAATATTTATTTGCATGGGATAGCTCACTTGAAAACTCATTTTTATATCTTTCACATTTTGGGTTAAAATGTCATTTTTCAAACTTATTGGGTTAAGCGAAGTTTTTCACTAAAGTTTATTAATTCTTTTAAAATGATGAAGTTTTGTGAACTACATTTTCACATCTTAAAGTTGGTTTTGAAAGAATTTTCAAAAATGGGTTAAATTGTCACTTTTCAAAGTTTTAAGGGTCAAATGTTATTTTTGAAAATTAAGGGGGTAAAATGTAATAAAATTTGGTCAACCGAATTTGACCGATCGAATCAGCTTCCAAATTGTCCAGAAGCCATGTATTTTGGCTTCCAGAAATTCGGTCGATCGAATTTTGGTTTGAATTTTTCCAACGGCTAGTGCCACGTAAGCTCTACGGAAATGCCATGTCACATCCGGTTGATCGAATTGTGCATTTTCTGGAAAACTAAAATGGCTATCTTTGTGCGCAACGCTAACTTTCCTCATTTTTCCCTATATAAACCTAATCAAATTCGTTCGAAAAGAACTTTTGCCATAAAAACCTTTCATATATTTGAGAGCAAATTAGTTTTGAGCTATTTACTTGAAAATTCTTCTCTCTAATCAAAACCCTTGCTCATACACTTTGTAATTTCATTTGCATTGGGTTGTACTAAGCTTTAATTTTTATATACACTCTTGAGAGAGATCATATTTCAATTTCGTACTAAAATTCATGCTATAAAAAAGTGAGGTTCACTCTTAGAGAGATTAGAAAATTTCTTGTGAGAGAAATTGAGTTTTAACATTTGTAAAGGTTAATAGCACCTTGGAAGCTATTTTGGTTGTGAAGAAAAGCTTGGTTAAGGTTTAGGTCAACCAAGGATTATTGGAATACTCCAAGGGAGAAAGCTTGGACGAGTGGACGTAGGCCGGGTTGAGCCGTACCACTATACATCGCGTGTTTGATTTTCTCTTCCCTTTAACTCTTTTTATGTTATGTTATTTTGATTGTATTGATTATTTGGAATATTTTAGTTATTCTCGTAAATTGGATTAAAAATAGGCAACATTCATTGATTTGAATAAATTGCTTTAATTCTCAAATTTGGTAAAGATTGTTTTAAAATTGCCTAATTCACCCCCCCTCTTAGGCCATTCGATCCTACAATTGGTATCAGAGCTTGGTTAGTCATTCTCATACACTTAACCGTTTAGAGCAATGGCCATGAACCTAGGAAAATCCCATACCGTTAGTGAAGTGCTTGCCCTTAATAGACCGCCATTGTTTGATGGCACCGGATATGCCCATTGGAAAAATCGCATGTCGATTTTCCTTCAAAGTGATTATGAATTGTGGGATGTAGTGCAAGATGGACCTTTTGTTCCTATGAAAGAAGTAGATGGAAAACAAGTGCCCAAAACTAGGGAAGAAATGACCTCTCAAGATAAGAAGAATATTGCCATTAATGCTTAAGCTATGAATGTATTATATTGTGCATTAAATGAATATAACTTTAACAAGGTACAAGCTTGTACCTCGGCTAAAGAAATTTGGGAATTATTGATGGTGTCAAATGAGGGGACTTCACAAGTCAAAGAGACTAAAATTAGCATGGTCACACACTCATACGAGTTGTTTATGATGAATGAAAATGAAACTATTAGTGACATGTTTGATAGATTTATTACTATTGTGAATGAATTGAAAAATCTTGGTAAAGTTTATACTAACCAAGAAAATGTCAAGAAACTTCTTAGATGTTTGCCTCCCTCTTGGGATCCCAAAGTGACGGCAATCGAAGAAGCAAAAAATGTTAAGACTCTACCTCTTGAAGAGCTTTTAGGTTCACTTCTCACTTATGAGCTTACTATGAAGCAACGACAAATTGAAGAAGTGGAGAAGAAGAAAAAGAGTATCACCTTCAAATCATCCATCAAAGAGAATGAAAAGTTTCTAGAAGCGGAAGAGGAGACATCAAATGATGAAGATGAAGACATTGCACTCTTGAGTAGAAAGATTGGAAAGCTTTTAAGGAATAGAAAGCTAAGAAGAAATGGAAACTTCATAAAAAGGGATGCTTCTAAAGGTGAAAGGGGAGAAAGACAAAGGAGAGAACAAGTCGTGTGCTATGAATGCAAGAAGCTGGGACACATCAAATATGATTGCCCTCTCCTCAAAATTGGTAGATCGAAAAAGAAAGCAATGAAGGCTACGTGGGATGATAACGATGAAAGTGAATCCGAAAAGGAGGATAATGAAGTGGCCAACATATGTTTCATGACAATTACAAATAATGAGGTAACTAACTCTAACTCATCTAATACTTGTGATGATTTAGATGACATAGATGATGAGATAGATGAAAACCCCTCATATGAAGAGTTATATGATACACTTGAAGAGATGAATGAAAAACTTGCTATTTGCATGTCTAAAAATGCAACCCTTAAAAAGAAAAATTTTAACTTGGAAAAGGAAAATGAGTCCTTAAAGAAAGAAAATGAAACTCTTAACCAAAGAATCTTTAAGCTTAAAGCAAAAGAAAATGAAGAAAACAAGCGTTCCATTTTTGAAAAAGAAAAACAAAAGTTTGAAAATGATCTTTGCATAGCTAGAAAGGAAAAAGAAATTATAGAAAATGAAATTGAAGTTTTAAAAAGGGGAGCAAAGGATTTAAGTGAAATAGTTTTAAAATTTAAAAATGGAAAAGATATTCTTGATAAAATGTTTGGTGTACAAAGGGGAGTCTTAAACAAAAGAGGATTTGGTTATAAACCTTTTATCAAGGCAAAATACTTAAAAAATTATTTTGTTAAAGCCTCAACTTCAAGTGAATCAAATATAACTTGCAATTATTGTGGAAATAAAGGTCATATCTCATCATCTTGCCTAATTCAAAAGAAACATCATATGGGCACTAAGAAAGTGTGGGTTTCTAAGGGAACAAAAACTAACCACCAAGGACCCAACATGATTTGGGTACCTAAGACAAATTCTTGAATCTCCCATTGTGTTTAGGAACCGAAAAATAAAAGGAAGAAAAACAAATGGTTCCTCGATAGTGCTTGCTCAAGACACATGACTGGAGATATTTCACTATTCTCGACAATAAGCAAGAAAGATAGAGGACATGTCACCTTTAGAGACAACGCGAAGGGTAAAATTATTGGCATTGGAGATATTGGTAACAATTCTCATATTATCATTGAAAATGTTCTTTTGGTAGATAGTCTTAAGCATAATCTCCTTAGCATTAGTCAACTATGTGATAAAGGATTTAAAGTCATTTTTGAGCCAAATAGTTGCATTATAGAAAATATGAATGATAGAAAAACAAGTTGTGTAGGAAATAGAGATGGAAATGTTTATACTATAGATGTAGAAAATGCATCTTATGAAAATCTATGTTTCTCCGCATTGCATGAAAATAGTTGGTTGTGGCATAGAAGATTAGGTCATGCTAGCATGGACTTGATTTCAAAAATCTCCAAGAAAGAGCTCGTAAAAGGTCTTCCAAAAATAAATTTTGTTAAAGATAAAATTTGTGATGCATGTCAATTTGGGTAAACAAACAAAAAATTCTTTTAAAAGTAAAACTCATAATTCTACATCTAGACCTTTATAACTTCTTCATATTGATCTTTTTGGTCCTTCAAGAATCGCAAGCCTAAGTGGAAAACATTATGCTTTTGTTATTGTTGATGATTTTTCAAGATTCACTTGGGTACTTTTTCTTGCATCAAAAGATGAAGCCTTCCATGCATTTTCAAAATTTGTCAAGAAAATACAAAAAGAAAAAGAAATGCATATTTCTTGCATTAGAAGTGATCTTAGGGGAGAATTTGAAAATCATTTATTCGAAAACTTTTGTGATGAGCATGGTATTGAACATCAATTCTCTTGTTCTAGAACTCCCCAACAAAATGGTGTTGTTGAAAGAAAGAATAGGACAATTCAAGAGATAGCTAGAACCATGTTAAATGAAAAAACTTTACCTCAATATTTTTGGGCGGAAGTCGTAAACACCGCATGTTATGTTCTAAATCGTGTTTTAATAAGACAATCTTTAGATAAAACTCCATATGAACTTTGGAAAAACAAAAAACCAAATATTGGTTATTTTAAAGTTTTTGGATGCAAATGTTTTATTTTGAACACAAAAGAAAACTTAGGAAAATTTGATTCAAAATCGGACATTGGCATTTTTCTTGGATATTCATCATCTAGCAAAGCATATAAAGTGTTTAACAAAAGGACACTAGTAGTTGAGGAATCCATGCATGTTATTTTTGATGAATCTAATCTTTCAACTAGTGTGCAAGTTGATATCGATGATGATCAAGTTAAAAATGGAGACCAAATGGAAATTCATGATTCACCAAATGATGATAAGGATGAAGTAAACCAAGAGCTAAAACATGAAGAAGATAAAGATAAAGATCTTCCTAAGGCTTGGAGGTATGCAAATGCTCATCCTAAAGAATTAATTATTAGTAAGGGAAATCAAGGTGTTAAAACTAGATCATCCTTTAATCATTGTAATAATTTAGCATTTCTTTCACAATTTGAACCAAAAACATTTCATGATGCATTAAATGATGAATTTTGGATTTTAGCCATGCAAGAGGAACTAAATCAATTCGAAAGAAATAATGTTTGGAAACTAGTCCCTCGTCCAGATCATCAATCCGTTATTGGCACAAAATGGGTTTTTAGAAACAAAATGGATGAGTCTAGGTGGTTGTTAGAAATAAAGCTAGATTAGTGGCTCAAGGCCACAACCAAGAGGAGGGAATAGATTTTGAAGAAACGTTTGCACCGGTAGCTAGACTAGAATCCATTAGGATGCTTTTGGCATTTGCATGTTCTAAAAATTTTATTTTATATCAAATGGATGTCAAAAGTGCTTTCTTAAATGGATTTATCATGGAGGAAGTTTATGTTGAACAACCTCCCGGGTTTGAAAGTCATGATTTCCCAAACTATGTTTTTAAACTTAAAAAAACTCTTTATGGTTTAAAACAAGCACCTCGAGCATGGTATGAACGTTTAAGTAAATTTTTGCTTGGGTTGCATTGGAAAAGTAGATACTACATTGTTTATTAAGAGAAAAGAAAATGATATACTTTTGGTTCAAATTTATATTGATGATATCATCTTTGGATCAACTAATGTCTCTTTGTGTGAAGAATTTTCTAACCTTATGAGCAAAGAATTTGAAATGAGCATGATGGGAGAACTCAAGTATTTTCTGGGACTTAATATCAAGCAAATCAAAGAGGGTATCTTCATACATCAAGAACTTATTAAAGAAGTTTGGCATGGAAGGACTAAAAGCTTCAAGCACACCAATGAGTTCAACTATCAAGCTCACCAAAGATGAGAGTGGGCCAAATGTTGATGTTAAAATGTATTGAGGTATGATTGGCTCTCTTTTATATTTAACCGCTAGTAGACCCGATATTATGTTTAGTGTGTGCTTGTGTGCTCGATTCCAATCATGTCCCAAGGAATCTCATTTAAAAGCCCTTAAAAGAATATTCAAATATTTACATGGTACTAGATTTTTAGGGTTGTGGTATCCTAGAGAAACATCTTTTGACCTAGTGAGCTATTCAGATGCCGACTTTGCTGGAAGCCAAGTCGATAGAAAAAGTACTAGTGGTACTTGTCATTTTCTAGGTCATGTATTAGTTTCATGGTTTTCAAGGAAACAAAACTCTGTAGCTTTATCAACCACGGAAGCGGAATATATTACCGCCGATAGTTGTTGTGCTCAAGCCTTGTGGATGCAACAAACCCTTAGGGATTATGGAGTTAGCCTATCTAAAACTCCAATCTTGTGTGACAATACAAGTGCTATTAGCTTATCCAAAAATCCCATTCAACACTCTCAAACCAAGCATATAGAAATTAGATATCATTTTATTCAAGATCATGTTCAAAAGGGTGATATTTGTCTTGACTTTGTATCCACCGAAAATCAACTTGCGGATATTTTTACAAAACCTCTTGGGGAAGAACGTTTTTGCAAAATTAGAGGTGAGCTTGGGATCATGGAATCACCATATTAGCATTTGCACTTACATATCATTGTGGTTATGGTGCTTTGGTTGAATTGAATAAGTCAATATATGCTTTATGCTTCATTTTAATGTTTGATCATATTTGATGTTTCTTTTTGCATCAATTATTATTGCATTGATTTTAATATGCTTGATTTAAATTTTCATCATATTTTTGCATCAAATTACATTGCATTTCATGCATGATTGAATAAACAGTGCATAGTTGAATCATTTGGACTCATATATGTTCAAATTGAGAAAACAAAATGCATAAAATAAGTTGACCAGAATTTTGCAAATTCGGCTGCTGAATTGCAAAATCTAGTCGACCGAATTTTGCAGAAAATTCAGTCGACCGAATTGGCCGAATTCCAGCGTAAAAAGACAATTTTCCTTTATTCTTTTCTCACAAAAACTCTAGCCCTCTTCTGATTCTCTCAACCATTTTTGCTCCACTCTTACTTAATCCATTTTAAACTCAAAATTTTTGCATCAAATCAATTCCCCACATCATTTCTACTTGTTCTAAGCCAAAATAACCTTCCAAAACACCATATTTTACCCAAACATTCCCCCCAAATCTCATTAAACCCTAACCCTAGTTTTTTTTTTTAAATTTCATCCAAAATCCTCAAATTTTGTTGCGTTTTCATCAAATTGATCACAAAATCATCACTCCCAGCATCATTCTTCCAAGCTCCAAGCATCAATTTCTACATATTAGCCTTCCATCAAAAACCCCCAAATTTCATACCTATTTTCAGATTTGTTTCCAAAACTACCCCTTCCGATCAACCCTTTTTACTTCCGAATATACCACTGTCATCCTCTCCAACTGTGGTGTGCAGTTAGTTTTCCAATTCGGGTTCATTTGTGTGAAATTACAATTCTGCCCTTATACGTACATTTGACGTAGCATTCCGTTTTGTTACATTTCATCATGTTTTGTGTGGTATTTCCTTTCTTGATCTCTGTTTTATCTTTTAAAAATTTTCAATTTGTAATATTTTAGCATAAGTAGTTAGATTTTGTAGTTATTGTGTATATCTTCGTATTCTGCAATCATGGTTACCACTCGTCGTAGTAGTGCTAGGCGTTCCCCTAGGCCATCTAGAAATGTTAGAACTAGCTTTTTAGCACCTATTGCTCAAGACGAGCCTTCCGAGGCTCCTTTTGATGAGACTCATTTTTATTCCGCTCAAGCTGCCGCGACTTTTGCTAAACGCTATAGTTGTCGTGGTTTGTGTAAAACTCGACGAGTTGATTTTAACTTGCTAACACAGTTCCACCTCTGGCCTCTTTTTGATAGATTTAGATAGACTCATTTTGTCACCTTAGGTGGTTTTGTCTATCCTACCCTTGTTTGTGAATTTTATGCGAATATGGTGTTTGATCGGCCTCATAACGAAGCCACCTCTTTCGTCTGAGGCCATGATATTCATCTTTCTCTTACTAGCCTTCGTGTCACCTTAGGTCTTCTAGTTGTCCGTGGTCCTCTTCTTCCCCCCCGAGGGTGGCATTTTACTAACCCATTATATCTTGATGCCCTTTGAGTTATGACGGGCAATCCTGACCTTGATGTAGTCTCTCGTCCACCCCATAGGCATCTCACTCTATTAGCCCATCTATTTCATAATATTATTGGTTATACTCTTACGCCAAAATCTGGGCATTTCAATGAAGTCAGCGCGGTTGACTTCTATCTCCTCTCACATCTCCTCCAAGGGTCTCCTATAGACCTTTGTCATGTCATCTTTGATTTGATAGTCTCTACACTCTCTCATCATACCCATCTTCTACCTTATGCCCCTATCATCACTTTGATTCTTTCGGAGGTAGGAGTTTCTTTCTTTGAGGAGCTAGATATCAAGCCAACTGCTGATCCATATACTGCTTCAAACCTCCGTGCTATGGGCTTCCGACAACACAATGATGTCTGGCATCATATTTCTGAGCTAGTACCTGGTGGAGGAGAGGCTGTCGTCAATCTAAGCGCTGATATGGATGCTGAGCCCCAGGCACCTAATGCTTCAACTGATTCTGATGACATTGACGATGAGGCAGATGAGGATCGAAACTCTTTTGAGTTCCAGGCACGTACTTCTGGCAAGAGATCTCGGATGGCTACTAGAGCGAGTTCATCTATTAAGGCGACCACTGCCTCAGCTGCTGATCCTATATCTCTTTTATCTGCGGAGCTTGCTGAGTTTGCTTAGATTTTGTTGATTTTCGTGCTGAGGTTTGCTTTGATTTTACTAATGTTTGTGCCAGCATTGCCGATCTTCGAGGAGGCATCGTTGAGCTTCTTCGTCGTTTTCCTCCACCTTCTTAGTTTATCTATATTTTTCATTATCTTTTTGTTATGTATGGACTTTCATTATATACTCTTATTTTGTTGGTTTAGACATTGTCTTTATGCATTGCTATGGTTCTGGATAAGTATCGATATATTTTGACATTGTCTTGATGATTATTTTTGGACTATTTTGGTGATCATTTGTTTTTCCCTTATTTTATCTCTTTGCTCATCTCATTTTATCCATTGCCTTATTCTTTTTGATAATGACAAAGGGGGAGAAAAGTTTGATTGATGATTGATACTTTCATTTCGTTGATATTGTGGATATTGTGGATATTTTGATAAGAATATATATGATTGATGAGATTAATGTTGAACATATTATTATTTACATATATTCAGGGGGAGGAAACTTGATTTTTTAAGGCGAACTCTTACAAAATTTTTTAAAAATCAAGTGTTTCTTAACTTCAAGGAAATACATCCATTGATATATTTTACAAAATTCCTTGAAGTGCATATGTGTTTGTCATCATCAAAAAGGGGGAGATTGTTAACTCAAGGAGTCATTATGCTCTAATTTTGATGATAACAAACTAATATGTCCCTAAGCATATTAACTAATGATTTTACTTAAGTATGAGCTTAGATTGCAAGAATTTATCTAATGCACTTGAAGGAGTTTCAAGATGAAAATGAAGACGAGGCTCAAGTGAAGAATTCTTGAAGATTTGAAGTAAACCTCAAGTTTAGATAGACATGTTTGTAATTTGGAGCATTCGTTTTGATTAGAATATTTATTTGCATGGGATAGCTCACTTGAAAACTCATTTTTATATCTTTCACATTTTGGGTTAAAATGTCATTTTTCAAACTTATTGGGTTAAGCCAAGTTTTTCACTAAAGTTTATTAATTCTTTTAAAATGATGAAGTTTTGTGAACTACATTTTCATATCTTAAAGTTGGTTTTGAAAGAATTTTCAAAAATGGGTTAAATTGTCATTTTTTAAAGTTTTAAGGGTCAAATTATGATTTTTGAAAATTAAAGGGGTAAAATTGAATAAAATTTGGTCAACCAAATTTGACCGATCAAATCAGCTTTTGAATTGTCCAGAAGCCATGTATTTTGGCTTCCAGAAATTCGGTCGATCGAATTTTGGTTTGAATTTTTCCAACGGCTAGTGCCACGTAAGCTCCACAAAAGTGCCACGTCACATCCGATTGACTGAATTCCATTCGGTTGACCAAATTGTGCGTTTTCTGGAAAACTAAAACGGCTATCTTTGTACACAACGGTAACTTTCCTCATTTTTCCCTATATAAACCCAATCAAATTCGTTCGAAAAGAACTTTTGCCACCAAAAACTTTCATATATTTGAGAGCAAATTAGTTTTGAGCTATTTACTTGCAAATTCTTCTCTCTAATCAAAACCCTTGCTCATACACTTTGTAATTTCATTTGCATTGGGTTGTACTAAGCTTTAATTTTCATATACACTCTTGAGAGAGATCATATTTCAATTTCATACTAAAATTCGTGCTATAAAAGAGTGAGGTTCACTCTTGGAGAGATTAGAAAATTTCTTGTGAGAGAAATTGAGTTTTAACATTTGTAAAGGTTAATAGCACCTTGGAAGCTATTTTGGTTGTGAAGAAAAGCTTGGTTGAGGTTTAGGTCAACCAAGGAGTACTGGAATACTCCAAGGGAGAAAGCTTGGACGAGTGGACGTAGGCCGGGTTGAGCCGGAGCACTATACATCGCGTGTTTAATTTTCTCTTCCCTTTAACTCTCTTTATATTATGTTATTTTGATTGTATTGATTATTTGGAATATTTTAGTTATTCTCATAAATTGGATTAAAAATAGGCAACATTCATTGATTTGAATAAATTGTTTTAATTCTCAAATTTGGTAAAGATTGTTTTAAAATTGTCTAATTCACCCCCCCTCTTAGGCCATTCGATCCTACAAAAGGAAGCATTACACATTCAATTTTGGCCCAAAACCACTTTTGGGTACAGTCTCATTGCATGCACCCAAGGTCTAAGTGAATAGTTTGCTCCAACTGATCCAAAGTGTGATTTTGAAAGTCCATCAATGGCCCAAATGTCCAAGCATCATTTTGAGAAGCCCAAAGAGCCCAAAATTGGTTTTTAGTTACATTGGAACTAAATTAGAATTTAGTTGTTTTAGTTAGGAAACATCATTCCTAAATTTAAGGAAAAAACAACTAACTTTTGTCTTTAGTTAATTACTATGTATGGGTTTGGTTTAGAATGAATAGCTTAGCTTAATTCAAGTCATTTTAGTTGACTTTTGTGGGAAATATTGTATCATTGCCATCTATGCCTCCTATATAAAGGGGTGGATCTTCATTTGTAATAGGTTGGTTTTTGCTTTTTGAATGAAAACTTGAAGAAAGCTTTGTTGGCTTTTTTTTCTCATTTCTTTTATCCAATCATTCTTGGTGGAAGACCCCAAGGTTGGTGGAACTTTCCTTTATGCCTTAGTTATTTTTCTTGTTACCCCTGAAATCCAAAGTGTGAAGACTTAAATATGTGTTGTATGCCTTGAATACTGTTCACAGTGTGTGATTTTGCCATTTCTAGTTTTGCCAGCAAACCTTGAACGAACTTGTTAAAAAGAATTTTAGTTCTATTGTTGCACCTTTGAATGAACTTGTTAAAAAGAATGTTGTTTTTAAGTAAAAAGATGTGCATGATCGGGCTTTCAATACCTAGAAAGAGAAGCTTACTAATGTACCTTTGTTATGTTTGCCTAACTTTGATAAAATTTTTGAGGTAGAATGTGACATATTTGGAATAGGAATAAGGGCTGTTTTGATATAAGATTCCAAACCAATTGCTTACTTTAATGAAAAGCTAAGTAGGGCAGCCTTGAATTATCCCACTTATGACAAGGAACTTTATGCATTGTTCTTGAAATCTCAAGGTAAGATTAATAAAAGACATGCTAAATGGCTAGAGTTCATCGAAACGTTTCCTTATGTGATCAAGTACAAACATGGAAAGGAAAACATTGTTGCCGATACATTGTCTAGGAGGTATGCATTACTTACTTCTTTGCAAACTAAGTTACTTGGTTTTGAATTACTTAAGGACTTATATTGTAATGATTCTTATTTTGGCCAAGTATGGAATGCATGTGATAAGTGTGCGTTTGGTGATTTTTATAGGCATGAAGGATTTCTGTTTAGGAGAGATATATTATGTGTGCCTATTTGTTCTATTCATGAGTTGCTTGTTAGGGAAACTCACGAGGGTGGGTTGATAGGTCACTTTGGTGTGCAAAAAACTCTAGATATATTGTGTGAGCATTTTTATTAGCCTAATATGAAGCATGATGTGCAATCTGTTAGTGATAAGTGCATTACATGTAAGCAAGCAAAATCTAAGGTCAAATAACATGGCTTGTATACCCCTTTACCTGTACCTAACCAACCTTGGACTGATATTTCTATAGATTTTGTCTTAGGATTATCGAGGTCTCAAAGTGGTAAGGACAACATATTTGTAGTTGTTGATAGGTTTAGTAAAATGGCTCATTTTATTGCATGCTCTAAAACCAATGATGCAACACATATTATTGATTTGTTCTTTAAGAAAGTGGTTTGCTTGCATGGTCTGCCAAGAGCCATTGTTAGTGACAGGGATGTTAAGTTTTTAAGTCATTTGTGTCGCACTTTATGGAATAAATTGGGAACTAAACTTTTATTTTCTACTATTGCACATTTTCAAATGGATGGACAAACTGAAGTAGTTAATAGGACACTCACTACTTTGTTACGTGCTATCATTCAAAAGAACTTAAAATAATGGGAGAAGTGTTTACCACGTGTTGAATTTGCTTATAATGGATCTATTCATTCTACTACTTCATTTTCACCTTTTGAAGTTGTTTATGGCTTTAATCTTTTAACTCTTTTGGATATTTTACCTTTGCTTACTAATGAATGTGTTAATATTGATGGTAAGAAAAAGGCAGATTTTGTGAAGGATTTACAAGCCAAGGTTCGTGCTAACATTGAATGGAAGAACGAGCAAAATGCAATACAAGCTAATAAGGGGTGTGTGAAGGTTGTCTTTAAACCTGGTGATTGGGTGTGGGTGCATATGAAAAAGGAACGTTTTCTCCCACAAAGAAAGTCCAAATTGTAGCCTAGAGGAGATGGACCTTTTCAAGTCTTGGAAAGGATTAATGACAATGTCTATAAACTAGATTTGCCAAACACTTATGGTAATGTTAGTACTAATTTTAATGTTGCTGACTTATCTTTGTTTGATGTAGGTGATTCGAGGACGAATCCTTTCGAGGAGTTGGGAATGATGAAGATCAAGGTGCTGATCAAGTGCAACAAAGCAAGTATTCCCAAGATCCTTTGCAAGGAATCGGTGGTTCAATGACTAGAGCAAGGACAAAGAAGATGAAAGAGGCTTTACAAGGCTTAATCATGGAGATGCATGACAAAGAGGTTGTTCTAGAAGTTTCCAATGCTACACCAAGGATAATCACTTATCTTTATGTGCAAGATAATGGACAAGTCTTAGAACTTGAAGAATAAAGCTTAGAGTCCATGATATAATTTCGGGCTACATGGCCAAAGCTAAAGAAAGGCTTAAATAAAATGATTAGGTGTTTAGGTTGTTAGATTTTAAGTTAAGGCTAAATATACATGTAAAAGACATAACTTCTTGGGTTTATTTGGGCTTGTAGGTTGGCCCATGTCTTGATATATTAGCTAGGGTTTTTTTACTTTGACTTTTATGTTTAGGATTATGATGATTACATGCCTATATAAAGGCTACAACTACGAAAAACGAAAAATAAACATATCATTAATAATTTTGAGGTATTTTCAACAAACTTTGCTTTGTTTTCTTGTGTTCTTGGAAGAATACATCATCTTGACTTATCAAAAGAGTGATCAACCTTTGTGGCGTCTTAAGATTAGGGTTTTAAGGACTTAGTTTCCTTAGGGTTTTAATTTGATTGATCAAATTTGTTTTCTAGCTTTTCTAAGGTGCGTATAACGAATTGATTTAAGAGTTCCTAGGGCAGGTCACCTAGCGGGTTCTTTATCATTGGGTGGCATGGTGACTTGAGGAAGATATGAAGCTAAAAAATGGAGAAGGACCCATGTATGCATCAAGAACTTAAGGCCATTAAGGACCAATTGAATTAAATGATGCAAATGATGAGAGACTTGACCCTTACTCAAAGCCAGGCACCCTTATCAAACTTCAACACAAAGCCAAATACCCTTTCTTCCATCTCACCCAACCTAACTACATCACCCAAGAAGACATATTAGACCTTCCCCTCGTCCTCCTAGACATACTAAGGAGGAATTGATGCTTCATGATGATTCAAGTGAAGAATAAGAAAAAAGGGCACCTAAGAGAAATAAGGATGATGATAGGGGATTGAAAATTAAAATTCTGAAATTTAAGGGTAGTATGGATCCGAATGATTTTGTTGATTGGTTGCATGCTACACAAAGGGTTTTTGAGTACAAAGGCTATTCAAATAAGAAAAAGTGCAAAATAGCCACCCTAAAAATTAAATACTATGCTTCTTTATGGTGGGAAAATTTAAAAAAAAAAAAAAAGGGATGGTAAAGAGAAAGTTAGATCTTGGGAGAAACTTAAGAAGCTTATGAAAAGGAGATTTCTTTTCGATAATCAGAAGCAAGACCTTTATCTCAAATTACACACTCTCAAGCAAGGAAATGATAGCGTTGAACAATATATAAGAGAATTTAAGAAGCTATTGATGAGGAGTGAGCTGTCAAAAGTAAGGGAGCAAACCATTGCAAGATTTATTGGAGGATTGAATCAAGACATTGCTTATATGGTAGAGTTGCAACCATATTGCACTTTTGAAGATGTATGTAAGTTGGCTATTAAAGTGGAGAAGCAAAAGAGGCCATGAGGCCTATGGTTTCCAGGTCATTCTCTAAAGAGACATTAATTAACAAAAACACATCTTTTACCAAAGGAACTACCTTCTATAAAGGTTCCCCATCTTACACAAATGCTACTGATTCTTCTTTTAAGAAGGGAGGCAAGGAAAAAGTGGTAGAACCAACTAAGGACAAACCTAAATAGTGAAGACTAACCTCTCTAACAAAAAGTGTTTTAAATGCTAAGGCTATAGACACTTCCAAGTTGAATGCCCTAATAGGAGAGTTTTATCCTTGATAGAGATACAAACAATTGAGGACTCTCTTTAAGAAGAAGAAGAGAATGAAGTTTCCAACCATGAAAGTGATGAAGCCAACAAGGAAAAAGAAGAAATTCTACAAGGAGCTGATGAAAAAGAGTTGCTAGTTATTAGGAGAGTTTTGCATGCCAAGCCTTTTCCTCATGAGGAGCAAAGACTCCACATTTTCAAATAAGGTGCATTATTGGAGGTACAGTGTGTTCTTTAATTATTGATAGTGGGAGTTATGTAAATGTGGTCTCATCCACCTTAGTAGACAAACTTGGGTTATCCACCATATCACATCCTCAACCATACAGACTATAATGGTTGAGTAATGGAACTAGCCTACAAGTTGCAAGGCAAGTGCTTATTTTCTTCTCCATTGGCAATCATTATAATGGTAAGATTTTGTGTGATGTGATTCCTATGGATGTTTGTCACTTGTTATTAGGAAGACCTTGGCAATTTGATAAAGAAGTGAAACATGATGGCAAGAAGAACACTTACTCCTTTAAATTCAATGGCAAGACTATCACTTTAACTCTTCTTAGTCCACAACAAGTTCATAAAGCTATTAAGGGAAAAGAAGTCAAGAAAGAGGGCTTGTTTATGAATGGTCAACAAGTGGAGGATAACCATCTTGAGGATTTGAAGACAAATCCTTCTCAAACAGGGGAGGATGATGTATACGCTACTCCATTGTCATTTTTAGGTTCCAAGCCATCCTCAAGTCTCCATGCAGCCTTTGAAGCCAAGAAGAGTAAAGTTCTAGCAAATCCCAAGCCAAAGGAAGCATAACACATTCAATTTTGGCCTAAAACCACTTTTGGGTATAGTCTCATTGTATGCACCCAAGGTCCAAGTGAATAGCTTACTCCAATTGATCCAAAAGTGTGATTTTGGAAGTTTATCAATGACCCAAACATCCAAGCATCATTTTGAGAAGCCCAAAGAGCCCAAAATTGGTTTTTAGTTATATTAGAACTAAATTAGAATTTGGTTGTTTTAGTTAGGAAACATCATTCCTAAAGTTAACGAAAAAACAACTAACTTTTGTCTTTAGTTAATTACTATGTATGGGCTTGGTTTATAATGAATCACTTAGCTTAATTCATGCCATTTTAGTTGACTTTTGCGGGAAATATTATGTCATTGTCATTCATGCCTCCTATATAAAGGGGTGGATCTTCATTTGTAATAGGTTGGTTTTTATTTTTTGAATGAAAACTTAAAAAAAGCTTTGTTGGCTTTTTTTTCTCATTTCTTTTATCCAATCATTCTTGGTGAAAGATTGGTGGTGGAAGATCCCAAGGTTGGTGGAACTTTCCTTTATGCGTTGATTATTTTTCTTGTTACCCTTGAAATCCAAAGTGTGAAGACTTGAATGTGTGTTGTATGCCTTGGGTACTGTTTACAGTGTGTGATTTTGCCATTTCTAGTTTTTGTCAGCACAATTTGAAGCTAGTTTTGAATGCCTTGTTGATTGAGTTGTGGTTGACATTATATACTGTTAGAAAGCTCTTTGAATGCTTTTTTCAATGATATATAATTTGCATGATTTGGAGATCATTTGATTGGATAAAATTGAAGACAAATTGTTACTGTGCTAAATGAATAGTAACTTCAAGAATTGAGTTTATGTGTTGTTGCATTGTCTTGATGGAAATGCACTAGTAGCCAATACCGAACTTATAGAAAAACTTAGTTTAACCACAATGAAACACCTTAGACCTTATAAGCTTCAGTGGTTGAATGACTTTGGAGAAATTAGGGTGAATAAGCAAGTAGTGGTGGTTTTGTCTGTGGGTAGGTATTAAGATAAAGTGTTGTGTGATGTAGTACCCATGCATGGTGAACACATTTTGTTAGGGAGACCATGACAGTATGATAGAAAGGTGACACATGACGGATTTAAGAATAGATATTCTTTCATGATGAGCAATAAACTCATCACACTTGTAGCATTGTCACCAAAACAGGTTTATGAGGATCAAGTGAGAAAAAGAAAGATGAATGAAAAGAGAAAAGAAAGTGAGAGTGAAAACAAAAAGAGAGACAATGTGAATGAGGATGAGCGAAGAAAAAATAAGGCCAAAAAGAGGGGAGAGGAAAAATAGGGTAAGCAATTCAGCCATGAGAGAAAAAACAAGAGAGAAAATAAAGAGTAAAAAAAAAAAAGAGTTTTTATGGGAAGATGAGTGAAGTGAGGACTGCCCTTGTGACTAAACACTATCCATTATTGTTAGTTTACAAGGAAAGTTTTTTTTCTTTCACAAACGTTGACAATTCTCTTTCTAATGTATTTGTTTCTCTTTTGTAGGAGTTTGAAAATGTATTCCCTGAAGAGATTCCCGATGGACTACCTCTAATTCATGGGATTAAGTACTAGATCGACTTCATACCTGGAGCAGTGATACCTAACCGACCAGCCTATAAAAGTAATCTTAAGAAGACAAAGGAGTTTCGAAGGCAAGTAGAGAAGTTGATGAAGAAGGGTTACATGAGAGAGAGCGTGAGTCCATGTGTCGTACCAGTGATTCTAGTGCCTAAGAAGGATGAGACGTAGAGAATGTGTGTTAACTATTGATCCATCAACAAAATCACTATAAAGTACCGCTATCTTATACCTAAGTTAGATGATATGCTTGATGAGTTGCATGGATCATGTATCTTTTCAAAAAATGATTTGAAAAGTGGGTATCATTAGATTAGGATGAAACAAGGCAATGAATAGAAAACTGCTTTTAAAACCAAGCATGGACTATCTGAATGGTTGGTAATGCCATTTGGGCTTACTAACGTGCCTAGTACATTTATGAGATTAATGAACCATGTCTTGTGTGCATTTATTAACAAGTTTGTAGTCATTTATTTTGATGATATTCTTATTTATAGTCATAGTCTAGATGAACATATAGGACATATGTGTGATGTTTTGCTTGTGCTTAGGAAAAAGAGGTTATTTGGTAATCTTAAGAAATGTTCCTTTTGCACGGACCAAGTTGTGTTCCTAGGATTTGTGGTGTCATCTAAGGGGATTAAGGTAGATGAGGAGAAGGTTAAGGCTATCCGAGAATGGTCGATGCCTACTTCCATAACTGAGGTTAGGAGTTTCCATGGTTTAGCTAGTTTTTATAAGAGATTTGTACGAGACTTTAGTACACTAGCAACACCACTAACTGAAGTTATTAAAAAGAATGTAGGGTTTAGGTAAGGTGAAGAACAAGAGCGTGCATCTACATTAATCAAGAATAAGTTAAGTTCTGCACCTTTACTTGTTTTGCCTGGTTTTTCTAAACCATTTGAACTTGAGTGTGATGCTTCAGGTATATTTATTGGAGCTGTTTTGATGTAGGAAAATAAGCTCATAGCATATTTTAGTGAGAAACTCAACAGGCCTACTTTAAAGTACCCTACTTATGACAAAGAGTTGTACACTTTGCTAAGAGCATTAAAGACATGGTAGCATTACCTTTGGCCATGCGAGTTCGTCATCAGGATAGATCATGAGTCCCTAAAACATTTAAAGGGACAAGGTAAGTTGAACAAGCGACATGCAAGGTGTGTTGAATACATTGAAACTTTTCCTTATGTCATTCATTACAAGCAAGGTAAGGAAAATTTTGTGGCAGATGCGTTATCTCGCAGGTATACTCTAATCTCAACTTTAGATACTAAGTTACTTGGTTTTGAGTATATAAAGGATTTGTATGTAAATGATTCTGACTTTTTCAGTATTTTTGAAGCTTGTGAGAAAACTGCATTTGGTAAGTTTTATAGAGATAATAGTTATTTATTTCGAGAAAATAGATTGTGTATGCCTATGAGTTCTTTGCGTGAATTGCTTATGAGGGAAACACATGAGGGTGGATTAATAGGTCATTTTGGTATAGCTAAGACTTTAGATATACTATAAGAGCATTTCTTTTGTCCACAAATGAAACGAGATGTAAAGTGTATTTGTACTCGTTGTATCAAGTGTAAACAGGCCAAGTCTAGAGTCTTACCCCATGGTTTATATACACCTTTAGCTATTCCTACTGTACCTTAGGAGGATATTTCTATAGACTTTGTTTTAGGGTTACCTAGGTCTAGGAAGGGTAGTGATTTGGTTTTTGTCATAGTTGATAGGTTTTCAAAAATGGCACACTTTAATCCATGTCGTAAAATTGATGATGCAACTTACATTGCTGGTCTGTTTTTCAGGGAGATCGTGCGTTTGTATGAAGTTCCAAGGAGTATTGTATCCGATCGTGATGTGAAGTTCTTAAGCTAGTTTTGGAAGGTATTATGGGGTAATTTAGGTACTAAACTACTATTTTCTACAACGTGTCACCCACAGACAGATGGATAAATAGAGGTAGTCAATAAAACTTTATCTCAATTATTACATGTATTAGAAAAGAACTTGGGAACTTGGAAGGATAACTTGCCACATGTAGAATTTGCATATAATAGGGTTATGCATACATCTACTGGTTATTCACCTTTTAAAGTTATTTATGGTTTTAATCCACTAACACTTTTGGACTTGTTAACTTTACCTATTGAGGAATGTACCAGTTTAGACGGCAAAATGAAGGCAGAGTTAGCTCGACAGTTTCATGAGAAAGTTAGGCAAAATATTGAGAGGAGAACTAAACAATATGCCAAACAAGCTAACAAAGGAAGACACAAGATAGTCTTCCAACCTGGTGATTAGGTTTGGGTGCACATGCGAAAGGAACGGTTTCTATCCCAATATAAATCTAAGTTACATCCAAGGGGTGATGGTCTATTTCAATTACTCGAGTGGATTAACGATAATGCTTATAGATTGGATCTTCCAGGTAAGTATAATATAAGTGCTACTTTTAATGTTTCTGACCTATCTTCTTTTGATGATGCAGATTTGAGGACAAATCCTTCTCAAGAGGGACAGAATGATGGAGACATCGTATGAGCATCAACCCATCAAGAGGATCTGTTACACATTCTAGTTAGGCCAATTACGAGAAGCAGAGCTAAGAAGATGCAACAGGCCTTATTTAGGCTCGTGGAGGGCTTAGAGACTAAAACCAACTCACTCAAGGACGATTGGATGCTTGAAGAAGCTAACTAAGAGGTCAACTTGATTCAGGTTTGAGCTTATACGTAGACATACTTTGAACGACCATAATTTTTTATCCGAAAGGAGTTACGGGGCTTGTAATATATCAATACAAAGCTCGTTTCAAGCTCTATGACTAAAACCTACTTTACTAGTTATGTCCAATTTGGAGCCCCACATAAAACTATTTCAGTGTGTATTACATAGTTTTTATTTTACCAAATTTAGGATTTTCGATTTTTATGATTGTGATCTTGTTTGTGACCAGGCTAGACTTTATTGAGCCCAATTAACACAGTTTCTTTTAATTTAATTAGTGTTTTAGGTAGTTAATTAGGTAATGGGCTTGGGAAGTTTGAAGTCTATTTGGTCATGCGTAGTTTAGGGTTAAGTTGACAATGTACTATATAAACTCAAATTTTCATGATGAATAAATCTTTTGGCTAACTTTCATAAAACTTTTGGCAGACTTTCACAAATAGATTGCTTACTGTTGCACTTACAATCTTTGAACTTATCAAGATTCATCTTGTGGCATTAACCAATCATGATACCAAGGTTCGTTCGATTCCATATCGATTCGGGTTAAGGTTTAATTACGTGACGAAATCGATTCAATCCCAGGGAAATATCTTCTTGAGTGTTGGGTATTGCGTCAAACTGTCAAGGTTTGTGTCATCTTTGCTCCACTTGTGGAGGTAATGTTAACCTCCCCATACCCTTTCCTTTGCTTATAGAATTCCTAAATCTCATTCAAAAGCTCTCGAAATGTGCGTTCAATTCTATTCAAATTGTAATTTGTTATAAACAGTTTATAACTATTTAAGAAGGATTGGAAAATCAAATTCACCTTGATTTTATGCGGAATCACAACTCTATAGATATTTTGCTGCTTTAGAATATTTATTATCCTAATGATATGGTCATCTGGAGGCATTCCTTCCCTTAGTCTCATTCTGAAAAGTGTCGCACACTAATTGTACTCGACCACTTGAGAGTTCTCACCATACAACTCTTGTAAGGCCATAAGTATATCATATGCATTTAACATGTTTTCATGCTTTGTTTGGAGCTTTCAGTTCATTGAAGCTAGCATGTAGCTTTAGGCTTTCAGATTATGATCTTGCTAGGCTTCGAAAACTTTCTTTTCATCATTTTTGGCATCTGAAGTCAAGTCAAGTGGAATGGGTGCTTCTAATACATACACAACATTTTCAAAGGTGAGAACTATTCTCAAATTTCTTAGCTAGTCTTTAAATTTCAGTTTGGTCAATATATTGTTATCCAGAATTTGTAGAAAGACATTATCGGCCATTTCTTTTTATCTTATCACAATCGTTTAGAAAATACTGCAAAGAAAATTGAATTTTTATTAGTTTCTTGAATATATATGAATTTTAACCCTTTTATTGCATAATCTCATTAGCTTCCATCATTTTATTCGAATCCCACACTCCTTTAGACAAGATCTAAAAATTTCGTTAGATTAAATTTCTTAGTTGGGAATCAAATTCCTATTAAATGTAATTAACCTCATATAACAGAAATCTTGGTTAATTAAATTTAATAAGCAAAAACCTTTTCCATTTATAACCTTATATAAGACTTGATTCATTTAGCATGCCTTTTGCTCCAGATATCTCATATAATAGAATTTTTGGTACCTTTGGCTAGTTAAATTCGAACCATCACGTTTTCCCAAAATGACATTTTCATCATGTCCTCACATAATAGAATTCTTGGTCATGATAAAAATAATCACTTAAGAACAAGATAAATTTAATTCAATGATATAAATCCTACGTCCCTAACATAATATAAATATTGAGATATTAAAATTTATGTTATAGAATTTAATTATCCCATGATGGGAGGCATAGATTTAATAATTTTAATTAAGTTTAATTAAACATGACATACATACATCTTATATATGCATAATTTAAAACATGGAAGGATGATCATGGGGTTTTCAAAATTACAACCTAATGACAAACTATTCACCTTGGTCTAAGTCTTCATTCGGATCGTTATCCAGATCATCTTTGGTCCTTATCCAATCGCTTCAATTACATTCGAAACTAAGGTGCGTAAGCCCAATAAACAAAATTAAATAAATGGGATTTAATAAAACCCCTTAATTAAAAGAATATTACAACTCAATTATTTAAACTTTGAAAAATAGCAAATTATCATCCCATAATCATCCATCCATCCAACATTCACATTAATATTTAATAAATTATTAAATATTAATTCATAATATATGATCTAATCAAAATTATAATTAACAACATACAATGATTCAATCATTTAAGTATAAATGACATGATGTATATTTAGCTAACACTATACCATGACAACTTTCACACTTAATCAATATTAAGTGTTAGTTGACCTTATGCACCTTTATCAACTTATATACTCAATCATATTAATGCAAATTGATACTTATACACAATGTTTCATTAAACTAATGCACTTAATCTCATTAATGCAAGTTAATTCTTGTACACAATTCTTTTATTCAACTAATGCACCTAATCTCATTAATACAAGTTGATTCTTGTACAAACCTTTCATTTAACTAATGCATATAATCTCATTAATGCAAGTTGATTCTTGTACACAATTTTTTATTCAACTGGTGCACCTAATTTCATTAATGCAAGGTGATTCTTATACACAACCCTTCATTCAACTAATGTGGACAAGATCATACACATCATCTCATAGCTCATATACATCCATTACCATTGAAAACAACATGTGATGTATACATGGCTCCATTGTCATTTTTGGGTTCAAAGCCATCTTTAAGTCTACATGTAGCCTTTGAAGTTAAGAAGAATGAAGTTCTAGCAAATCCCAAGCCAAAGGAAGCATTGCACCTTTAATTTTGGCCCAAAACCACTTTTGGGTATAGTCTCATTACATGCACCCAAGGTCCAAGTGAATAGCTTACTCTAATTGATCCGAAAGTGTAACTTTGGAAGTTTGTCAATAGTCCAAACGTCCAAGCATCATTTTGAGAAGCCCAAAGAGCCCAAGATTGGTTTTTAGTTACATTGGAACTAAATTAGAATTTGGTTGTTTTAGTTAGGAAACATCATTTCTAAAATTAAGGAAAAAGCAACTAACTTTTGTCTTTGGTTAATTACTATGTATGGGCTTGGTTTAGAATGAGTGGCTTAGCTTAATTCATGCAATTTTAAGTTGAATTTTGTGAGAAATATTGTATCATTGTCATCCATGCCTCCTATATAAAGGGGTGGATCTTCATTTGTAACTGGTTGGTTAGCATTTTGAATGAAAATTTGAAAAAAACTTTGTTGGTTTTTATCTTATTTCTTTTATCCACTCATTCTTGGTGGAAGATTGGTGGTGGAAGACCCCAAGGTTGGTGGAACATTCCTTTATGCCTTGGTTATTTTTCTTGTTACCCTTGAAATCCAAAGTGTGAGACTTGAATGTGTGTTATATACCTCGGGTTACTGTTCACAGTGTGTGATTTTGCAATTTCCAATTTTTGCCAACAAACTTTGAAGCTAGTTTTGAATACCCTGCTGATTGAGTTGTGGTTGACATCATATACCGTTAGAAAGCTCTTTGAAGGCATTTTCCAATGATATATAATTTGCATGATTTGAAGGTCATTTGTTTGTTAAAATTGAAAGACAAATTGTTGCTATGCCAAATGAATACTAATTTCCAGAATTGAGTTTGTATGTTGTTGTGTTATCTTGATGGAAATGCACCGACATGCAAGTACTTTCACCATGTATCATATCCTTTTAAATTATATGTAATTATATACATTAATCACATACGTCATAATTTTCAGCCAAATATCTTAATCAACATTAAAACATCATTTAGCATGTCTAAATGTGAACTTAAAAATAATCCAGAATTTTTTTATGAACAATTTCAACATATATATGCAAATATATTAACATATCTCTATACATCACACTTTCCTATACATATACCATACATGTATGCCCTTAATTCATGCATTTTATGTATAATACACAAACTTAGCATAAATGTTTCAATGTATATCATCATATACATCTAGCCAACATGCAATAATAAAAATTCTAGGATATAAATTTCAATTCTCTAGCCAAAAAGCACATGTATATCTAAATCAAGTACATATACATGCATCTTATGAACACTTCATCATATACATGCCTTAAAGCACATATTCTTCATCTTAAAATCATTAGAACATAGAAAAAGGAAATAAAACTCAACCAAGAGTTATAAAGCAAAACATGCTTGAAAAGCTTGATTTCCTAGCAAACTAACAACTTGCATGTACACATATGATACATATACGTACCCTTATGTATAAAAATCATACATTCAGCTTCAAAAAGACATGCAAGGTGTTGAACCAAGCTCTAATACCATTTGAAAGATAGAGTGAAGAGAATAGATGCAAAACAAACATACATGTCATGAGAGAAAGAATCAAAACATGTATTTGCAAAAGAGAGAAAAGATAAAGATTTTACCTACTCCTTTGCCTCCTATATGGATATAGGACGATGGAATGAGTCTCCTACTTATAAGACCTAGAAAGAAAGTCCACCACCAAGCTAAAATACAACCCTTGTTGTGAGGTAGAGAGAAGGGAGAGAGTTTTGCAATTTAATGAGAGAAATTTTAGTTTAAAATAGACTAACTCACTTTGAATTAACTAACTTCATTCTTTTATAATGGTGGTTAGTTGTAGTTTTCTAAAATTCTACTTTTAGCCCACCAAAATGTTGATTTAATGATTTTCCATGCATATATAAATACATACATACATATATACATACATGCATACATACGTGTGTATATATATATATATATATGTTAGCCACATTAATTTAAGATGTTATTTTTGCATCCATATAACATTTTATATGAATAATTCCCCCTATGGATAACCTTGTTGGTGGAAAATACTCCATTACCCCTCCACCTGAAGAATACATCATCTTGACTTATCAAAGGAGTGATCAACCTTTGTGGCGTCTTAAAGACTTAGTTTCCTTAAGGTTCTAATATGATTGATCAAATTTGTTTTCTAGCTTTTTTCGGGTGTGCATAATGGATTGATTCAAGGGTTCTTAGGGTAGGTTGCCTAGCAGGTTCTTTATCATTTGGTATCAGAGCCTTGGTTCTAGAAACATGTTTACATCTCTTTTATCTATCTTTGTTTAGTACTTTTCTTTGTGCCTTATTCATTCCTTGTGTTCCTTTTTGCTTAGTTCTTCTTGTCCGTGCTTATCAGATTCTTGATCTTGAAGTCGTATTAATTTTTTTTGTGTTTGATTTGATTAGATATTAAAAAAAAAAGAACAAAATCGGAATAAAAAAAAAAGAGAACAAAAAAAATGAAAAAAAAAGAAGAAGTTGTGTTTGAGTTGAGCAGTGCATCTTGATTCTTGCCATCTACTATTATAATTGCACTCTGACTTTAATTCTTTTCAAGCATCAAGAGCATATCTTAAAATTATAAGTTTCATATTCCTATTTGAATTATTCATAAGAAGATCTTCTTTCTTTCTTTTTTGGATTTGGCTAGTTGATTAATTTAAAGCAAGTTGTATATTCCTTTTGGTTAGGAATTCTTTTCCTGAATTATATAACAATTGTCCTACTACATTAACTAGTCCTAATCCTCATCAAATAAGAAATTCTTGTGTCTCAATTATTTCAATTTCATGCTCCATATTCTACTTAGCCTATTCCAATTCAATTGTGCATATATAAAATTATTTTTGCTTCATTTTGCTCTGCTCCTTAAGTCCTTGTATTTTAGTAATTTCCTTTACATGTCTTTTGCTTCCTTTTGGAGTTTTCTTATTTTCTTGGCTGTTAATTAATTTTTTATTTTATTTACTATTTGCCTCAACTAAGTTTTTAAAGTTCTAATTTTGAGACTTACCACTATCTAACTGATTGCTCCTTATGATTTGTTGATCTTGATTCTTTTAAGAACATAAAGGGGGCTAGCTTAAGTGAAAAAAAAAGAGAGAGAGTGGTGAGATCATCATCGAGAACAGAGTGAAACACCAGCGATAACAATCTGGTTTGAGTGCAAACACATGAGGGAGTGTGTGAGGGACAAATTTCTTTTACTTACTAACATACTTTGCAGGTTGTAAACATGAGTAGTAAAGGAGAACAACACAATACGGACATGAAGTTTTGGATGAAGGTTGTTATCGAGCAATTTAAGCTAATAAATGCAAGGTTGGATGATTTGCAATCACCTAGCGAATCCAAATCTTCTATGAGATGTGTGATTGAAGAAGAGGAAGAGGAAGAATCGGATTATGAAGAATTAGGCTCAAGAAAGGCAAGAAGGTTGTTTCCAAAAGAGATAGCAATTTAGGCAGTATAAAAATGAAAATTCCAGCATTTCAAGGGAAGAATGATCTTGAGCTTTATTTAGAGTAGGAAATAAAGGTTGAGCATGTATTCAATTACCATAATTATTTCGAGGAGAAGAAAGTAAAGTTGGTAGCCATGGAATCACCGATTATGCAAGTATTTGGTGGGACCAATTAGTGATAAATAGGAGAAGGAATGGTGAGAGGCCAATTCGTTTATGGGAAGAGATGAAGTTGGTAATGTGAAAGAGATTTATACTTAGCCACTACTACAAAAACTTTTATAGGAAGTTACAAGGGCTCGTTCAAGGGTCCATGAGTGTGGAGGACTATTACAAGGAGATGGAGATAGCTATGATTAGAGCTAATATGGAGGAAGACTGAAAGGCTACCATGGCAAGGTTTATTAGTGGCTTGAACAAGGAAACTGTCGATGTGGTTTATTTTCAACACTATTTGGAGATGGAGAAATTGTTGCATAAGGCTATCAAGGTGGAGAAACAAATCAAGACCAAAAGGTCCAAATCTAGTTCAACCTCTAGTTCTACATGAAGACAACTTGGAAAGACACCAAATCAGCCTCAAGGCCAAAAGAAGATGTAAAGCCAAAGGATTCGGTTGTTGTTTCTAAAGGTAAAATCGAAACCAAATCTTCTTCTAAATCTCGTGATATTAAGTGTTTTAGGTGTCAAAGGCATGGACATATTACATCTTAATGTCCAAATAAAATAACTATGATTGTGTTGGAGAACGGTGACATAGAAAGTGTTAGTTCAAGTGATAATAACATGCCACCATTAGAGGATTGTTCTGATGTTGATGTTGAAGAACCCATTCATAGAGATATGTTAGTTGCAAGGCACGCACTAAATATTCAGCCTAAGGATAATAATGATGAGGAGCAACGTGAGCACATTTTCCATACAAGATGCCATGTTAAAGATAAGGTATGTAGCATGATTACTGATAGTGGAAGTTGTACTAATGTTGCTAGTACTTTATTGGTAGATAAGCTCAATCTAGAAACCTTTAAGCATCCTAAGCCGTATAAGTTGCAATGGTTGAATGAGTGTGAAGAAATTAGAGTAACCAAGCAAGTTTTAGTTGCCTTCTCTATCGGCAAGTATGAGGATGAGGCTTTTTGTGATGTGGTAGCAATGCATACTGGTCATATACTTCTTGGCTGACTATGGCAGTTTGATAGGATGGTTACTCATGATGGCTATAAGAATAGATACTCTTTTAAATTTAGTACTCGGATTGTTATATTAACTCCTCTCAAATCGTTTAAAGCATATGAGGATTAAATTAAGATAACAAGAGAGTGCAAAATGAGAAAACAAGAGGAAAAAAAAAAAGAAAGAGAGTGAGAGGTCAAAAGAAAAGAGATGAAGTAAGGCTGAGAGGAAAAATTCAAGTGAAAAGAGTAAGGCAAAGAGAAAAGTAAGAGAACGAGTGTGTTTGCCAAAAAAAGTGAGGTTAAAAGTGCTATGATCACAAAGTGGCAACTACTTGTACTTATGTACAAGGATGTTTATTTTCTTACCTAATGACCTTAACCCCTCTTCGCCTAGTATGGTTGTTTCATTATTGCAAGAGTTTGAAGACTTGTTTCCCGAAGAGATTCCCCATGGATTACCTCCTTTAAAAGGTATTGAGTACCAAATCGACTTCATACCTAGGGTTGCCATACCAAATCGACCTGTCTATAGAACTAATCTTGAGAAGACAAAGGAGATACAAAGGCAAATGGATGAGTTGGTGGACAAGGGATTTGTCAGAAAGAGTTTTAGCCCATGCTCGGTTCCTGTCATTCTAGTCCCAAAGAAAGATAGAACATGACATGTATGTGGATTGCCGAACCATCAATAAGATCACGATAAAGTATAGACATCTTATCCCTAGATTAGATCATATGCTTGATGCGTTGCATGATTCGTGTATGTTTTTAAAAATTGATTTAAAGAGTGGCTACTATCAAATTCGCATGAAAGAGGGAGATGAATGGAAGATCGCATTTAAAACTAAATATGGATTGTATGAGTGGTTAGTAATGCCTTTTGGTTTAACTAATGCACCTAGTACATTCATGAGGTTAATAAATCACGTCTTGTGTGCTTTCATAGGTAAATTTGTAGTAGTTTATTTTGATGATATTTTAGTTTATAGCAAGAATTTGGGTGAATATGTGAAACATTTGCATGTTGTTTTTAGTGTGTTAAGAGAGAACTGATTGTATGCTATTCTCAAAAAGTGTACATTTTGAATGGAATCTGTTGTTAATTCTCAAGGTATTAGTATGGATGAAGAGAAGGTAAAAGTGATAAGGGATTAGCCTACACTTAAGAACGTGAATGAGGTAAGAAGTTTTCATGGTTTAGCAAGTTTTTATCGAAGGTTTGTTAAGAATTTTAGTTCTATTGTTACACCTTTGAATGAACTTGTTAAAAAGAATGTTGTTTTTAAGTGGGAAGATGTGCATGATCGGGCTTTCAATACCTTGAAAGAAAAGCTTACTAATGCACCTTTGTTATGTTTGCCTAACTTTGATAAAATTTTTGAGGTAGAATGTGACGCATCTGGAATAGGAATATGGGTTGTTTTGATGTAAGATTTCAAACCAATTGCTTACTTTAGTGAAAAGGTAAGTGGGGTAGACTTGAATTATCCCACTTATGACAAGGAACTTTATACATTGGTAAGAACTCTTCAAACCTGGCAATATTATTTGTGGTCAAGGGAATTCATCATTCATTCTGATCATGAGAGCTTAAAGTTCTTGATATCCCAAGGTAAGTTTAATAAGAGACATGCTAAGTGGCTAGAGTTCATCGAAACATTTCCTTATGTGATCAAGTACAAACATGGAAAGGAAAACGTTATTGCCGATGCATTGTCTAAGAGGTATACATTACTTACTTCTTTGCAAACTAAGTTACCTAGTTTTGAATTACTTAAGGACTTATATAGTAATGATTCTGATTTTGGCCAAGTATGGAATGCATGTGATAAGTGTGCGTTTGGTGATTTTTATAGGCATGAAGGATTTCTGTTTAGGAAAGATAAATTATGTATGCCTATTTGTTCTATTCGTGAGTTACTTGTTAGGGAAACTCATGGGGGTGGGTTGATGGGTCATTTTGGTGTGCAAAAAACTCTAGATATATTATGTGACCATTTTTGTTAGCCTAATATGAAGCATGATATGCAATTTGTTTGTGATAAGTGCATTACATGTAAGCAAGCAAAATCTAAGGTCAAACCGCATGGCTTGTATACCCCTTTACTTGTACCTAACCAATCTTGGATTGATATTTCTATGGATTTTGTCTTAGGATTATCGAGGACTCAAAGTGGTAAGGACAACATATTTGTAGTTATTGATAGGTTTAGTAAAATGGCTCATTTTATTGCATGTTCTAAAACCAATGATACAACACATATTGCTGATTTGTTTTTTAAGGAAATGGTTCACTTGTATGGTCTGCCAAGAACCACTGTTAGTGATAGAGATGTTAAGTCTTTAAGTCATTTTTGGAACACTTTATGGAATAAATTGGGAACTAAACTCTTATTTGCTATTATTGCACATCCTCAAATGGATGGACAAACTGAAGTAGTTAATAGGACACTCATTACTTTATTACATGTTATCATTTAAAAGAACTTAAGGCAATAGGAGAAGTGTAACCACATGTTGAATTTGCTTATAATAGACCTGTTCATTCTACTACTTCATTTTCACATAGGAGAAGTGTTTACCACATGGCACTAAAAGAAGAGGTCAAAGGAGAATTTAAGGCCATTAGGGACCAAATGACTCAAATGATGCAAATGATGAGAGACTTGACCCTCACTCAAAGTTGGGCATCCTTATCATAAACCCAAACTTCAACGCAAAGCCAAATACCCCTTCCTCCACCTCACCCAACCCAACTACATCACCCAAGAAGACATATTAGACCTTTCCCTCCTCCTCCTAGACATACTAAGGAGGAATTGATGTTTTCTGATGATTCAAGTAAAAAAGAACAAGAGAAGGCACCTAGGTGAAATAAGGATGATGATAGGGGATTGAAAATTGAAATTCTAAAATTTGAGGGTAGTATGGATTCGGATGACTTTGTTGATTGGTTACATGCTATAGAAAAGGTTTTTGAGCACAAAGGCTATATAGATGAGAAAAAGTGCAAAATATTAAAAAAAAATAAAGAGAAAGGGATGGTAAAGAGAAAGTTAGAACTTGGGAGAAACTTAAGAAGCTTTTAAAAAAGAGATTTCTTCCTGACAATTATAAGCAAGACCTTTATCTCAAATTACACACTCTCAAGCAAGGAAATGATAGTATTGAGCATTATATAAGAGAATTTGAGAAGCTATTGATGAAGAGTGAGTTGCCAGAAGTAAGGTAGCATTAATTAACTAAAGCACATCTTTTACCAAGGGAACTACCTTCTATAAAGGTTCCCCATCATACACAAATATTGTTGATTCTTCTTCTAAGGAGGATGACAAGGAAAAAATGGTAGAACCAACTAAAGACAAGCCTAATATTGTGAATACCAACCTTTCCAATAAAACGTTCTTTAAATGCCAAGGCTATGGACACTTCCAAGCTAAATGCCCTAATAAGAGAGTTTTATCATTGATGGAGATACAAGCAATTAAGGAGTCTCTTCATGAAAAAGAAGAAGAAAAAAGTGAAGTTTTTAACCATAAGAGTGATGAAGCCAACAAGGAAGAAGAAAAAACTCTACAATGAGCTGATGAAAGAGAGTTGCTAGTTATTAGAAGAGTTTTGCATGCCAAGCCTCTTCCTCATGAAGAGCAAACACTCCACATTTTTCAATTAAGGTACACCATTAAAGGTAAAATGTGTTCTTTAATTATTAATAGTGAAAGTTATGCAAATATGGTCTCATCCACCTTAGTAGACAAACTTGGATTATCAACCATGCCACATCCTTAACCAGACAAACTACAATGGTTGAGTAATGGAACCAGCCTAAAAGTTACAAGACAAGTGCCTTTTTCCTTCTCTATTGGCAAGCATTATAATGATGAGATTTTGTGTGATGTGACCTTGGCAATTTGATATGGAAGTGAAGCATGATGACAAGAACACTTACTCCTTTAAATTCAATGGCAAGACTATCACTTTAACTCTTCTTAGTCCACAACAAGTTCATAAAGCTATTAAGGGACAAGAAGTCAAGAAAGAGAGCTTGTTTACTAATGGTCAGCAAATTGAGGGTAGCCATCTTGAGGATTTAAAGGCAAATCCATCTTAACCCTGGAAGGATGATGTATACATGGGTCTTTCTCCATTTTTGAGATTCATATCTTCCTCAAGTCACCATACCACCCAAGAACTTAAGATGAATGAATTTCCAGCAACATACAAGCCCAAAGATGTAATGCCTCTTTAATTTCGGTCCAAATCCACCTTTGGCTATAGCTTCTTTAAGTGGACTTAAGACCCACTTATATAATTGCTCCAATTGGTCCAAAATGCAACTTTTGAAGTCCATCAATGGCCCAAACATCCAAGCATCATTTTGAGAAGCCAAAAAGACCCAAAATTGGGTTTTAGTTACATTAGAACTAAGTTAGAATTAGTTCTTTTAGTTAGGAAACATAATTCCTGAAGTTAAGGAAAAAACAAATCACTTTTCTCTTTAGTTAATTATTATGTATGGGTTTGGTTTGGAATGCATGGCTTAGATTAATTCAAGGGATTTTTGTATAAAAAAATTAATAGATTTTATATTGGAAAGTCCATTTTGCCACCACTTCTTCCCTATATAAAAAGTGGTCATACTTTGTAAAAGGGTTGGTTAGCATTTTGAATGAAAATTTTAAGAAAAGTTTTGTTGGATTTTATCTCATTTCCTTTATCCAATCATTCTTGGTGGAAGATTGGTGGTGGAAGACCCCAAGATTAGTGGAACTTTCCTTTATGCTTTGGTTACATTTTATGTTTTCCTTGAAATCCAAAGTGTGAACACTTGAATACGTGTTATATGCCTCGGATTACTGTTCACAATGATGAAGCCAAAAGGAAGAAGAAGAAATTCTACAAGGAGCTGATGAAGGAGAGTTACTAGTTATTAGGAGAGTTTTGCATGCCAAGCCTCTTCCTAATGAAGAGCAAAGACTCCACATTTTTCAATCAAGGTGCACCATATAGGTAAAGTGTGTTCTTTCATTATTGATAGTGGGAGTTATGCAAATGTGGTCTCATCTACCTTAGTAGACAAACTTGGATTATCAACCATGCCACATCCTCAACCATACAAACTACAATGGTTGAGTAATGGAACCAGCCTACAAGTTGTAAGGAAAGTGCTTATTTCCTTCTCTATTGGCAAGTATTATAATGATGAGATTTTGTGTGATGTGATTCCTATAAATGTTTGTCACTTGTTATAGGGAAGACCTTGGCAATTTGATAGGGAAGTGAAGCATGATGGCAAGAAGAACACTTACTCCTTTAAATTCAATGGCAAAACTATCACTTTAACTCCTCTTAGTCCACAACAAGTTCATAAAGCTATTAAGGGAAAAGAAGTCAAGAAAGAGAGCTTGTTTATGAATGATCAGCAAGTGGAGCGTAGCCATCTTGAGGATTTGAGGGCAAATCCTTCTCAACTCGAGAAAGATGATGCATACATGGGTCTTTCTCTATTTTTGAACTCCATATCTTTCTAAAGTCACCATGCCACCCAAGAAGTTAAGATGAAAGAATTTCCAGTAACATACATGCCCAAAGATGCAATACCTCCTCAATTTTGATCCAAATCTACCTTTGGGTATAACCTCCTTAAGTGGACTTAAAACCCATTTATATAATTGCTCTGATTGGTCCAAAATGCAAGTTTTGGAGTTTATCAATGGCCCAAATGTCCAAGCATCATTTTAAGAAGCCCAAAAGGCCCAAAATTAGGTTTTAGTTACACTGGAACTAAGTTAGGATTTAGTTGTTTTTAATTAGGAAACATAATTCCTAAAGTTAAGGAAAAAACAAATTACTTTTGTCTTTAGTTAATTACTATGTATGGGTTTGGTTTAGAATGGATGGCTTAGCTTAATTCAGGGATTTTTGTATAAAAAAATTAATAGATTTTGTATTGGAAAATCCATTTTGCCACATAATTCCTAAAGTTAAGGAAAAAACAAATCACTTTTGTCTTTAGTTAATTACTATGTATGGGTTTGGTTTAGAATGGATGGCTTAGCTTAATTCAAGGATTTTTGTATAAAAAAATTAATAGATTTTGTATTGGAAAATCCATTTTGCCACCACTTCTTCCCTATATAAAAGGTGGTCATACTTTGTAAAAGGGTTGGTTAGCATTTTGAATGAAAATTTGAAGAAAAACTCTGTTGGCTTTTATCTCATTTCCTTTATCCAATCATTCTTGGTAGAAGATTGGTGGTGGAAGACCCCGAGGTTGGTAGAACTTTCCTTTATGCCTTGGTTACATTTTATGTTTCCCTTGAAATCCAAAGTGTGAAGACTTGAATACGTGTTGTATGCCTCGGATTACTGTTCACAGTGTGTGTTTTTGCAATTTCTAGTTTTTGCCAACAAACTTTGAAACTAGTTTTGAACGTCTTGTTGATTGAGTTGTGATTGAAATTATATACCCTTAGAAAGCTCTTTGAATACTTTTTCCAATGATATATAATTTGTAAGATTTAGAGGTCATTGATTGGTTAAAATTGAGAGGCAAATTGTTGCTGTGCTAAATGAATAGTAATTTCCAGAATTGAGTTTATGTGTTGTTGCATTGTCTTGATGGAAATGCACCATTTGGTATCAGAGCCTAGGGTGTTTGTGTGATTTGTCGACTGATTTCTACCTCCCAGATTTATTGTTCACAGAACCTTAATTTGCCTAAAACTCAAACCTTCCTTAACCTAAATACTTGTCAATACTCCCTCTAACCCTTAAACACTTATAACTATTAGCCTTTACCCACTAGCCATTACCAAAAATGTCCCATAAAAGAACTTCATCCTTATCCTCCTCACCTCCTTATCCTTGGGAATTCGCCCACACGGCATTAAAAGAAAAGGTTAAAGGAGAACTTAAGGCCATTAGGGACCAAATGAATCAAATAATGCAAATGATGAGAGACTTGACCATCACTCAAAGTCGGGCACCCTAATCATAACCCCAAACTTCAACACAAAGCCAAATACCCCCTCCTTTACCTCACCCAACCTAACTACATCACCCAAGAAGACATATTAAACCTTCCCCTTCTTCTTCTAAACATACTACGGAGGAATTGATGTTTTATGATGATTCAAGTGAAGAAGAACAAGAGAGGGCACCTAGAAGAAATAAGGATGATGATAGGGGATTGAAAATTGAAAATTTGAAATTTGAGGGTAGTATGGATCCAGATGACTTTGTTGATTTGTTACATGCTATAGAAAGGGTTTTTGAGTATAAAGGCTATTTGGATGAGAAAAAGTGCAAAATAGCCACCCTAAAATTTAAAGACTATGCTTCTTTGTGGTGGGAAAATTATAAAAAACAAAGAGAGAGGGATGGTAAAGAGAAAGTTAGATCTTGGGAGAAACTTAAGAAGCTTATATAAAGGAGATTTCTTCCCGACAATCATAAGCAAGACCTTTATCTCAAATTGCGTACTTTCAAGCAAGGAAGTGATAGTGTTGAGCATTATATAAGAGAATTTGAGAAGCTATTGATAAGGAGTGAGCTGCCGGAAGCAAGGGAGCAAACCATTGCAAGATTTATTTGAGGATTGAATCAAGACATTCCTCATATGGTGGAGTTGCAACCATATTGCACTTTTGAAGATGTGTGTAAGTTGGCTATTAAAGTGGAGAAGTAAAAAAAGGCCATGAAGGCCATGGTTTCCAAGTTATTCTCCAAAGGGACATTAATTAACAAAAGCACATCTTTTACTAAAGGACCTACCTTCTATAAAGGTTCCCCGTCCTACACAAATGCTGCTAATTCTTCTTCCAAGGAGGAAGGCAAGGAAAAAGCGGTAGAACCAACTAAGGACAACCCTAATATGGTGAAGTCTAACCTTTCCAACAAAACGTTTTTTAAATGCCAAGGCTATGGACACTTCCAAGCTTAATGCCCTAATAGGAGAGTTTTATCCTGTATGGAGATACAAGCAATTGAGGAGTCTCTTCAAAAAGAAGAAGAAAGTGAAGTTTCCAACCATGAAAGTGATGAAGCCAACAAGGAAGAAGAAGAAGAAATTCTACAAGGAGCTAATGAAAGAGAGTTGCTAGTCATTAGGAGAGCTTTGCATGCTAAGCCTCTTCCTCAGGAAGAGCAAAGACTTCATATTTTTCAATCAAGGTGCACCATTGAAGGTAAAATGTGTTCTTTAATTATTGATAGTGGGAGTTATGCAAATATGGTCTCATCCACCTTAGTAGACAAACTTGGATTATCAACCATGCCACATCCTCAACCATACAAACTACAATGCTTGAGTAATGGAACCAGCCTACAGGTTGCAAGGAAAGTGCTTGAATGTGTGTTATATGCCTCGGATTACTGTTCACAATGTGTATTTTTGCAATTTCCAGTTTTTGCCAGCAAACTTTGAAGGTAGTTTTGAATGCCTTGTTAATTGAGTTGTTATTGACATTACATACCGTTAGAAAGCTCTTTGAATACTTTTTCCAATGATATATAATTTACAAGATTTGGAGGTCATTTGATTGGTAAAAATTGAGAGACAAATTGCTACTGTGCTAAATGAATAGTAATTTTCAGAATTGAGTTTGTGTGTTATTGCATTGTCTTGATGGAAATGCACTAATAGCTATTTTCATCTCCTTGTAATAGTCCTCGACACTCATGGACCATTGAACTAGCCTTTGCAACTTCCTATGCAAGTCTCTGTAGTAGTGGCTAGGTATAAATCTCTTGTGCATTACCAACTTCATCTCTTCCCATGAACAAATTGGCCTCTTACAATTCCTCCTCCTATTTATCACTAATTGGTTCCACCAAATACTTGCATAATCACTGAATTCCACGGCTGCCAGCTTTACTTTCTTCTCCTTGAAATAATTATGGCAATCGAATACATGCTCAACCTTTCTTTCCCACTCCAAATAAAGCTCGGGATCATTCTTCGCTTGAAATACTGGAATTTTCATTTTTATGCTGCCCAAATTGCTATCTCTTTTGGAAATACTTGCCTTTTCTTGAGCCTAATTCTTCATAATTTGATTCTTCCTCTCCTCTTCGTCAATCACACGTCTCTTAGAAGATTTGGATTTGCTAGGTGATTGCAAATCATCCAACCTTGCATTTATTAGCTTAAATTGCTCGGTAACAACCTTCATCCAAAACTTCATGTCTGTATTGTGTTGTTCTTCTTCACTACTCATGTTTACAACCTGCAAAGCACATTAATAATTAAAATTAATTTGTCCCTCACACACTCTTTCACGTGTTTGCACTCAAACCAGATTGTTATCGCTCGTGCTCCCCAGGAACCTTTGCCGCAACTCTTTACCTGTAAAATATTAAATTAAATGGAGTGAGCGACCACGGCTCAATAAGAAAATCATACTCAATACTCAAAACATTTCATACCAGTACTAATCTCTTCTATACTCAATGTGTTTAGGCTATTCACATACTAAATAATTTACACGGAACACGCATTAACCACATATCATAATTCTCTTCATTCACACATTTATTCATTTCTTTACTATACAAATATGATTCATTCGTTATGATTTATGCTTGTAAGAGTGTCAAGACTTTTCTATTTTTTGATCATACATCTTTCTCAACTCTTTATTAGTCACATAAGCTTACATGCATGATTCTAATGCAAATGACTTTCATAAAATATTTGCTAATTCTTTTTTTCTGTTTGTCAAATATTTTCATTGACCAAGACAATACTCGCAATTACCATACAAGGTACAATTCTCTTTTACATGGATATTTCACTATTTTTTTTCTTTGTTGTCCACACAATACAGCTGATATCTTTCTTTGTTGTCCACATAATATAACTAATGTATTTCTTTGTTGTCCATACAGTGCAACCGATATCTTTCTTTGTTGTCCACACAGTACAGCTCGCGTGTAAGGATTTTAAGCATGTTTTCTACTTTCCTGCATCATATGAGTTATTATAAAACTAAAAACACTTATTTTCCATTTTTCGAAAACATGCATAACTTAGAAAATGTTTTTCCTCTTTCTTTATTTTTTTGAAATCATGCATATGCTATGATTCCTCATGTATACATGTATAATCATAAGATGAAATATGCCCATTCAATGTTTTTCTTTATTTTTTTCAAGCCTCATCGAGCATCAGATTATTTTCTCATGCATTCCATATAAATATACATATTTATTATAATGGTTTTTACACATATTATGCACATAATTAAGCAAAATTAACCTACATCACATAAAATGACACTTTTATCCTTATGGCCAAAAGTTATATGCCTACCCTTAGTGCAAATTATTCCATCAATTCATCATTTCCCTTATATTCAATATACAAAATCAACTAAGCTAACCATAGGAATAAGAAATGTCTAAAATACTCTTATGGCAAAAAAAATTTACATCGTAAGTCCTAATGAATTTCTTCATTCTTTTAAGCATAAATCATCTTAATTCTATACCCTACACACTTATACAAGTAAAGGTTATTTGAATAACCTAACTCAAATTACTTCAAGTATGTAAAGTATAAAATTCTTATTACTTTTTCTTTGCTAATTAGGAGATTTAAGTCTATCATCCTTCTTTTCTTTTTCCTAGCAACCTTAATCAACCAAAAACATAATCATTCATCAAAACTCTAAATTTGACATCTTTTAAAAATTAAACTTTTTACCTTAGAACTTACTAGAATTGATAGATCTACACTTTTTATAACTGGAGGCTTTGGAAATTAGGTGGTTTAGCTAGGTTTTTTCGATGAATTTTGTTTGAAGAAAAATTTTAGTAAAATTATGGAGAATTCTCAGCCAAGGAAGAAGAAAAAAAAATAACTTGGTTGTTTTATAAGCATTTTAGACTAATTTACCCTTAACCTTCTCCAAAAATGACTATTTTATCCTTAACCAATTACCAAAAACCCTTAGCACCATTATATAATTTCAAGTATGTCATTCAATTGACATTCCCACTTTGTCTCTTTAATCCTTCTAAAATGACCATTTTACCCCCTTTGAAAAATTATTGCTTATTTAGTGGTTTTAAATAATTCTTTTATAATTTATTTAAACAACAAGTTATAAAATCAACTCTAGGAGTAATTTTAGAAGTAGAGTTTACTGGCATACTTGAATCCGGGTGTTACATTTATCCTTAAAATCCATCCAATCATAAAATCCCTTTTCAAATTTTAATTTTAATTTCAAAGATAAGAATTCCTCTAATTGCATATCTCTTAATAACTCTTTACATCAATATTTATTTATTTTTATCCTTTTCTTTATATATCCAATTTGGCATCTCAAACACAATCAGGTCTACTATCATTAAAATTCAATCATATCCCTTGTTTCCATCTTTAAAAATCCGTCCAATCATAAAATCTCTGATTGTGTTGGGATATAGTCATCAGTGACCAGATGCTCTATTTATTCTTACCTAATTTCACTAACACTTTTAAGATTGAATATGATGCATCTGGTATAGGAATAAGGGTTGTTTTAATGCAAGAATGACAACCTATAGCATGTTTTAGTGAAAAGCTTAGTGGGGAAGCAATAAACTATCCAACTTATAATAACAAGTTGTATTGACTTGAACCTTGACGATTTGACGTAAGACCCAATGCCAAAGAAGATACTTCCCCAAGATTGAATCGGTTTTATCACTGAATGACCCTTGACCCAAATCGATATGGAATCGTAAGAACCTTGGAATCATAATAGTGAACCTTGGAATCGTAAGAACCTTGGAATCATAAGATCAAAGGATTGATAGTTTTCAATAGTGAATGAAATTATGCAAAAGTCAGCTAAAAGATGCATTCATCATGAAAATTTTAGTTTTATAGCACAATGACAACTTAACCCTAAACTACCCATGGCCTAATGAACTTCTGAACTTCCCAAGCCCATTACCTAATTAACTATAACCTCTCATAACCAATAGGTTTGTTATAGAAAAATGGCAAGAGTTCCCCTATTTTAGACGGCCTAGGGAAATTTTTTTTTTAATGCCCTGTAACATTTCTAATTAGCAATTCACACAAACTAGTCCTACCAACTGACTAGATTTTCATCAACATAATCGCAATTAAGAAAATAAATCTTTAATAGTAGCCATCATAAAAATTACCACCCACAGAAACTTTATAACCAATTTCAACGACTTGTCATATATATATATATATATATATATACGCAATCACATATATCCATTAATAAGAAAGATATATATATTCCCATGAGTATATACTATCCATCAGATAAAGGTATAGACACATCAATACAATAACTACATATATACATATAAGAACCAAAATGTGTATATATATATACACACATATGCACCTGTATATGTCAAGGAGATATATATATACACATAAAGTCACATATACATACATATATGCACATAGACAAAAAAAAAACATATAAATCGATAAAAATGTGGTGCCCTCCTCTCATAGCCTTTTGTCTCGCTAGTGCTCCCCGGGAACCTTTGCTGTAACTCTTTACTTGTAAAATATTAAGTTAAACAAAGTGGGCGACCACAGCTCAGTAAGAAAATCATACTCAGTAAGAAAATCATACTCAGTACTCAAAGCATTTCATACCAGTACTAATCTCTTTTATACTCAACGTGTCTGGGTTATTCACATACAAAATAATTGACACAAAACATATATCATAATTCTCTTCTTTCACACATTTATTCATTTCCTTACTATACAAATATGATTCACTCGTTATGATTTATGCAGGTATGAGTATCATGACTTTTCTATTTTTTGATCGTATATCTTTCTCAACTATTTATCAGCCATATAGGCTTGCATACATGATTCTAATGCAAATGACTTTTATAAAATATTTGCTAATTCTTTTTTTTTTTTGTTTATCAAATATTTCATTGACTGGTCTAGACTACATAGGACAATACTCGCAGTCACCAGACAAGGTACAATCCTCTCTTACATGCATATTTCTCTTTTTTTTTTTACTATTCACACAATACAATTAATATCTTTTTTTGATATCTATGCAGTACAACTCACGTGTAAGGATTTTAAGCATGCTTACTACTTTCCTGTATCATATGAGTCATTATAAAACCAAAAACACTTGTTTTCCATTTTTCAAAAACATGCATAACTTAAAAAATGTTTTCCTCTTTCTTTATTTTTTTGAAATCATACATATGTTATGATTCCTCATGTATACATGTATAATCATAAGATGAAATGTGTCTATTCATTGTTTTTCCTTATTCTTTTCAAGTCTCATCAAGCATCAGATTATTTTCTCATGCATTTACATATATCTCATGCATTCCATATGAATATACATATTTATTATAATGGTTTTTACACATATCATGCACATAATTAAGCAAAAATTAACCTACATCACATTCAATGACACTTTTACCCTTATGGTAAAAAATTACATGTTTACCCTTAGTGCAAATTCTTTCATCAATTCATCATTTCTCACATATTCAACACACAAAATCCATTAAGCTAACCCTAGGAATATGAAATGTCTAAAATACCCTTATGGCCAAAAATCACATCATAAGTCCTAATGAATTTCTTTATTCTTTTAAGCATAAATCACCTTAATTCTAAAATACCCTTATGGCAAAAAATCACATCATAGCTCTTCATAAGCTAAATCTTCTTTTAATTCCACATCATCTGATTTCAATACATGTGAAGGATCACTGATATACTTTCTTAGCAAAGAAATATGAAATACATTATGAACTCGATTCATACTAGGTGGAAGTGCCAGTCTATAAGCCACCTTGCCCACTCTTTCTAAAATTTCAAATGGGCCAATAAATCTTGGAACAAGTTTCCCTTTTCTTCCAAATCTCATCATGTGCTTGTAAGGGGCTATTTTTACAAAAATTTTGTCACTCGGTTGAAACTCTATTTCTTTCCTTTTCAAATCTACATAGCTCTTCTGTTTGTCCTGAGTTTGCTTCAATCTAGTCTTGATAGTTTTTATGTCTTCCACCATCCTCTGGGTTAACTTAGGCCTAAAAGCTTGACTTAAATCATCTCGCTCTCCTATGTCATCCCAATGTAATAGGGATTTACACTTTCTTCCATACAAACCTTATATGGTGCCATTTTAATGATGGACTAGTAGTTATTATTATATGCAAATTCTATCAATGGAATCATTTCATGCCAAGTCATTTTGTAATCTAAACAATAGGCCTTCAACATATCTTCTAGTATTTGATTCACTCTTTCTATCTGGCCATCTATTTAAGGATGATATGATATGTTAAATGCCACTTAGTACCCAATGCTCTCTGTAAACTACCCTAAAAAGCTTAAACAAATCTAGGGTCTCTATCTGACATAATAGTTTTGGGTACGCTATGAAATCTAGGCTAATTGATCTAAAGTAGAACTATCTTTCATTGGAATAAAATGTGCCAATTTAGTCAATTTATCTACAATCACCCATAGTGCATTATAGCCTTTGTCTACTCGAGGTAGGCCAATGATGAAATCCATTGAAATATCTTCCCACTTACATTCAGGAATACTAAGTGAGTGGAGCAAACTCGAAGGTCTCTGATGCTTGGCCTTAACCTGTTGACATACCAAGCACTTGGCTACATAGTCATCAATATCTTTCTTCATACCTATCCACCAATAAGTTTTCTTTAAATCCTGATATATTTTTACTCCTCTAAGGTGGGTAATGTAAAGTGTATCATATGTTTTACTCAAGATTTTCTTTCTTAATTTCAGAAGGGAATACATACCCTGTTTCTAAACTTGAGCATGCCATCAATCATTTGAAACTCAATTGCTTTCCCCTCACATATCTATTGACTCATTTTCTGGCACCACAAATCTTTTACTTGCTTCTTTTTTATTTCATTGAGGAGATTAGGTTGAATTTCCAATCTGGCCACCTGACTCCCTATCAATTCAATCTATTCCCTTTGAAACTCTTCCTGTAACTCTATCTGAGTGGTGAGATGAGCTATGACAATCTTTCTACTCAAGGCATCGACTACCACATTTGTTTTACCCGACTGATATTTAATATCACATTCATAATCTTTGACTAGCTCTAACCATCTTCTTTGTTGCATATTCAAGTCTTTCTGAGTGAAAAAATATTTTTGACTTTTATGGTCGGTGTAAATATTACTTTTATGGTCGATATAAATAATGCCCCCAAATTTTTAAAGCAAGAACCATTGCGAGTATTTTGGTGAACATACAGAGCAAGAAATGTGGTTTAAATTGAAAGTTGCATGTATTTTGGTGTGTTCTTGCATGCCTTACTTTTATGTATAATAATTATAAAAGAATAAATAAAAAAGAAAAAGAGTTGATTTTAACATTTTAAATCAATGGCTGCCATTAATCATAAAAAAGATCTCTGGAGATGTTATTTTTACTGTTACTTGGAGTAGGAAATGCTTTCATCTAATGGAGTCAGGGAATGGGAAATTTGGCCCCATTGCCATTTCTAAGTTTTTACATCTAATATGTTTAAAATATTCTTAAAAACATTCTTATTTTAACGAGATTGTCCCCCTTAGAGAACACATTTAAGGAATGTAGACCTCTCTGAATGAAGAAAACAATTTTTAGTGATATATGCCTCTTTTAGAGATGTAAAGACCTTCTTATATGGGGATGTAAACCTTTTTAATCTAATCCTTTTTTAAGAAAAGTGGTACTCTTTTGAACCAATTGCAAGTGATCATTTTGGGGCAAATTCATTAATTTGTTGTTATGTGAATGATTTTTTATTTTCAGTTACCTATTAGCATTCTCATGTGTTTGAAAGGAAAAAAAAATTAATAAAAGAAAATATATTGATAATGTATATGAATAATATAAACAAATACATACATAGAATCAACATGACTCCATTACTGCTGGTTACAGATTAACCGAATTTCAATTCAGGCAAAGAACCTGATGCTCAAAATCTATCAATTTACATTATCAATATGGTGCCTTATTATGATCAGACAAGCAAATATCCAAGGACTCTGTGTAGTGGAACACAACATGACTCCTTAAGCAGAAATATGAAATCCATCAACCTTCTATCTTTTAAAGGAATTTATTCCCATATTCATTTGCTAACCTTAAGTACTGGGTGCTTATCTAAATCTTGAACAACTAGCTAGGTTGTGTTTTTCCACTGAGAAATGAAGAGTCTTAAAGCTTCCATATAAAGCAAAGTATTTTGAATCTTACAGCTTCCATATAAAGCAAAAACCGCAAAACACAAAGAATTCCTTTTCTTGTCTTCCTTTTTTTCAATATTGTTTTTAATAATGTATGTGTTTTATTGATTGGTGATCCCCTAAAAATCTGATGGGACATACAGTGAAGTTGATAATGAAGAGTAGTTGGAACCCATAACTCATTCCCTATCACCCATATATCACATGGTGTTTTTAATTCAAAGTTCATTGCTCACTTATCAAAATTAATGTTGAGACACCCAATTTGATGGTGCCAATTACCTGATGAGATACATTAATTGATAAGATAGCATTTAAGACTCCTCTCTTGGAATTTCTAGCAATGGCAATGCCTCTATTATATGATTGGCCTAAAAAAATTAAGGTGAATAAATTCAATTCCCAGTATATGGAAAATAGCCCATATAACAACTGGGTCAAGTGTCACAAATGCTCTGAAAAGTCTTTCTAATAATCCCATTTGCAGACAAAATTAGGAGCAATCAGCAAAAGCTTAACAGTATTTTCTCCAAGTAATGCAAAAAAACTTGTTTCTGTTTTCAAGTGTAAACTATTAAGCCCTCTGCAACTTGAACCACACACAGCCTGAGTTTGTCACTATTTGATAGTCAGAAACGGCAACTATGATGGTCATGCTCGTAGTTTGATTGAGGGTTGTTCAGCTTCAGGAATGTAGAGATAAAGCTTCAAGGGCTCACAAAATTCAAAGATAAAATAATTATACAGCTTCTTGGTGCTCTTGCCCAAAAGATTTTCTTTCATACGATTCTATTACTTCCGAAGGGTATGGCACAACTGATGCAATAAAAATTTCTTTTATATATGTGGCAATGAGTGTCTTGTTGCTCATTTGTTTTCTGGCAATGTTTTTTTCGTTTGTGGCCTGTTGTAAAAAAAAAAAAAAAAAGCAAGAAAATTATGGTTCTTTTGTTTAGTAAGTATAAAAGTTCAAACAAACTCTTGCAAAGTTATTAAAATCCTTGATAAAAGGTATTTAATAATTTCTTAATGAAACCTGCCAATGAGTTAAATACTAAACAATTTTACAAGGATAAAAAATTACCATATTTATTGTCTGAAGTAAAAAAAATTATCATTTTTATTGTCTAAAGTAAAGGTAGATTTAAAGTGAATCAAGATTAAGAGGGGTTAGTTCAAACTTAACTCAAATATGAAATAACCAATTCAAATTTGAATTAGAGTTGACTCGAATAATGAATTTACAGCAAAAAAATAAGAAGAGTCATTAAAAGAGAAAAAAATTATCAGAGAAGAAAAACCACCAAAAAAAAATAACTCTTCCGTACAAATGTTGGTGCCTCAAACTCAAATTCAAATGTTGAATAGGAACTTTAATTCGAGTTCGGTTTATTTAAAATAAATATAAATTCAAATTTAAACTGCTTTGATTAAATCCACCATAAGTTTAAAAAAGGTCGAAAGACTTACTCCCAACCAAGGTTTAGTGTAAACTCAAACTTGTAAAACTTATAAAAAGGGTTAGAGTTTTTTAATACAATTAGCTAATAATGTGTTGAGGCTTTAATCTTGTAAAACTATTTGAGTAAGAACTCCAAGTGAAGGATTTTGGCAAGAAAATTCAAAATTTTAATTTATGTTCACATCATATGTAACAATGGTAATATAAAATTTACATGTTGTTTCAAGAAATAAAATATAGAAATATGTAAACTACTTTGTACCTTGTAATTTGATTTGAAGTTTGGAAGCTTGAATCACTAAAATAAGTGATCTTTTGACTTGCACCCTTCAAGGAAGAAAAATGGAAGAAAAGAGAAGCTTTTCCCTACAAAGAAGAAGAAGAAGAGAAAAATGTATATAATTCTTCATTTTTGCCTCACATTTATTACATTAAAACTTGATATTTATCAAGTTACAACATGTGCTTAATTCTCATTGGTTGATAATTAAGAGAAATTAGAATTTGATACATGTTAATTAATTTGTGCCCAAAATTATTCATTTTAACTTTCTAAACAATTTAAAAGGTGTAAAATGACAATTTTGCCCCTTTTTCGAATCTTATTCGAAAAGCACAATTTTTATCCTCGGAAAGTGCTAGCCAACCATGGATAAATATTTTTAGCTTCATAACACCATTTTCTTCCTTGAAATATAGGTGTGACCTTCAAGGTTCATAGTGACGTAGTCGTGGGCTCCATATTGGACGATACGTTTCATTATATCACTATATAACCTAAAACTGTCATTAACCGATATACTTCATTTTCCGCTACAAAACGAAGCTCCCACTGATCATGTGGTATCATCTAGCAATGTCTCATGACCCCTACATCACAATGAAATACAAGCTTCACATAATGTCAAATGAACCTTTCTTACTCACACTTACCATGTAATCCAATCCCTCCGTCATTACATCCCGATTAAACTTGGATTCATGGAATGTCAAAATCCAATATTTAATCTTTTCGAATATCAAGTAATACATCATAACGTGCCACATCGAAACTCTCTTCATGTGGTCTTTTATCTACACTGGCCAGTGTATTAGATTTTTATGTTTCTCGATATTCGTATGGGAACTCGGGAGCAGTCGAGCTAACGGATCCTTATATGATCATCACTTGTCCTCTCGCTCAAGCAACATATGATCAAAGCAGCTTCTGAACGAGACATGATTAGCCTCGTGGTATACACCGTATGAACCATACATTCCGGAACGAAGTACAACTATGATATCTCAAGTCAAATGATCTATACACTAGTTGTGGTCAACCATTTTTTTAGCTCTTGGAAACTATTTTCAGAAGCATTAGTCCATAGAAAAGGAGTTCCTTGTCTAGAAAGAGTTGTAAGTAGCCTGGCCAACAGGGCAAAACCTTGTACGAATCTCTTGTAATAGCCGACTAGCCTTAAAAAGCTTCTGATCTCTTTCACCGTCTTTGGCCTTGCCCATTCAAATATTGTTTTCACTTTATTGGGGTCTACAACTATACCTTTCTTAGTAACCACGTATCCCAAAAATACTACCTGGTCCAACTAGAATTCATACTTAGAGAATTTGGCATACAATTTCTTTTCTCTCAATCTTTGTAGCACAAATCTCAAGTGTTCGGTATGTTCTTCTGATCTGCAGTATATTAAGATATCATCAATAAATACCACTAAGAATTTGTCAAGGCAATCATGAAATACTCGATTCATTAAATCCATAAAGATTGTTGGGGTATTAGTCAATCCAAAGGGCATCACCACAAACTTGTAGTGCCTGTAACGGGTCCGAAAAGCTGTCTTCGAAATATCTTGCTTTGAAATCCTCACCTGGTGATAACCCGACCTCAAGTTAATTTTGGAGAACACAGAAGCTCCCTTCAACTGGTCAAATAAATCATCAATTCAGGGCAACCGGTATTTATTCTTCACTATCAGTTTATTCAACTCTTTGTAATCTATGCACATACGGAGCGACCCATATTTCTTTTTGACAAATAGCATGGGTGCTCCCTAAAAAGAGTGACTGGGTCTAATAAAACCTTATCTAAAATTTCTTGCAACTGTTTCTTTAATTCTTGTAATTCAACTGGAGATATCCGGTAGGGGGCCTTTGAAATTGGGGCTGAGCCAACTTCTAACTCTATACTAAACTCCAACTCTCTCTCTGGAGGTAAACCTGGTAGCTCATTAGGAAAAACATCTAAGAAATCTCGTACTATTGGACATCCTGAACACCCAATCTTTGAATATCATGCTCATGTACCATATAAGCTAAATATCTCGTACACCCCTTTTTCAACAATGTTTGCGCCTTTACACTGCTGATCATCATACTAGGTTAATGACCCTCTCCCAAACTAAAGTGATCCCCATTGTTGAGTTGGAATCGAGCCTTTTTCTTTCTACAATTAATCTCGACTCCATATCTTTCTAAGAAATCCATGCCTAGGATAACATCAAAATCGGGCATATCAAAGACAATCAAGTCCACCTTTAACTCTCTCCCATGTATCACTACCCTCTGGTCCTTTAACATCTTATCAGTAATCATACTCCCACCATCCGACATCTCAACTCTAATGGAATGGGTAGATCTAACAGGCACTAAACCTACCCTTTCAATAACCCCTAATGCAATAAAAGAATGTGTAGCTCCTAAATCAATCAATGCATACAAGGAAACAAAGTGGAATAAGAGCTGACCAGTAACAGCAGATGGGTTAGCCTTCATCTGACTATGGGTAGCTATATAAACTCGTGCATTAGTACCTCTCCCTAGTTGTACTAGTAGAATTAGGATTTGTTATAGCTGTATCGGGACTGGCACCTTGATACTCTGGCAATCCTTTGCTATATGCCCTGGTTATCGGCATCTATAACAAATCACCTATTTTTGTCGGTACCAACATTCCTCATTATGATGTCTCCCACAAATCTGACAATGGGAATATTTTTTTTTTCTAGGCTTTTTGTCATTTTTCCCATATTTTCTATTTGTTTTTGACTGGAATTTTCTTTTTCCCCTATTGTTTATGAAACTGAAGCTAATTGAACTACCCCTTGATGTTATAGCAGGTGCTAAAACAGTCAACGAAGCAGGTAGAGCTGACCGATTTGGCATCACTGTCTAGGGTGTTGTCACTAATGAAGGTGTTGTCATAGAGGGTGCATTCCTAGGTAGCTTATTAACATATACCTCTAACCTCAATGTTTTCTCCAATGCCTCTTCATAAGTTTGAGGAGGTTGTGGTCTAGCTAACACATGCAAGGCTATCTCCGGTCTAAGGCCTTGATAAAATATGTCCAATCGGAGACTGGGTGTACTCACCATACCTAGAGCAAAACTAGATAAGACATCAAAACAGGTAAAATAATCCTTTACTGAACCCTCCCCCTGCTGCAAAGAAATGAACTCCTGAACTTTGACTACTACCACATCAGCTGTTCTGTATTGGGCCTCAAATACCCTTCTAAAGTCCTACCAAGTCATCAGATCTATATTTATGGTTTTTTTAACTAGGTCCCACCATACGTGGGCCTCTCCCCTCATCAAGAAAATGGCATACCGAACTTTTTCTCTATCAGTCATAGGAAACAAATCTATGGTACTTTTCACCTCCTTAATCCACTTATTAGCCACCAAAAGGATCTTTAGTACCTTTAAATTCATGAGGGGTATGCTGACTAGGTAAGGAATAAATGGGCTCAAGCCGCCTTTAAACTCCAATTTCTTCTCTCCCCTTATTCTTTTTTTCATTTCTAATTTCTTCAATGACCTCCTCACGAATCTCACTTCTAATCTCATCTCAGATGGCATCTCTGACTATATTTTCAAGTGTAGGTCTATCTTGACTCTCGATCAACACTTGACGAACTATATCTTTGATTTCTACTAGCCCAAATCCTGAACCACTTGACAGGGTAGGGTTAGATGATTTTTCCCGTTTCTCTCTGAATACCCCTTCCACAACCCCGTCTTTGTCTTATGGTACTCTTCATCTAATAATTACATAAGTGTAACTACATAAGGATTTTATCATTCTATTATTTGAATACAGGCAAAAAAAACAATTTACTGCAGTCGATTCTCAAGAGCTGATCTATGAGACATGAGGGGCACTTGTGCAATACCAGAATGCAAAACTATATATATATATATATATATATATATATATATTATATTATGACATATTCTATTATATCTACCTTTAAGCGTCCAAAATTACGCTCTGATATCAAAAATGTAACCTTTCCTAACCAATAGGTGTGTTACAGAAAAATAGCAAGAGTTCCCCTATTTTAAACGGCCTGGGGAAATTTTTTTTTAATGCCTTATAACACTCTTAATCAGCAATTCACACAAACCAGTCCTACTAATAGACTGGATTTTCATCAACATAATCACAATTAACAAAATAAATACTTAATAGTAACCATCATAAAAATTATCACCCACAAAAACTTTATAACCAATTTCAACGACTAGCCATATATATATATATATAGATATATATACGCAATCACATATATCCATTAACAAGAAAGATATATATATATATTCCTATGAGTATATATTATCCATCAGATAGAGGTATAGGCATATCAATATAATACTACATATATACATATGCACTTGTATACGTCAAGGAGATATATATATACACATAAAGTCACATATACATACATATATGCACATAGACACCAAAAAAAACATATAAATAGAAAAAAATGTGGTGCCCTCCTCCCATAGCCTCATGTCTTGCTAGTGCTCTTTGGGAAACTTTGTTGCAACTCTTTACTTGTAAAATATTAAGTTAAACAGAGTGAACGACCATGACTCAATAAGAAAATCATACTCAATACTCAAAGCATTTCATACCAGTACTAATCTCTTCTATACTCAGCGTGTCTGGGCTATTCACATACAAAATAATTGACACGGAACACGTATTAAACACATATAATAATTCTCTTCTTTCACACATTTATTCATTTCCTTACTATACAAATATGATTCATTTGTGTTGATTTATGCATGTATGAGTGCCATGACTTTTCTATTTTCTGATCATATATCTTTCTCAACTCTTATAAGCCACATAGGCTTGCATACATGATTCTAATGCAAATGACTTTCATAAAATATTTGCTAATTCTTTTTTTTTTTTTTGTCAAATATTTTCATTGACCGGTCTAGACTACATAGGACAGTACTCGCAATCACCATACAAGGTACAATCCTCTCTTACACGCATATTTCTCTATTTTTTTTTATTTGTTGTCCACACAGTACAGCTGACATCTTTCTTTGTTGTCCATACAGTATAACTAATATCTTTCTTTGTTGTCCACACAGTACAACTCTCGTGTAAGGATTTTAAGCATGCTTTCTGCTTTCCTGTATCATATGAGTCATTATAAAACCAGAAACACTTGTTTCCCATTTTTCGAAAACATGCATAACTTAGAAAATGTTTTTTCTCTTTCCTTATTTTTCTGAAATCATGTATATGTTATGATTCCTCATGTATACTTATATAATCATAAGATGAAATATGTCTATTCATTGTTTTTCCTTATTCTTTTCAAGCCTCATCGAGCATCAGATTATTTTCTCATACATTTACATATATCTCATGCATTTCATATGAATATACATATTTATTATAATGGTTTTTACACATATCATGCACATAATTAAGCAAAAATTAACCTACATCACATTCAATGACACTTTTACCCTTATGGTCAAAAATTACATGCTTACCCTTTGAGCAAATTCTTTCATCAATTCATCATTTCTCACATATTTAACACATAAAATCGACTAAGCTAACCCTAGGAATATGAAATGTCTAAAATACCCTTATGGCCAAAAATCACATCATAAGTCCTAATGAATTTCTTTATTCTTTTAAGCATAAATCACCTTAATTCTAATACTCTACACTCTTATACAAGTAAAGATTATTTAAATAATCTAACTCAAATTACTTCAAGTATGTAAAGTATGAAATTCTTACATTTTCTTTGCTAATTAGGTGATTTAAGCCTATCCTCTTTCTTTTCTTCTTCCTAGCAACCGTAATCATCCAAAAACATAATCATCCATCAAAACTCTAACCTTGACATCTCTTAAAAATTAAACTTTTTATCTTAGAACTTACCAGAATCGATAGATCTACACTCTTTATAACTAGAGGCTCTAGAAATTAGGTGGTTTAGCTAGTTTTTTATTTGGTGAATTTTGTTTAAAGAAAAACTTTAGTGAATATATGGAGAATTCTCAGCCAAGGAAGAAGAAAATGAATAGTTTGGTTGTTTTATAAGCATTTTGGACTAATTTACCCTTAACCTTCTCCAAAAATAACTATTTTATCCTTAGTCAATTACCAAAAACCTTTAGCACCATTATATAATTTCAAGTGTGTCATTCAATTTACATTCCTACTTTGTCTCTTAAATCCTTCTAAAATGACAATTTTACCCCTTTTGAAAATTATTGCTCATTTACTAGTTTGAAAGTAGAGTTTACTGGCATATCTGATTTTGGGTGTTACATTAACTACCCAAAACACTAATTAAATTAACAAAAAATGTGTCAATTGGGTTTAATAAAGTCTAGCCCGGTCATAAACAAGATTAAAATCATAAAAACTAAAAACCCTATATTTAGGGTAAACTAAAACTACTTATTACAGACTAAAACGGTTTTATTTGGGCCTCCAAATTGAATGCAACCAACAAACCAGTTGTTGTTATAGAGCTCGAAATGAGCTTCGCGTTGATATATTACAGGTCTCATGACTTCTCTTGGACAAAAGTTATGGTCGTTCAAAGTCTGTCTACGCATAGGCTCGGGCCTAAATCAAGTTGACCTCTCAGTTAGCTCTTTCAAGCATCCTGGTTTTAGTCCCTAATCCCTCCATGAGCCTAACTAAGACATGTTGCATCTTCTTAGCTCTGCTTCTCATAATTGACCCAATCGGAATGTGTAGCAGATCTACTTGATGGCTCGATGCTCCTACGATGCCTCTATCATGTATGCTTTAGTGCGGGCCTTAGAGACATGACAACACTATTTATGACATAAGGAGTTTGTAATCAACACTAATCATTAGTCCTTGAAACACTCAAAAAGATATGTTAAGTTAAATCGAAGGCATGCCAAGTGGGTGGAATTCATAGAAACGTTTCCTTATGTGATAAAGTACAAACTAGGAAAGGAAAACATTGTAGCAGATGCATTATCTAGCAGGTGTGCACTCATATAAAACCCTCTTCCAGAAGTACTACCCTCCAAAAGAAAGATGTCATCGAATTGACTATTTTGAGCATGCATTTAATTTAAAACAAGTAATAAATTTATAGTATAACTAAATAAAACCTCACTCATTAAAACTTATAAAATTACTAAAATACCCTTATCAAAGTAAACTAAAAGAGTTCAAAAGATATTAAATCATATAATGTAAGTTGAAAACATAACATGTGTAGTCTGATACAAAAATAAAATCTGAATAAAATAGAAGCTAAAAAGACAGAAACACCTTTCCTACTCTACGCTCACAAACCACCGCTCGTCCCATATCCATCATGATCACCTATACTATCTCTGTCATTTGGACTTGGTATTAAACTCCTATGGATGATAATGAGTCTTATACATTATCTTTGTGCTCATACTATACTTTAGGGATTGTATAGGTTGTATATCATAACTCTCAAGTCAAATTGTGTCCTACTCGATTATTAAAGGACCACTCCCCCGGATTCTAATCTGGTGTGACCATACTAAACTCAGTGGAAGTGAGACCATATAGCAGGATTAGACATTAGATATAGACCGATTGGCTATAATGCAAGTGAGAGATTGTTAGGGTAGATGTCTTAGAGCCAATTGATTTGACATTTGTAAGTATAATTTATCTCATTAATTAATAAAAGGATTTATAGTTATTCAATTCATATGCTTGTTTATTATATAATTGTGTGAACAACATGCCTTTAGAATAGTAAAATTGTAACAAAGGGATCAGATGATTGATCATGGGAACCTTATGCATGCATTATATGATCTTTCTAAAAATGTCTATAATCCCGACATGACAATGACCCAAGGCACTTGTAATAGTGATAGGATTATTATAGTGTTAAGCGATCCCATCAAAAAATGGTGACAGTTCTTAAGTGTCAAAACCGTTTGTTAATGGTTTGGTGCAACACATGGGTACACGTTGTAGACGTGTTCATCTGGCTTACCTCACCAAAGGATATCCATAGTTACTCCAATGTCTATTAAATAAATCTTTTAAACACCTAAGTGCATATGATCCTTTGACTTAAGGTTACTAGACTGTCTCGTGTAAAAATCGATTTCGTTTGACACTATCCAACATATTATCATAATATGAGTATCATAAAGGTAATGAGTGCTTATATCATGAGATACATGAAGACTATAGTTGATTAATAAAGGATTCATTACTGTTAAGCATAAGAGAAGATATCTCATATATGAATGCTAAAAGACCTTCATGTCTACTAGAATCTGTGGCCATTATGAGATAAGGTTATAGCCTAATTCTTATAAGTCAATAATATGTATTAGCTCATATCAAGGAATTACTAAGATATAACACTTCTATATCTCAGCCTCAAGAGGTATCAGTTGATAAAATGATTGAATTATATGCAACTATGATGTTATAAAAGCTTATAGAGATGTTCATTGACACTATCGTTCAGGTAGCCATAACACTTTGCTAGAGGCCAATATTGGTCTATGTCTGAATTTGACTTGAATTTAAACACTACTGATTTGATATAGAGCTTATGAATCATATGCATTAAAAGATTAATATGAACCAAGAGGCAAAGATCATTTGATGACAATCCTGAGATCATGGAAAGAGATAAACATATGGATATGTTTTGATTGGAATCATTTGATGTGCATGGTGCCCTATGGCATCATGCAAATGCACTACACGGTTTCGACAAGACCTACTTAGGAGTCTAATAGAGCAAGGCCAAATGACGAATGCATTCAACTGGCTGAGTTAACTTATGGGTAAGGTGTTTTAGTTAAACAAAAATTCTTCAAAATCCTTGTTTGATAGAAAGTTTAGATTGAGTTGGAATCCTAATTTAATTAGGATTCCTATACATTAAAACTTTCAATAAATTAAGAGTCTTATTTTAATAAGAATTTTTTGACACTTTACCACCTAAGTAGTTAAAGTCCTAACTAACTTAAAATTTATGCATACTTTATAAATAAAGGGGTTTAGTTTAAGTCGATGTTTTAACACAATAATCCTAAACACATATCTTTACACCTAAAATCTTGTTGACACAAGCTTCCATTGCCATGATCTAATTTCCAAGATCCAAATGACAGAAGCTCTAATAGTGTTCTTTTTGGATCATTTCTCATTTGTGCTCCATGTGAATACCAAGGCACTGTCTAAAAAAGGTTAGATCGTGATCTTTACATAGCCACATGAAGTCTTGGAAGAGCCAACAATGCAAGTATAATTTCTGAACACCCTATACATGTTTAATATGTTCATGAATCTATGCATTAAAAGTGTCGTGTATGGGTTTTAGGATCTTTGATAATTTTAAAATTTTTAATTTCGCTGCACTGCCTATTAAAAGTGCCTTAAAACACTGTACAAGAGACTGAATCAAGACATCCTTTTCACCTCTGGTGTAGAGGAGAATAACACCTCCTACCATAAAGTGCCTCATAGGGCATCATCTGAATCAGTGTCTGATAACTATTATTATAGGTAAACTCCACTAAGGGAAACATTTCATCCTAATTTACCCTATGGTCTAAACAACAAATTCTTAATAGAATCTCTAACACTTGGTTGGTCCTTTCATTCTGACTATATGGCTGTGGGTGATAAGTTATACTAAATGTCGAATTAGTGGTGAATAATCTATGCAACCTCCTCTAAAAAGCTAACACAAACCTCATATCTCTATCTAATATTATTATCTTAGGCACACCGTGCAATCTAACGATCTCTCAAGCATACAACTTCTTCAACTAATCTATAAAAGTTATATCCTTAATAGACAAAAAATGTGTTGTCTTGGTCAATCTGTCAACTGTCACCCAAAGAGCATTATATCCACTCAGAACTCTTGGGAGCCTAACAATAAAGTCTATAGAAACATGCTCCCACTTTCACTCAGGTACACTTAAATATTAAAACAATTTTGGCGATCTCTAGTGTTCAACCTTAATCTGTTGGCAAGTAAGACACTTAGCAATATACTCATCCACATTTTTCTTCATGTCGAACTACTAAAAACTCTTCCTCAAATCTTAATATATTTTTACACCCTTAGGATGGGTTGTGTAAAGATAACTGTGAGCCTTTGCAATAATACTTTTCCTTAACTCTAACATCGATAAAACACAAAATCTACCTTAATTCCAAATATATAGAGTGAACACTACAACTGCTAACTCTAAATCATGAGTGGGGTTGGTGCATTTCCATCAAGATAATGCAACAACACACAAACTCAATTTTGGAAATTACTATTTATTTGGCACAATAGCAATTTGTCTCTCAATTTTATCCAATCAAATGACCGCCAAATCTTGCAAATTATATATCATTGGAAAAAGCATTCAAAGAGCTTTCTAATGGTATATAATGTCAATCACAATGCAATCAAAAAGGCATTCAAAACTAGCTTCAAAATTTGTTGGCAAAAATTGGAAATTGCAAAAACACATACTGTGAACAGTAATCCGAGACAAACAACACACATTCAAGTCTTCACACTTTGGATTTCAAGGAAAACATAAAATGTAGCCCAGGCATAAAGGAAAGTTCCACCAATCTTGGGGTCTTCCACCACCAATCTTCCATCAAGAATGATTGGACAAAGGAAATAAGATAAAAGCCAACAAAGCTTTTCTTCAAATTTTCATTCAAAATGCTAACCAACCCTTTTACAAGGTATGACCACCTTTTTTATATAGGGAAAAAGTGGTGGCAAAATAGACTTTCCAATACAAAATCTATTGATTGTATTATACAAAAATCCCTTGAATTAAGCTAAGTCATGCATTTTAAACCTAGCCCATACATAGTAATTAACTAAAGACAAAAGTGATTTGCTTTTTCCTTAACTTTAGGAATTATGTTTCCTAACTAAAACAACTAAATTCTAACTTAGTTCTAATGTAACTAAAACCCAATTTTGGGCTATTTGGGCTTCTCAAAATGATGCTTGGACATTTGGGCCATTGATGGACTTCAAAAGTTTCATTTTTGGACCAATTAGAGCAATTATATAAGTGGGTCTTAAGTCCACTTAAGGAGGTTATACCCAAAAGTGGATTTAGACCAAAATTAAGGAGGTATTGCATCTTTGGGCTTGTATGTTGCTAGAAATTCATTCATCTTAGCTTTTTGGGTGGCATGGTGACTTGAGGAAGATATGGAGCTCAAAAATGGAGAAGGACCCATGTATGCATCAGGGGTATCTGTCTTAAAATCTTTTAACTATCTTGAGGCATATGCTATAACCTTACCTTACTGCATTAACACTGCTTTCAAACCATTATGAGATAAATCAGTGTATAGATCTTACCTTTCTCTAGTAAGGTCAATACCAGAGCAAAAGTCAATCTTTTTTTCAACTCTTGAAAGCTCTTCTCATATGAATTTGACCACCGAAACTGAGTTCCTTTCTTAGTGAGAGCTATAAGAGGTCATGCTAGCTTGACAAACCCTTAACAAACCTTTTGTAGTATCTAGCCAAACCTAAAAAACCATAGACCTCCTTATTGTCTTCGAAATTTGCCAATTTAAAACTACCTCAATTTTACTTGGGTCCATTGATATACCTTATGTTGAAACCACATGCCTCAATAAGGTCACTCTATTGAGCTAAAATTCACACTTTGAGAACTTTGCATATAGTTGTTTTTCCCTCAACTTCTGTAAAGTAAGTCTCAAATGTTGTTAATGGTCCTCATGACTCTTAGAGTACACCAAAATGTCATTGATAAAGACCACTATAAACTTGTTAAGGCATTCATGGAATTCCCTATTAATCAAATCCATAAATGCCATAGGATCTTTAGTTAGTCCAAACAATATCACTATAAGCTCAAAATAGCCATACCTTGTTTGAAAAATTGTGTTACGTATATCCAAGTCAACCACCTTTACTTGATAGTACCCTAACCTTAGATCAATTTTAGAGAACACAACTGATCCTCTCAGTTGGTCAAATAGATCATTTGTTCTAGGCAACAGGTACTTATTCTTCACTGTTACCTTACTCAGCTCTTTGTAGTTTATACACATCCTCATGAATCCATCTTTCTTCTTGACAAACAAGATGGAAGCTCTCTGAGGAGAATGACTCGGTTTGATAAAACCACTCTCTAATAACACTTAAAGCTACTTCTTTAATTCTTGTAACTCGATTAGGGTTATTATGTAAGATGACCTAGAGACAGGTGTTGTGCCCAACGTCAGTTTAATATTAAACTCTATCTTTTTAAAGAGTTAATCCTGATAACTTTATTGGGAACACATCTAGAAACTCTCAAACAATTGGCAACTCTTATATATTTGAGCCTGACTCTACCTTACTATATGAGCTAAGAAACATGTGTTGATCAATGCCACTTACTCAACATCTTTCTTGCTTTTACTGTGTTGATCATCATGCTCTTGATATACCCTTCATCAAACTTGAACTGATCTTATTTCTCAAAGCTAAACTAGACTTTCATATGCCAGTAGTTAATCCTAGCTCCATTTCTCTATAGAAAGTCCATCCCTAGTATCATGTCAAAATCTAGCATCTGAAACACTATCAAATCCATAAGAAATTGTCTACTATTAACTTATCATCATTTACTATTGATACACCATTAGGTAACTTTATTATAATTCTCTAGGTCACCTTGACCAGTTGTACTCCTAATCTTTCTACTAGACTCTTGGCTACAAAATAATACATATCTCCATAATGAATTGATATGTAAATAGAAGTACCAATGTAAGAGATCTTATCAGTAATAGCTACTAGATAGACCTTAACTAGCCCTTGGGTGATAGTGTATACTCTAGCAGTTAGAGCCCTAGGATAGGATCCAGCTATGTATCCTAGCTGACGACACCTATAGCAGACTATTTGCCCTATTGGGCACTCTCCTTTATAATGTCTTTTGCATCTCTAACAAGTTAGAATCTCAGGCCCTTTTTACTTTTTATTACTCTTCCAACCTTTTTTATTTCCTTTAAACTAGAATGGCCTCTAGTCTTCTTTTTCTGATAGGGGACCTATCTGAATTGGGGCACTACTACTGCCTAATTATGGTTCTAGTATTAGTGTTGGCATTGGAACTGACTAAGTCGGGGTCTAACCATACATCTTTTTAATAAATGCCTCAACCTCAAAGCCCATCTCAATGCCTTATTGTAAGTTTGGGGCGACTATGTACTTGTCATAACATCTCAAGCTATAGTTGGAATGAGCCCATACATAAATTTCTCAATCAACCAAATCTTTGTATTAGTTAATTAAGGTAAAGTTGGATTCAAGTCTCAGGCTTATTCAGATCGCTACAAATAAGCTCAAGTTTAGCTCATTTTGAGTTCAAGCTCAGTTGAAGCTCAATTCGAGCTCAAGTTTTAACTAACTCATTATTAAAATAATGTCATTTTAATACATATTGGTCAAAACGACATTTTTTTGTATCAAAATTTTTAGCTTGTAAGCTTGACGAACAACTTGAGCTTGAAGTTGCAAGCTCGAGCTTGTTCGGGGTTAGCTTGTTTGGGCCTTGAATGAGCTCAGTTTGAATCTAGCCCTAACTTAAGGGCATATCTTGCTAGGTGATTAAACATAGTAGAATACTTCTTCACGTAGTCTGTACCCTACGTCAAGGTGAGTAACTCCTGAGTTCTAATGCATGTCATATCTACCCTTCTATACTCAACCTCAAATCTCTTCTTGAACTCTATCCAAGACATCTCAGAGGTTTTAGTTGTCTCCTTGACTAGGTTTCACCATGTTCTTGCACTCGATTTGAAGAAGTGGCATAAATGACTCTCTCCTAGTATGTCATGTCAAACAGGGCCATAACACTCTCTACTAACTCTAGCCAATTCTTAGTTGTTATTGGATCCTTAACACCATCAAATTTATGAGGCTAGTGTATATTGGGTAGATTAAAGATAGGGTGTAGCTGAATCTTAACTAGTGTTGTTATTAGTACTATTGTTGGTGTTGAGGACAATTTTACTCAGCCTTGTACCTATGTCAATGGTAGTTGTGATGACTTATTACCTAGAGTTGGAGCACCTACATAGTCCTTAAACATCTCATTGAATATGTCCTTGACATTCTGAGCATTTATACCTGTTTAAGGGACTAGGGGTACTGCCACTTCACTTTAGCTCTTTTGTGGGTTCTCCGTCTAGGTTTTCCTGGTGTTAGCTCTTGTTCTTCTCATTTTTTCCTTAAAAACCTATAACTATGAGTCTCTAGAAAACTTAGTATGTATAAATAAAACTAAACTTACAATGATGGGCTACGAGTGTGGTCAACATGGCGCGAGATACTTATATTCCTGTTTAATTTGGCTGCACTGATACTTTAAAACATCTTTTCTATACCAAAACCATTCTTTAATACCAACTTATAATACTTGCTCTAGAAGCACTACCCTCCAAAGGAAAGACGTCACCAAATTGACTATTTTGAGCATACGTTTAATTTAAAATAAGTAATAAATTCATGAAATAGCTTAAAAAAACTTCATTCATTAAAACTTGTAAAAGTATTGAAATACCCTTGTCAAAGTAAACCAGAAGCCTTCAAAAGATGTAACTTAACTTTTTCACACTTAGGGTACTACTATGTACCAAAAATCTCAGTAATGTTGCTCAAATCGACCAAAAACTCTTAACCTAATTCTCTTTCTCTTCTATTTATTTTGTTCTACACACAGATGTGTTTCCATGGACACATGGTAGTGTGTCTCTTTATTTCGATAATCATGACTTACTCTTTCTAGCATTTCCTCATGTCTTAGTTTTCCTTTACACATGAGCGTGTGCCTTTTCTGATATTTATTTTTACTTTCCTTTTTAAACTCATCTCAGTCGCACCAATTCATATAGGTGTTTAGGTTATTGCTCCCCCACAAATGATCGTGCTCAAGCTATACACGGGAAGTTCACTTGTCTTAATTAACTACTAACCAGTCAAGGACATCCAATAGTCATTAGAACACTAAGATAACTTATGCTCATACTTGAAAAAGAAATTAGAAAATATATATATATACACACACACAACACACACACAATCACCATAGATAATAATCATCTCAACTATACTTATTCAAGGTGACATACTTGGATCCCATATTAAAATCCTCAAATCAATACATATATATTATTACAAAAATTGTTGAAATTGAACTGTCAAAGCTACTACACAAAAGCTAGATGATCAGGCTTGAAAACTCTATCTCCCTCTCTCAAAAGTGTGTGTGTTTGCTTAGGGGTAAAAATCTCTAAGACGTAGTCATCACACCATAAATAAAATTGATTCTATGTACAACCCACATGGGCGTATGTCATGGGCACATGATTGTGTGTCACTTAAATTTGAAATTTATGCGGAACCATTTTATCTAGCTGACATGGCAATGACACTGACCATAACCTTTCCATACACAATCATGTGTCACCAAAAGTTTATACTCTGACTTTCAAATCACATTGACTTAAGCATAAACTCACACAAAAGGACTATTTTATCTTTAAGACGTACTTGTGGGTGTTACAATTCATATCTACTTTGAATGCAAAATTATTAGGTTTTCAGCATATTAAAGATCTATATATTAGTGATCCTAATTTTGCTAATGTGTTTAGTGCTTATGAGAACAGTGCCTTTGGATTCTATAGGTATGAAGGGTATTTGTTTAGAGAAAATAGATTATGTATCCCTCAAGATTTTAAGAGAGCTATTAGTTAGAAAGGCATATGGAGATGGTTTAATGGGACACTTTGGTGTTAGGAAGATTTTAGATATGCTAGATGAGCATTTTTTTTAGCCACACATGGAAAGAGATGTTGAGCGAATTTGTGAGAAGTGTATAACATGTAGGCAGTCTAAGTCCAAAGTTTTACCCCATGGTTTCTATACGCCCTAATCAACCTACTAATATTTTTATGAATTTTATATTAGGTTTACCTAGGTCCAAAAAAGGCAGAGATTTTGTGTTTGTTATGGTTGGTAGGTTTTCAAAGATGGCTTATTTTATACCATGTCACAAAACTGATGATAAAACAAACATTACTAATTATTCTTCAAGGAGGTTGTGCAATTTCATGTAATGCCAAGAACAATAGTTTCATATCGAGATGTGAAGTTCTTAAGCTACTTTTAGAAAACTTAGTAGGGAAAGTTGGGAACTAAGTTCTTATTTTCTACTATTTGTCATCCACAAGCTGATGGGCAAACGAAAGTAGTTACTAGGACATTAACTACCTTGTTACGTTTTATAATCCAAAAGAACTTGAAGAGTTAGAAGGATTGTTTGTCGAATGTGGAGTTTGCTTATACTATGAGTGTACATTCAATAACAAATTTCTCTCCATTTGAGGTCGTTTACAAGTTTAATCCATTGACTCCATTAGATTTGATATTGTTACCTTTTAAGGAACAAGCAAGTATGGATGGGAGAAAGAAGGTTGAATTTGTTAGACAGCTCCATGAGAAGGTTAGACAACACATAGAAAGAAAAACTAAGCAATATACAACTCAAGCTAATAAAGGGCATAACAAAGTGGTTGAACCAGGTGATTAGGTTTTAGGTGCATATGCACAAGGAAAGGTTTCCACGGCTAAGGAAATCTAAATTGCAATTGCAAGGAGATGGTTTATTCCAAATGATCGCAAGAATCAATGATGATGCTTATAAATTAGATCTTCCAAGTGAGTATAATGTTAGTGCTATGTTTAATGTATATGATCTTTCTCTTTTTAATGCAGGTGACGATTTGAGGACAAATCATTTTAAGGAGAGGGCAAATGATGGAAATCAAGGAAGCAATCATAGAGGACAACAAGGTAGCTCTAATGATCCTTTGTGTATCCATGGTGGACCAATGACAAAGGTTAAAACTAAGAGGATGAAAGAACACTAATTGGACTAATCAAAGATATTTGGGCCAAGTGTCATGTGCAACATGATTTGGATAGCTTGGAGGGGTCATAAAGGCTTAAAAAAAATCATTCAAGTCCAAAAAGATCAATATTAAGGGCAATTAGGCCAAAATGCAAAAAAGGGCCTAATTTGTTATGGGTCATACAATTGGAGGTAATATTTATTATCTCCATATAGGGGCTATGTTTTTAAGCCTTAAATTATGTTTAATTATGCTTATTTTTATTAATTTCAACTAATATTTGTTTTGGGCTAAGAAAAAAAACTTAATTTAACTTAAGCTCATTTGTTTGATTTTAGGGTTTTGCTAGGAATAGTCATATCTTAGTAGGTTTAGGATTGTTTTTCCTATATAAGTGGTGTGTAACCTTAAACTATATAACCTTTGACTATTGAATGCAAAAAGACTTTTCTCTTTATTCTTTTACGAACTTTGAAATCTTAACAAGCTAATACTTGTGGTGATTAAACTTGACTTATCTCCCACCTTCTCAATTTATTCTTAGGAGTGATGTCTTATAACCCTGGTTCGTGGTTATCCATAATCATTGGGTCCAGGTTTTCTCAACAAACTTGTTTTCATCTTTCTTAGGGTTATGATTGTAATTATTGACTATAGGTGCCATATTGTTATATGGGGTTCGCATCATCACCCACAGTTAATATTTAGAATCACAACCCAAGAAAGATTAAAACAAGTTTACCAAGAAAACCTTGACCTAATGATTATGGATAATCACAAACTGAAGGTATAAGACGTCACTCTTAAGAACAAATTGAGAAGATGAGAGATAAGTTAAGTTTGATCGCCACAAACGTTAGCTTGATAAGATCGCAAAGTTTGTAAAAGAATAAAGAGAAACGTTTTATTTCATTCAATAATCAAAGGTGGTTATCTAGTTTAGGGTTATAGGAAAAACAATCCTAAACCAACTAGGACATAACTAATCCTAGTAGAACCCTAAAATTAAACAAATAGACTTAAGTTAAAATTAAGCTTTATTTAGTCCAAAACATGTATGAACTAAAATATATAGAACTAAGCATAATTTAAGGCCTAAAAACGTAGCAACCATATAGAGATATTAAGTGTTGCCTTTAATCACATGACCCACGGCAAATTAGGCCTAAAGCATGCATCCCTTTTGTGTTTTGGCCCAATTACCCTTAATCTTGATCTTATTAGACTTGAATTATTTTTTAAGCCTTTGTGACTCCTTCAAGCTATCCAAATTGTGTTGAGCATGACACCCGACCTAAATATCTTTGATTAGTCCAATTAGCGCTGCTTTCATCCTCTTTGCTTTAGCCTTTGTTATTGGTCCACCATTGATACACAAAGGACCATTGAAGCTATTTTATCGTCCTCCAAGATTGCTACCTTGATTTCCATCACATTATCATGACCGTGCACTCAAGTGATGCATAGTCATGCATTTGTCTAAGTTGCTTGATGTGGCACTTCTCTGATTCCGTCCATTGGCAAGTTGATGAACCAACATGCACCTTTTATGCATAACTATTCATTAAGCCAACTTTTAGGTTCCCACTCTTGGCCATTTTCTAATACATAATCACGTACCATCAAATGAAATGACTAAAACGCCCTTAAAGCATGCATATGAGTCTTAAATGTTACCATTAAAAGAGATGTCAACCAATAAACATATCTAAACCATCATTAACATTTGTTGAAATGTTGATGAAGATGACTTGAAGATGACGTAGAGGAGAAACAACCAAAAAAGTAGAAAATTACCATGATTGGACATAAATTAAGAATTATAATATTAACCAATAAAAAAATGGGTTTGGATTGACATGTCACTTTTTGAAATTGAGAATTATATAATCAAACAAAAATGAACTAATGCAATTATGAATTTTAGAATTGCATAATCAAACAATGAAACAACAATAGCACCAATGAATTGTCGGAATTAGAAGTGGGTTTAGGTTGAATTGGGGTTTGGTGCTGTGTTTTTTGTGGGTTTGGGTAGAGAGGAGAAGAGATAAAAGACTTACGTTATGGAAAAGCCAAAAAAAGCAGAAAAAAAGGAGATAATAAATAATTTACATGAAAGAATATCATGAACCAATGCAATGACTTTTCCATGTGGTAACATTGCAATTAGTTTAAATATTTTTTAATGTGTTTCTTAGTCCATGCAAAATGATTATTCTACTCTTCCATGTGATAATCTATGCAAATGGATTTAATGAATTGGTGAAAAATGAAATTCTCAAACATAAAAGATAAAAAAATTAAAGTCTTATCTTGTGTTCAAAGTAATAAAAAATTATTCCAATAATCTATCTTTTATTACTAATACTACATTATTTGGTTTATCAGATAATAAAATGTTTTAGTAATCTTTTATTATTAATAGTAATATAACAAGTAATACATAAAGTAATTAAATTACCACATCTACTTTAAGTATTAAAATATTACTAAATCAGTCTTGATTTTGTTACAGTTCTATATTGCTTATTATATTTTTAAGGACAAAAAAACTTATATTTTCAATTAATATAACAAATAATATGAAAAATATTTTAGAATAATTATACCTAAAAAGTTTTGACACATATAAGCAAAATAATATCTTGGTACTTTTTTTTATTATATTTAACCAAACACAAAACTTATTTATATCTATCAAATTTTATTAAATAAAATAATAATTTATACTTAATAATCATATAGATTATTTATTTTTATAGTAATATTACATTATTTTTAACAAAGGATTAAAAAAACCAAATAAAAAAGGAAAATTTAACTACGAAGTAGGGATTTTTAGAGCAATTGATTAATTTTAGTACTATCTAGGCTAATTAAGTTTTATTATTTGAAAAAAGGAAATTAAATTAAATACCAAAAAATATTGTGTGTCAAATCTATCAATGAAAAACCAATATACCCAATTATTGTGAGACAAAAATGCCCCCATATATAAACATTCCTTCACAACTTATCCATTTTCATTTCTCGAGAATTCATTGAGCAAAATAAAAAATCTACGAAACCAACTCGAGTGGCAACATGTCCAGATTTTCTCTTACAATTTTTCTAGTTTTTCAACAACGACAATGGCAAAAGAGGTTAGTTTATTGTTTTTTATCATGTTTTATTCATTTTGGTATTGAGTTTTAAGCGATTGGATGAAGATTTTAGGTCTTTTTTAGGTTAGGGTTTTTAGTTTTGGACAATTTTGGTGCATTTCCATCAAGACAATGCAACAACACACAAACTCAATTATCGAAGTTACTATTTATTTGGTATAACAGCAATTTGTCTTCAATTTTATCCAATCAAATGACCTTCAAATCATGCAAATTATATATCATTGGAAAATAAATTCAAAAAGTTTTCTAATGGTATATAATGTCAACTACAACTCAATCAACAAGACATTTAAAACTAGCTTCAAAATTTATTGGCAAAAACTGGAAATGGTAAAATCACACACTGTGAACAGTACTCGAGGCATACAACACACATTCAAGTCTTCACACTTTGGATTTCAAAGGTAACAAGAAAAATAACCAAGGCATAAAGGAAAGTTTCACCAACCTTGGGGGCTTCCACCACCAATCTTCCACCAAGAATGATTGGATAAAGGAAATAAGAAAAAAAAGCCAACAAAGCTTTCTTCAAGTTTTCATTCAAAAAGCAAAAACCAACCTATTACAAATGAAGATCCACCCCTTTATATAGGAGGCATGGATGGCAATGATACAATATTTCCCACAAAAGTAAACTAAAATGGCATGAATTAAGCTAAGTCATTCATTCTAAACCAAGCCCATACATAGTAATTAACTAAAGACAAAAGTTGTTTTTTCCTTAACTTTAGGAATGATGTTTCCTAACTAAAACAACCAAGTTCTAATTTAATTCCAGTGTAACTAAAAACCAATTTTGGGCTCTTTGGGCTTCTCAAAATGATGCTTGGATGTTTGGGCCATTGATGGACTTCCAAAATCACACTTTTGGATCAATTGGAGCAAGCTATTCACTTGGACCTTGGGTGCATGCAATGAGACTATACCCAAAAGTGATTTTGGGCCAAAATTGAATGTGCAATGCTTCATTTGGCTTGGGATTTGCTAGAATTTTATTCTTCTTGGCTTCAAAGGCTATATGGAGATTGAGGATGGCTTGGAACCCAAAAATGACAATGGAGTCGCGTATACATCAAATTGATTAGAATAGGTGTATATTTAATTGTTATTAAAATGAGAGTCGAAAAATGCATTTTAGGTCAAGAAATCTGACCTTGTGGGTCATCAGCTAATGGGGGACCAAGGCATTTGATTCATGGAAGAAAAATATAGTTGAAGCATGGAGAGAAAATATGTCAAAGGATTATCCGAGGAAAAAGGTAGGTTAGGTTAAAAAATTGAATAAAGAGGAAAATAATAGAGGACCATGGAAAGAAGGTGGTAGGGTGGAAAATGTCAAAAACATGGAAAGAACAAGCCAAATGCAACATGTAATATTGTACATGACATGAAAGCCTATGGTGATAACGTGACAACTTATTTGGCGACATGACATGATGTTGTGGGTATGCAAGATTATGTAGAGTCATGTACGAAGCCTAATACAAGTAAAATATTGATTACTAGTTCAATGGAGTTTGATTTAAATCAAATTTCCTTATGGAGTTTGGTTTAAATTAAAATTCCTAGTCCAAAATAGTTAAGTGAGTTTTTAAGTAGCTTTTTGGATTATTTATTTAGAAAAGCTCACTTTTAATTAGGAGTCTATTAAATTTATTTCCTAGAGTTTTAGTTTCCTAGAATTTAAAATTAATTAAAATTCATAATTCTAATTAAATTAATGTCTTATTTTAATAAATTTTCTATTCTAGTGGAGTTAGGATTTTTATTTTAAACGGGAGAGTCACTAGCCTATATAAAGAGCTTAAATCTTTGTAATACAATCAATCAATCAATCAATTCATAAATTATCAATTAAAATTCATATATGAGTTTTTCTTTTAGGAATTATTTTGCAAATTGCATTAAATTCTTGTTATCGCTCTGTGTCTATTAAATGACATCAACCTTAAGCGTCCTTGTGAATATCATAACCTTATCAGTGCTTGTCTTACATCATCATCTCACCTCGCTATCCTACGAGGTTAACTAGTTGGGGAGAGGTTTTTACAAGTTTTCAAATAGTGACCTCCCATGGGATTGGGAAGTAGGGGGCAAAGAGTTAGTTTTCAAACTTAGGGGACTCTTCGGATCACAAGAAGAAGGCAAATAGTCACTTTTTAAAACGTAGGGGGTTTATGTGTCATTTTTTAAAACTTGGGGGTTTATGATATGTGCCATTTAATGGGCAAATTGATTTTTTTCATTCTTAGGTTTTATTGACGTATATTTTTCAAAATTTAGGTACTTTTTTTGAGTTATTACAATAATTGATAGATTTTGGATATATAAAGGTTTAGAAAAAAAATTTATCAATATAATTGAAATATTTTTGATAATGCAGTTGTTCTTGGATGTGTACATTTCATATTTTCAATTTGATAGGGTAGATATAGAAAAATTTTTGTACTACGGATTTTTTACATATAGTTTCAAATTTTATGTTTCTATTTTTGAATAAAACAATTATTATTAAAATTGTCTTGATTACACTTTTTTTTAATAGAAAAATTGAGAAAAATTAAAATGTGAGGAGCCGAGAGGGGGAATTGAGATTCCCTGTTGTAAGGTTTTAGAGCGCTGTTAACCGACAACGCATTAGAATTAAAAATTTTAAAAATATCAAAGAGCCTAAAACTCATCCTAGATACCTGTTTTAATGCATAGATTTATAAACATGTTAAATACACATAGGGTATTTAGAAATTATACCTAATATGTAAAAATCTCTATCCAACCCTCTTGAGGTGGCACCTTGGTTTCCATATAGAGCATAAATGGGAGGTGATCCATAACGAAGGCTACTAGGCTTTTGTCGATTGGATCTTGGAATTAGATGATGACAGTAAAAGCTTATGTCAGCATGACTCTACGTATAAAGATGTATGTTTAGGATGTATCTGTTTAGGATTATTGTGTTTAGGGTTAGACTCGAACTGAGCCCGTTCGAGCTCAAGCTTGAGCTCGGCTCGAATGAGCCCTAAACAAGCTAGCCCTATACAAGCTCTCTCGAGCTCGAGCTCAAGCTACTCTCCAAAATTTTCAATTAAAAATTTTGATACAAAACGACATCGTTTTGACCAATATGTATTAAAACGAAGTCGTTTTAATAATGAAAAACGAGTCGAGTTCAAGTTTGGCTTTCACAAGCTCGAGCTTTGCTCGGCTTGAATCCAACCCTAATTGTGTTAAAAAAATTTAACTTAATCGAAACACCTTTATTTATAAGGTGTGCCTGAATCCTAAGGACTTTAACTAGTTAGGTGATAAGGTGTCCAAAAATTCTTATCAAAGTAAGACTCTTAATTTATTGAAAGTTTTAATGCATAAGAATCCTAATTAAATTAAGATTCCAACTCAAAATAAACTTTCTATTAAACAAAGACTTTGAATTTATTGAAAGTTTTAATGTATAGGAATCCTAATTAAATTAGGATTCCAATTCAACTTAAACTTTCCATCAAACAAAGACTTTGAAGAATTTTTGTTTAACTAAAATATCTTACCCATGAGTTAACTCAACCAGTTGACTCACATCCATCATTTGGCCTTGATCAATTGGACTCTTAAGTAGGCCCAGCCGAAACCATGCAACACATTTGAACGATGCCATATGGCACCATGCACATCAAATGATTCTAGTCAAAACATATCCATATGTTTCTCTTTTTGCATGATCTCAAGATTGTCGTCAAACAATCCTTGCCTCTTGATTCGTATCAAACCCTTAATGTGTGTGACCCATAAGTTCTTTATCAAATTGGTAGTATTTGAATTCAAGTGCAATTTAGACACAAACCAAGATTGGGCTCTAGCAAAGTGTCAAGGGTACCCAAACAAACAGAATACCAACGAACATCTTTATAAGTTTTTACAACATTATAATTGCATGCAATTTAATCATTTCATCAACCAATATCGCTTAAGGTTGAGACATAGAAGTGCGTCTATCTCAATATGAGCTGATACACATTAATGACTTACACGGATAAGGTTATAACCTCATCCTACTGTGGTCATAGATTCAAGTATTCATAAATGTTTTTTAGCATTCATATATGAGATATCTTTTCCTATGCTCAAAAGTGGTGAACCATTTATTGATTGACCATAACCTTCATGTATCTACCAATATGGTCATTCCCTACCTTTATGATACCTTTATTATAATGATATGTTCGTAGTATTAAACCATACCGATGTTTACATAAGACGATCTGACAACCTCAAGTCAAAAGATCACATGCACTCATGGTGTTTAGAGAATTTGTTCTATATGGATATGAACTGGTAGGGTCAATCCGATAAACATGTCTACACTATGTATCTATGTGTTACATTAAGCTGTCAACTAACAGCTTTGACATCTGAAAATTGTCACCACCTTTCAGTGGAGTTGCTTAACACTATGATAATTTCATCACCATTACATGTGTCTTTTGATTCCCTCATCACAATTCTACTAAAATAAGGGCATGTTATTCACACAATCATATAATAGACAAACATATGAACTGAATAACTATATATCATTTTATTAATTAACAAGATAAATTACAATTACAAATGTCAAATCAATTGGCTCTAGGGCATTTACTCTAACAATCTTCTATTTTCACTATAGCCAATCGGTCATGTATCTAATGCCTAATCTTACTACATGAATATCTTGCTTCTACTATGACAGAGGCTTTATTAATGGGTCAACCAAATTGTTATCTGTATAAATCCTTTCTATCTATATGTCACCTTGCTAAATAATCTCTCAAATCAGATGATATCATCTAAGTATGTACTTGCACCTTTGATGAGACTGTGACTTCTTTGCTTGAGAATCACTCCATTATTGTTGTAATAGAGCTTAATTGATGTAACAATGCTTGAAACCACTCAAAGTTCTGTCACAAACTTTTCAATCTATATAACGTCTTTTATTGTTTCTAAAAGGGTAATGTACTTAGACTTTATTGTAAAATTAGTCATTATACTTTACTTGGGGCTTTTCCAACTTACTACATCACCATTCAAACAAAACACAAACCCAAATTGTGATTTAAAGTCATTTCAATCAGTTTGGAAATTGGCATCATTGTAGCCTCTGATAGTGAGTTCAAAATCCCCTTCATAAACCAAGAATACATCCTTAGTCCTTTTTAGGTACTTTAGGATGTTCTTGACAACCATCTAGTGTTTTTTACTTGGATCAGATTGACATTTACTACAAATGCTTAAGGCATATGAGACATCAAGTCTCGTATATAACATGACATACATGATTGATCCTGTAGCCAACGCATATGGGATCCTACTCATTTTACTCTCTCAAATTATGAAGATGGACACATTTATTTTGAAAGATATACATCATGGGACATAGGTAGAAATCCTTTCTTGGATTCATCTATAAAAAATCTCATTAACACCTTATCTATGTACGTGCTTTGACTTAGGCCTAATAGTCTATGCTCTCTATTTTAGTAAATTTTAATCTCAAAAATGTAAGTTGTTTTTCCTATGTTTTTCATAAAGAAACACTAGGAAAACCAAACCTTTATTGATTGTGAGTTTGGTATGTCATTTCTAATAATCAAGATGTCATCGACATACAATACTATAAATGTAATCATGCTCCCACTGACCTTTTTATACACACACGATTCATCTTCATTTTTGATAAAACTAAACTCTCCTACAACTTCATTAAAATGAATATTTCAGCTTATGAAAGCTTGCTTAAGCCTATAAATGGACTTTTACAGCTTGCATACATTATTTGTTTGTCCAGCAAGAACAAAACCATCAAGTTGTGTCATATAAACATCTTCTACAAGGTTACCATTTAGGAAGGTAACTTTGACATCAATCTGAAAGATTTTATAGTCATGGTATGCAACAATAGCAAACATAATCCTAATAGACTTAATCACAGTGATTGACAAAAAGGTTTCATCATAGTCAATGCCATATTTTTGTGTAAAACCGTTGGCAACCAGTTATGCTTTATAGGTATGCACATTACCTTTCATCTCAATTTTCTTTTTGAAAACCTATTTGCACCCTATGATTTTTACTTTTTCAAGTGCATCCACTAAAGTCCGAATTGGTTATGGTACATGGAGTCTATTTTAGATTTCATAGCATCCAACCATTTATTAGAATCTAGAGTTAAGACAACGTCATCATAAGTTTTAGGTTCGTTATCAGAGATGACCAATATATCGTCGTGTTGAGTTATAAGAAAACCAAAGCTTTCTTGCTCTCAATGTATTTGTCTAGATCTACATATTTATGTGTTTTGAGATTGAGGAACTTCCTTATGATCAACCATTTATGATAGTACATTGTCCTATATAACATTTTGTGGTGTCTTGTAGTATAGGAACTTCATTGAGTTTCGCTCTTCTTCCACTGCTCCTCTTGAGAATAAATTCTTTCTCAAGGAACATGTCAATATAAACAACAAAAACTTTTTACTTCTCCAGGTGGTAGAAGCAATATCCCTTAATTTCTTTCAGGTACCCTACAAAGATACACTTTTTAAACTTAGTGTTCAGCTTGTTCGAAGACAATTTCTTAACATAATCTTCACAGCCCCAAATCCTCAAGTATTATAGATTGGGCTTTTGCCCAGTCCACAACTCATATGGAGTTTTATTCAAAGATTTAGATAATACACAGTTCAGTGTATAGGCAGTAATCTCTAAGGCATATCCCCAGAAAGATATAGGTAGATCAATAAAACTTATCATGGGCCTAACCATTTCCATCAAGATCCTATTCTTCCATTCAAATACACCATTATGTTATGGTGTACCCAGATGAGTAAGTTGAAAGACTATCTCATGTTTCTTCAGGTATCCTCTGAATTCAATACTTAGGTATTCACCTTTACGGTTACTACGAAAGATTTTAATTTGTTTTTTAAGTTACTTTTCTACCTCATTCTTGCATTATTTGAATTTATCAAAGTATTAAGACTTGTGTTCCAACAAAAACACAAAGCTATATCTACTGAGGTCATCAATAAATGTGACAAAGTAGACTTCCCCATCTCTAGTATACATTATCATAGGCCTACATATATCACTATGAATGATCCCTAATAGTTCAGTTAACCTTTCACTGTGTCCAATGAAGGGTGTTTTGGCCATCTTACCATATAGGCATTATTCGCATTCATCATAAGATTAGAAGTCAAATGATTGTAAGACTCTTTGTTTAAGAAATTTTGATATATGTTTCAGTCTTATATGGCCTAACCTATAATGTCATAGATATATGATATTTAGTTCGTTTGTTTTTAAATATTTATTATTTTGCATATTGAGAATTTCATTATCTAGTTTTAGAATGTACAAATCATTATGCAAATTGCCCATTTCAGAATAAATATTATTAAAGCTAATGATTATAGTACCAGCAGCAATAAAAAATGAATATCCTTTTTAGTCTAAAACAGACACGAAATTAAATTTCTAGAAATAAACAAAACATAATAGCATTCATTTAATTTTAAAACAAACCTAGTGAGCAATCTAAGATAACAAATTCTTATGGCTAATACAGCAATGTGTGCTCCATTTCCAACTCGTAGGTTAAACTCTCATTTGACAAACAATCTGCTATACCACAATTCTTGTATATCAAAACAAATATGAGTACCACCTCTTATGTCTATAACCCAGGATGAACAAAATGACAAACATACCTAAAGTAAAGGCTTCAATTGCCTTATTCTTCTTGTTTTTAAATAAGGCCTTGCAATGTTTCCTTTAGTGACTAGCTTTGCCACAATAAAAGTAGACAACCTTTCCTTTCCCTACACCACCTGTTAGTTGAGTAGTAGCACCTGGTTGCTTCTTTGCTTTGGGCTTGGGCTTAGCCTTGGTGTTGCTTTTGCCTTTGGCCTTGGATCTAGGTGCATGGGCTTCGACTATAAACACATTAGTTGAAGCTACCTTTCACACCTCCTACTCAACCTACTTGAGTATATAGAGCAATTCCTCAAAAGTTTTCTCCTTTTTGTTTGATTAAAGTTCATAATGAAATTAGCCTATGATTTAAGAAATTATTTCAACACTAGGTTAATGATAAGCTAATTGTCCATGATAAAGCCCAAGCTCGCCCACCGCGCAATAAAGCCAATCATCTTGATCACATAAAGGCTAACTTGTCCTCCCTCAGAAAGTTTGCAATCAAACAATGCAATTAAGCCCTCATATCATTCAGCTCTCGCACAAATGGTATATAACTCTCAAAGGTGTGCAAGTATGAATGGAGCATCCATTTTCTCATGTTGTTTTTAAAGCTCAAGTGACATGGAAATTAACATGAGACACTGAACTTCCATGAAGTCATCAAGATATTTATTAAAAATATCTTTTTCCTCTTAGGTGGCATTAAGACTAGGCTTACGGAGCAACAACCCCTCAAGGATGTATAACTTTTTTTCCTGATGCAAAATAATCTAAAGATTTTTGTACCAATCAATAAAGTTGCTTTCAATAAGCTTATTTTCTTTTTCAAGAATTGATCGATACGTTGAATTTGATCTACAATTTATAGATCAAGATTATTAGTAATTTTATTCATAATTAATATTCATTAATTTTCCCCGTTGTTTTAGTGAACAAGTTCGAATAATCGAATAGATAAATTTCAAATTAATCACCAAAAACCCATAATCTCAAGTTAGATTTTGACCCAACATATCATGTAGCCTTAAATGTGACTCTCAATATCAGTAAGATGGATACTACATATCACCTTACATTGACAAATGCATTCCCTACTCATGCCTCTAATATATTTCGCCTTCATTTTGGCAAATAATCAAAATACACTACTTAAGTCGAACCAAATATGAATGTCTTTTAATTTTCCACCTAGTAGAAATTTACCCTTCGTTTTAGCGAACAAGGTTTCAACGAACAGGGGCTTAATTAGGGTATCATATTGGAATACACTATTTTAATCTTAGGCTTAATATTTAAATTGAAGGTTTTTAATTAATTACTCTTATCAAAATTTATGTCGCATGTTAGATGATATTTGGGAAAATATAGTCATTATCATCCATCCCACAACGTAAAATTAAAACGTGTCATTACACAACCATAACTAATGTCAAATCTCTTAAGTCAAGAGAGGTTTGACTGATCAACCTAGGTGAATATTTTGTCTTCGAGCCTTCGTCTTTGTGCTTATCCTTTTCGCCTCCCGTCTTTAATAATCACATGACTTTATTTCTTAGTTACATTATTCTAAGAAAATAAAATAACAACCTAAACTAAAGAAGAAGAGGAATTAAGACATAGTGCATAGGCCTTATTTAAGAATTACAACCCAAAGAAAATAATTAAAATAAAAACATTCACATTTGTTCATTGACTGTGTACTAGGCACCATGTATATATACATCCAATTAAAATTAAATTTTAATTATTAATTAGCCAAGTGTTAAATTACATTTTTTCCCTAAAACTTTGCAAAATAATTATTCAACCTCAAGACTCCAGGAAATTTTAGTTTTGGTTCCAATTAAACAAAGCTCAAACCAAAATATAATTCCCAATCTCGAAAGGCATGTAAGCATCTTAGAAGGCATATCAAGGGCATGATAAAGGACTGTTGTACATGGTTTGCACAAAAAACAATCACAACTTATACAAAAAAACTGCCCAGCCAAGCACAAGTTCAAGGTGCAGTGAGTGCACTAGTGACAATGTGCAGCCTTAACAAAACTACCAAGAAAAGTGTAGTCCGATGATGCACCAGCCTATACATCAAGAATAGGACAAGGCAGAGACTACACTACCATGTCCAAATGGTCAGAAGCTCTCGCGACCACCCTCGTTGACCCACATAATAGATTATGTCCAAGCAAGCATCACGACGTGGAGCAGTCTTGCCTTGTATGACACTACCCTATTCAGTTTTCATTCTAGCCATGTAGGGTGATATTCCAACCTGGTTTCTGGACTTTCTAGTGACAAGAAATCTAGTAGCCATCGTGCAAAAGCAAGCCAATCATCATGTGAGCAACGGTGGTGAAGGCAAGCCAAATGTCATGTAAGCAATAGTGGCGCGTAAACTATGCTAACATGACAAACCAGTTATCAATCTTGAATTTAATCCTACATCAACAATTAAACTTAAGAAAATTTTAGGAATAATCACTCAATAAATTTAACACATCTTTATAGTGTTTGTTGTAAATCAATTTTACCAATTTTCGGGTTTTGATTATTTATTAATTACATGCAATAACATATAAATATAACAAAAATTTGCAAGTAAAAGTTTTATAAAAGTATGCCTAAATATGGCTCTAATACCATGTAGAGTTTTAAGGCATCATTAACCCACAATGCAGTGGAATTAAAAATTTTTTAAAAATCAAAGATCCTAAACCCATCCAAGATACCCATTTTAATGCATAAATTCATGAACGTATTAAACACATATATGGTGTTTTGAAATTATACCTACATTGTTGGCTCCACCAAGATTTCACATGGCTATGTAAAGATCACTATCCAACCTGTTTGAGGTAGCTCCTTGGTATTAATATAGAGTACAAATATAAGACGATCTAAAAAGAAAGCTACTAAGGCTTCTGTCAACTGGATCTTGGAAATTAGATTGCAACAATGGAAGGTTGCATCAACAAGATTCTACGCATAGAGATGTGTGTTTAGGATTGTTATGTTAAAAAAATTTTACTCGAACTAAACACTTTTATCTATAAGGTGTGCATGAATCCTAAGTTAGTTAGGATTCTAACTACTTAGGTGATAAGGTATCCAAGAGTTCTTACTAAATTAAGACTTTTAATTTATTGAAAGTTTCAATGCAAGGACTTTGAAGAATCCTTGTTTAAGTTAGGATTCTAACTTAACTTAAATTTTCTATCAAACAAGGACTTTGAAGAATCCTTGTTTAACTAAAACACCTTACCAACGAGTTAACTTAGCTAGTTGACTAGCATCTATCATTCAGCCTTACTCGATTGGATTCGTAAGTGGGTCCAGTTGAAACCATATAGTACTTTTGCATGATGCCACATGATACCATGCACACTAAATGATTTCAATCAAAACATATCCATACATTTCTCTCTTTCAATGATCTTAGGATTATCATCAAACAATCTTTGCCATTTGGTTCGTATCAACCCCTTAATACATGTGACCTATAAGCTCTATCAAATTGATAGTATCTAAATTTGGGTTGAATTCAAACACACACCAAGATTATCCTCTAGCAAAGTGTCATGGCCACCCGAATGATAAAGTGTTAGCAAACATCTCTATAAGGCTTTACAACATCACAATTATAAGCAATTCAATCCTTTCGTTAACCGATATCTCTTAAGGCTAAGACATAAAAGTGTGTCTATCTTAGTAATTCCTCGATATGAGCTATTAAATATTAATGGTTTACACAAATTTGGCTATAACCTTATCCCACTGTAGGCATAGATTCAAGTAGTCATGAATGTCTTTCAGCATTTGTATATAAGATATATACTTTTGTGCTCAAGAATGATGAATCCTTTATTGATCAACCATAGCCTCCATTATCTCACAGTATGACCATTTACTACCTTTATAATACCCCTATTACAACAATATGTTGGAAGTGTCAAACTATACCGATTTTTACATGAGATGGTCTAACAGCCTCAAGTCAAAGGATCATATGCACTGGTTGTGTTCAGAGGATTTGTTCCATAGACACTGAAACAACTATCCATATGGAAATCCTTTAATGGGGTCAGTCTAATGAACATATCTACAACGTGCACCTATCTATTACACTAAGTTGTTAGTAAATAGCTTTGACATTAAGAACTATCGCTACCTTTTGGTGGGGTCGCTCAACACTATGATGATCCTATCACCATTACATCTGCCCTTGGTCATTATAATATTGGGATTATGGATATTTCTAGAATAACCATCTAATATATGCATAAGGTTATCACAATTAGTCATATGATCCTCTCATCACAATTTTACCATTTTAAGGGCATGATATTCACACAATCATATAATGGACAAACATATGAATTGAATAACGATAAATGTTTTTATTAATTAATGAGATAAATTACAATTACAAATGTCAAATCAATTGGCTCTATGGTATCTACCCTGACACCTGTAATATTGCAACACTTCAAGGCTGAGGTGACCTAACACATACAATGAGATTCGATGTCCAAGGTCAAAGATGCATTGACAAATGAGCAGTTATGGATCTTCCAAATGATGTGTTTTAGGCAATTTCTACATGTCTAAGACACTTATAGGTCAATGCAAGAGATCAATTGTGGTTTTGAGTTAATGGAGTTAACATCAAGTTCAACACATTCATGTTTGTTATTATTACTGGTTTTCACTTCAACTAGTTGACTAACATTAACATGTATCTTTCTCGAGGTATCAGATATAGGATTTGGGACACCTATTTTGGGGGTCGTAAATTGGTGACATACGCTAATCTGGAATCAATATTTGAGATAAGGACATAAGGGGATAATGACATCGATGCAATTAAGTTATCTTTATTGTATTGTTTTCATCTAGTGTTACTAAGGAACGTCGATTGAAAAATGATAGACATAAAGGTTCTCTAGTTGGTTGATCATTTGGACATATTCAATTCTTACTCGTAGGGTGTACGGGTATGAAAGATGATATATCAATTCATATCACATTGCATTGAGATGTTATGCTTGGACTTCAACATCAGTGCCCAAAAAAAGGATCAAAAGTATGGTATCATAAGGTACCTGCTTGCTTTCCAAGTAAGTGTATCATTGTAAATATTTTTTGTGATTAAAAAAAAAATCACTATAGGGGTAACGATGGAATCAACACATTGATGTTGATATCGTAGTTTTGGATATACAAGACATTTAATACACTATATGATTTGATGGATCTAATGACAACTCATGTGGATGAGAGACATTTTGGGATGGAGTTGATGTAAACCTCATAAATGAACTACGAAACCCTACAAGTAAGCAAAGAAGCTAGGATCCCAGAAAAGCTAAATCAGATTTTAAATTAAAGAAAACCTTGACCCAATGCCTATAAGTGACATGAACCAAAAGTTTAAAAACCCTTGACTCAATGATTATGGATAATCATAAACCAAAAATATAAAAACAATGACTCAATATCTATAATTGACATGAACCAAAGGTAGAAGCCATTATGTATCATCTATCCCAGAGTTGCATGATTATTTATAACCCTAGTCTAAATAGGATAATAACAAACATAATCTCTAGAATAATAACAATCTTAATTCAAATATAATAATAATAATAATATTAATGTAATTATAATTCTTAAAGAAAATAAAACCAAGAGTTTTAAAATAAATAAAACTACTAAACAATTAGAAAACTAGAATTACTAGGAAGTTAAACTTCAATTGAATTCTTCTGCTTTCTTCACATGAATTTTTGTCTAATCAAGCTCCCACTTCATATTTTGACAAGTAAAAATGTCACCAAGGATGTGTTATATCATTTCTTATCTATTTGATAGTCGTTACATCATTTGCCATGTCATTTTTAATTGCTACGCCATGTTTCTTACCTTAAGCTTCTATCTTCAACATTTTAAATGCTATCCATCCTACCACACTCTTGTCATAATCCTTCATTATTGAATGTCTTCCATGAATCACATCATTCCCCTTCTCTTCAAAAGGATTTATCCTCAAATCAAATCGTCACTTTCAGCGGAACATCTATTTTGGCTAGATGACATGATTGTAACTTGCAAAATACATTAGAAACGACCTTACACACTCCCTCATATGTTTTACTCATCTATAAAAAAAAAAGGCACCTAATCACTGATGTTTGCTCACTTTAATTTCATTTTTTCTTTCTTCCTTTTTTTTTTTCTAATTTACAGCTAAGCTTTGATACCAAATTGATACAAATCTCATAAATGAATTATGAGTCCCTACATGCAAACGAAGAAGCTAGAAATCCAAAAAAGCTAAATCAAATTTCAAATTAAAGAAAATCTTGACCCAATGCCTATAATTGACATGAACTAAAAGTTTAAAAACCCTTGACCCAATGATTATGGATAATCATGAATCAAAAGAATAAAAACAATTACCCGATGTCTATAATTGACATGAACCAAAGGTATAAATTGACGTCATACTCTAGAATAGAAAATAAGGAGAGTGATAATTCATATTTAAACGTCACAAAAAAAAAAAAAAACTCTTGATAAATTCATGAGTTCTCAAAAGAACCAAAAGAAAAGATCTCACAACTTCATTAAACCATTGTGTATCATCAATCCGAAGGTTACAAGATTATTTAAAGTCATAGTCTGAATAAGATAATAACAAACATAATCTTTAGGATAATAACAATTTCAATCTAAGTAAGATATTTATAATCTTAAATAATAATCCAAATATAATTATAATTCCTAAAGAAAATAAAATAAAGACTTTTAAAACAAATAAAACTCCTAAGCAACTGGAACACTAGAAATACTAGGAAACTAGACTTCAATTAAATTCTCTTACTTTCTTCACGTGAACTTTTGCCTAATCAAGTTTCCATTTCATAAATTAACAACTAAAAACGTCACCAAGGATGTGCCATATCATTTCCCATGTGTTCAATGCTCTCTACGTCATTTGCCATGTCATCCTCGACTGCCACATCATGTTTCATACTATTAGCTTGTGTCTTCAATGATTTCAATGCTATCCAGGCTACCACATTCTTTTCATAGTCCTTCATTATTGGATCACATGTTCTTGGTCTTCTATATGAGACCCTACACGCAAGAAAGGAAGCTAGGAACCTAGAAAAGCTAAATCAAATTTCAAATTAAAAAAAACCTTGACCCAATGTCTATAATTGACACGAACCAAAAGTTTAAAAACCCTTGATCCAATGATTATGAATAATCATGAACCAAAAGTATAAAAACAATGGCCCGATGTCTATAATAGACATGAACCAAAGGTATAAGTTGACGCCACACTGTAGAATAAAACAGAGATAGAGTGATAACTCATATTTGAACGTCACAAAAAAAAATATTCTTGATAAATTCATGAGTTCTCAAAAGAACCAAGAGAAAAGATCTCACAATTTCATTAAGCCATTGCGTATCATCTATCCGAAGGTTACATGAGTATTTAAATCCCTAGTCTGAATAGGATAATAACAAACATAATCTAAAGGAAAATAACAATCCTAATATTTAGGATAATAACAATTTCAATCTAAATAAGATAATAATAATTCTAATATAATTATAATTCCTAAAAAAAATAAAATAAAATAAAGACCCATAAAACAAAAAAAACTCCTAAACAATTGGAACACTAGAAATACTAGGAAACTATACTTCAATTAAATTCTCTTACTTTCTTCACATGAACTTTTGCCTAATCAAGTTTCCATTTCATATATTAACAAGTAAAAGCGTCACCAAGGATGTGCCATATCATTTCCCATGTGTTTGATGCTCTCTACGTCATTTGCCATGTCATCCTTGACTGTCACATCATGCTTCATGCCATTAGCTTGTGTCTTCAATGTTTTCAATGCTATCCAGGCTACCACATTCTTGTCGTAATCCTTCATTATCAGATCACATGTTATTGGCCTTTTATATGAGACCCTACACGAAAGAAAGGAGGCTATGAACCTAGAAAAGCTAAATCAAATTTCAAATTAAAGAAAACCTTGACTCAATGCCAATAATTGACACAAACCAAAAGTTAAAAAAACCTTGACCCAATGATTATGGATAATCATGAACCAAAAGGATAAAAACAATGACCCGATGTTTATAATTGACATGAACCAAAGGTATAAGTTCACGTCACACTCAATAATAGAAAAGATAGAGAGTGATAACTCATATTTGAACGTCACAAAAAAACTATTCTTGATAAATTCATAAGTTCTTAAAAAAACCAAGAGAAAAGATCTCACAATTTCATTAAGCCATTGTGTATCATCTATCCGAAGGTTACATGATTATTTAAATCCCTAGTCTGAATAAGATAATAACAAACATAATCTCTAGGAAAATAACAATCCTAATCTTTAAGATAATAACAATTTAAATTTAAATAAGATAATAATAATCCTAATATAATTATAATTCCTAAAGAAAATAAAATAAAAACTCTTAAAACAAATAAAACTCTTAATCAACTAGAACACTAGAAATACTAGGAAACTGGACTTCAATTAAATTCTCTTACTTTCTTAACATGAATTTTTTCCTAATCAAGTTTCCATTTCATTTATTAACAAGTAAAAATGTCACCAAGGATGTGCCATATCATTTCCCATGTGTTCGATGTTCTCTACGTCATTTGCCATGTCATCCTCAACTGCCACATCATGTTTCATACTATTAGCTTGTGTCTTCAATGATTTCAATGCTGTCCAGGCTACCACATTCTTGTCATAGTCCTTCATTATAGAATCACATGTTTCTTAGTCTTTTGTATGAGGCCTTACACGGAAGCAAAGGAAGTTAGGAACCTAGAAAAGCTAAATCAGATTTCAAATTAAGGAAAACCTTGACCTAATGCCAATAATTGACACGAATCAAAAGTTTAAAAACCCTTGACCCAATGATTATGGATAATCATGAATTGAAAGTATAAAAACAATGATCCGATGTTTATAATTGACATAAACCAAAGGTATAAGTTGACGCCACACTCTAGGTTAGAAAAGAAGGAGAGTGATAACTCATATTTTAATGTCACAAAAATGATATTCTAGATAAATTCATGAGTTCTCAAAATAACTAAGAGAAAAGATCTCACAATTTCATTAAGCCATTGTGTATCATCTATCCAAAGGTTGCATGATTATTTATATCTCTAGTCTGAATAGGATAATAAGAAACATAATCTCTAGGATAATAACAATCCTAATCTTTAGGGTAATAACAATTTCAATCTAAAGATGATAATAATAATCTTAAATATTAATCCTAATATAATTATAATTCCTAAAGAAAATAGACTAAAACTCTTAAAACAAATAAAACTCCTAAACAACTGGAACACTAGAAATACTAGGAAAGTTAACTTCAATTAAATTTTCTTACTTTCTTCGCATGAATTTTTGCCTAATCAGGTTTCCACTTCATATATTAACAAGTAAAAACGTCACCAAGGATGTGTCATATCATTTTCCATGTGTATGATGCTCTCTATACCATTTGCCAAGTCATCCTTGACTACCACATCATGTTTCATACCATTAGCTTGTGTCTTTAATGTTTTCAATACTAGCCAGGCTACCACATTCTTGTCATAGTCCTTCATTATTGGATCACATGTTCTTGGTTTTCTATATAAAACCCTACACGTAAGCAAAGGAAGCTAAGAACCTATAAAAGCTAAATCAGATTTCAAATTAAAGAAAACCTTGACCCAATGCCTATAATTGACACAAACCAAAAGTTTAAAAACCCTTGACCCAAAGACTACGGATAATCATGAACCAAAAGTGATGTATCTCTAACCACTTCAACATTTTCAGCCCCTAAGTTTTTAGCCATGCACCATTCGGCCCAAGCTAATGAAGGGAATGAGGGAAAAGCTCCATGCAAGCCCAAATAACCTTTGCCATCTCCAATTTGGTCCAACTTTACTTGTGGGTGCATTCTCATTACTTGCATCCAAGGCCTTAATGAAATAGAAGCTTAAATGAGTCCAAGAAGCCAACTACAAGCCTATTTTGAAGCCCAAGTAGAAGAAACGACCATCCATCACTTAAATTAGAGCCCAAGATGCCATGAAAGCCATTTAGTTGAATTGCAACTAAAGAGGAAGCAAGTAACTTTAGTTGGTGGACATAGTTCCACTTTTTAGGGAAAAGTTGTTCCTTTTTCATCATTTTCTTCATTAATATGGTATGACATTAGTTTATTTGATTAGCTAAGCTTAAATTAAGGCCATAACTTACTTGTCTAATTAATGGCCTATGAATGCTCACTTTGCCGCCACTTTCTCTTGTATATAAGTGTGGTTTTTTCACTTGTAAACTTTAGACTCCTTTGATAGTGAAAATTTCAAGCAAAGTTTTGTTAGCTTTTCTTTGTTTGTTCCTTTATCGAATTCATCTTAGAGGAAGAATTAGTGGTGGAAGATCCCAAGGTTGGTGGAACTTTCCTTTATGCCTTGGTTAATTTTCTTGTTACCCTTGAAATCCAAAGTGTGAAGATTTGAATGTGCGTTGTATGCCTTAGGTATTGTTCATAGTGTATGATTTTGCGATTTCTAGTTTTTGCCAGTAAACTTTGAAGCTAGTTTTGAATGTCTTATTAATTGAGTTTTGGTTGACATTATATACCGTTAGAAAGCTCTTTGAATGCTTTTTCCAATGATAAATAATGTACATGATTTGGAGTTCATTTAATTGGTTAAAATGGAAAGAAAAATTGATGTTGTATCAAATGAATAGTAATTTCCAGAATTGAGTTTGTGTGTTGTTGCATTGTCTTGATGGAAATACACTATTTGGTATCAGAGCCTAGGCTGTTTTTGTGATTTGTTGACTATAATCTTCTTCTCAGAGCTACTATTCAAGGTAAAATTTACTATTTACCATAAAGTTAGTGTCCACAAAACCTTAATTTACCTAAAACACAAAACTTCCTTAACCTAAACACTTACCAATACTCCCCCTAACCCTTTAAACACTTATAACCATTAGCCTTTACCCACTAGCCATTACCAAAAATGTCCCATAAAAGAACTTTATCCTCATCCTTCTTACCTCCTCATCTTTGGGAGTTTGCCCATACAACATTAAAAGAAGAGGTCAAAAGAGAACTTAAGGCCATTAGGGACCAATGAATCAAATGATGCAAATGATGAGAGACTTGATCCTCATTCAAAGTCGAGCACCTTTATCACAACCCCAAACTTCAACACAAAGCCAAATACCCCTTCTTCCACCTCACCCAACCCAACTACATCACCCAAGAAGACATATTAGACCTTTTCCTCCTCCTCCTAGACATACTAAGGAGGAATTGATAATTCATGATGACTCAAGCGAGGAAGAACAAGAGAGGCCACCTAGGAGAGAAAATGATGATGATAGGGGCATAAAGATTGAAATTTCAGAATTCGAAGGGAGTATGAGTCTGGATGATTTTGTTGATTGGTTACATGTTATAGAGAGAGTTTTTGAATATAAGGGCTATTCAGATAAGAAGAAATGTAAGCTTGTCATCTTGAAATTCAAGGATTATGCATCCTTGTAATGGAAAAATCTTAAGAAGCAAAGGGAAAGGGATGGTAAAGAGAGAGTGAGATCTTGGGAGAAACTAAAGAAGCTTATGAAGAGAAGATTCCTCCCAAAAAACCATAAACAAGATCTTTACCTCAAGCTACACATCTAAAGCGAGGAAATGATGGAGTAGAACATTACATAATGGAGTTTCAGAAGTTATTAATGAGGAGTGAGCTGCCAGAAGTGAAAGAGCAAACCATTGCAAGATTCATTGGTGACTTAAACCAAGACATTGCTCATATGGTGGAGTTGCAACCATATTGCACTTTTGAAAATGTTTGTAAGTTGGCTATTAAGGTGCAGAAGCAAAAGAAGGCCATGAAGTCCACGGTTGCCAAGCTATTTACCAAAGGGACTTCATTCTCCAAAGGTCCTTTTTTCAACAAGGGAACCACCTTTCAAAAGGGTTCCTCATCCAACTACAAGGCTGTCAAAACCACTTCCAAGGAGAAAGGGAAAGAAAAGGTGGTAGAACCTAGCAAGAACAAAGCAAAGATAGGAAAACTAGATCTCTCCAATAAAAAGTGCTTCAAATGCCAAGCCTATGGACACTTCCAAGCCAAATGCCCAAATAAGAGAGCTTTGTCATTGATGAAGATTCAAGCTATTAAAGAATCTCTTAAAAAAGATGAATAAAATGAAGATTATGGCCATAAAGACGAAGTTGCCGAAGAAGAAGAAGAAGAGGTCATGCAAATGGCTGATGAAGGAGAGATGTTATTCATTAGAAGAGCATTACATTCCAAGTCCCTTTAATATGAGGAACAAAGACTCCAAATTTTCCAATCAAGATGCAACATTGGAGGCAAAGTGTGTTCTTTGATTATAGATAGTAGAAGTTGTGAAAATGTGGCTACATCTATATTAGTAGAGAAAATTGGAGTGTTTATCATACCTTATCCTCAACCATATCAGCTTCAATGGTTGAGCAATGGGACCGCCTTCAAGTAGCCAAACAAGTACTTATTTCCTTCTCCATTGGTAAACATTACCAAGATGAGATTGTGTGTAATATAGTTCCCATATATGCATGTCATTTGTTGCTGGGGAGACCTTGGCAATTTGATAGAGAAGTGACTCATAATGGTAAAAAGAACACTTATTCCTTCAAATTCAAAGGGAAAACAATTACTTTGCTACCTTTTAGTCCCCAAGAAGCTAATAAGGCTATCAAAAGGAAAAAAAGCTAGAAAGGAGAGTATGTATATGAATGGGTAGCAAGTAGAAGAGGCTCTCTTGAGTTTACAACCTGTCTTTGCATTACTTATACTTGAAGGGGAGATCAAACACGAGAAGAAATAAGCTCATCCCTTAGTTCAATCTCTCTTGGTTGAATTTGAAGATGTGTTCCCACTAGAACTTTCATTCGGCCTCCCTCCTATAAGAGGCATTGAATATCAAATTGACTTGGTTCCAAGTACATCATTACCCAATAAGCCAGCCTATAGATGCAATCTCATGGAGACTAAAGAGTTGAAAAGACAAGTGGAAGAATTGATTGAAAAAGGTTTTGTGAGGCCTAGCATGAGTTTATGTTCCGTTCCAGCCTTACTTGTTCCTAAGAAAGATGGCTCATATAGGATTTGTGTGGATAGTAGAGACATTGACAATATAACATCAAGTATAGGTATCTTATCCCTAAACTTGATGACATGTTTGATGAGTTACATAGTGCTTGTGTCTTCCCCAAAATTGATCTAAATAGTGGCTACTATCAGATAAGGATGAAAGAAGGAGATGAATGGAAGACAACTTTCAAGACTAAAGAAGGTTTATATAAATGGTTGGTTATGTCCTTTGGCCTTTCAAATGCCCCAAGCACTTTTATGAGGCTTATAAATGAGATACTCAAACCTTTCATTAGCTCTTTTGTTGTAGTGTATTTTGATGACATATTAGTGTATAGCAAAACTTGTGATGATCATGTCTTGCACTTGAGAAGTGTCTTTGATGTGTTGAAAAAGAATAAGTTGTATGCAAAGGAAGAGAAGTGTGAATTCTTTGTAGACCAAGTTGTGTTCCTTGGATATGTAGTTTCCAAAGATGGCATCCAAGTAGATCAATCCAAGGTAGAAGCCATTAAAACTTGGCCCTAACCGAAGACTCTTACTGAAGTAAAGAGCTTTCATGGCCTTACTTCTTTCTATAGGTGTTTTCTGCCTAATTCACTCTCATGGCTCCTATCACTAAATGCATGAAAAAGAATGGGTTTGGATGGTCCACGACAGCCTTCAAAGCATTTGAGGAGATTAAAAAGAGGTTATGTGAAGCCCCCATCTTAGCCTTACATAACTTTGATAAAGTATTTGAAGTAGAGTGTGATGCTAGTGGAATTGGCATTGGGGCAATCCTCACTCAAGCTCAAAGACCCATAGCTTATTTTAGTGAGAAGATTAATGATACAAAAAGAAGATATTCTACCTATGATAAAGAATTTCATGCTATTATTAGGGTCTTAGATCATTGGAGCCATTACTTAAGGCCTAAGCAATTTGTTCTCCATTTAGATCATCAAGCTTTGAAGTTTCTTAGTAGCCAACAAAAGATAAGTGTAAGGTATGTTAAATGGGTAGAATTCCTTCAAGCTTTCTCTTTTGTTTCTTCCTATAAGCAAGGAGCTTCTAATGTAGTTATTGTTGCACTCTCAAGGAGACATTATCTATTATCCATACTTGATGCACGGGACCTTGGGTTTCAGCTCATGAAAGATTATTATCATGAAGATGAAGAGCTTGGAGAGATCTTGAAGAAGTGCTTAATAGGTGTCTATGAAGACTACATTGTCCAAGATGGTTTCTTCTTCAAAGGAACCAAATTATACATCCCTAAAGGTTCTTTTAGAGAGCTTCTCATTAGGGAGACACATAGTGGTGGGTTTACAGGTCATTTTGGCATAAATAAAACCTTGGATATGCTTAAGGAACATTTCTATTGGCCTAAGATGGTTGGTGACATCTAAGCCATTGTAGCAAGGTGTGACACTTATTAAAGGTCCAAATCTCATTTCAAAGCTAGTCTTTACATGCCTTTGCCAGTTCTGGAACAGCCTTGGGAAAATCTTAGCATGGATTTTATGGTAGCTCTTCCTAGAACTCAAAGAGGGAAGGATGCAATAATAATGGTGGTTGATAAGTTTTCCAAAATGGCTCACTTTCTACCATGCACGAAGACTAAAGATGCAAGCAAAGTGGCTGACTTATTCTTCAAAGAAGTGGTGAGACTTCATGGAATCCCTAGAACCATAGTTTCGGATAGGGATACCAAATTCTTAAGCCATTTTTGAAGGACTTGGTAGAGTAAATTGGGCACTAAACTCCTGTTTAGCATCTTCTATCACCCATAAATGGATAGCTAAACTAAAGCAACTAATAAAACCTTAGGAGCCATTTTGAGAACAATGGTCAGCAAACACTTGAGAAATTGGGATTTGAATCTTGCCCAAGCTAAATTTGTATACAATAAGAGTCCAAGCATTACAATCAGACACTTTCCATTTGAGGTAATGTATGGTCTCAATCCTTCAACTCTTTTGGATCTAACTTTTTTGCCTCTTGATGTGCAAGTTCATAAGGAAGCCAAGGAGAAAGCTACTGCCACGAAAAAACTCAATGAATCCATCAAATTTCAGATCATGAAGACTAATGAAGCTTACAAGAAGAAGGTCAACAAGCATAGGAAGCCATCCATTTTCAAACCTGGTGACTTGGTTTGGGTGTATTTGAGAAAAAGGAGATTTCCAAGCAAGAAGATGAGTAAGCTAGCACCAAGGGCTAATAGACCATTTAAAGTGCTTGAGAGGGTGAATAACAATACATACAAGGTGAATCTTTCGAATGAAACAGAAGGAGTCTCAGCCACTTTCAACATTGGAGATCTTTCACTATACATAGAGGATAGCCACCTTGAAAACTTAAGGGTAAGTCCTTCCCAACCCAGGAGGATGATGTATCTCCGACCACTTCAACATTTTTGGTCCCCAAGTTCTTAGCCATGCACCATTTGGCCCAAGCTAATGAAAGAAATGAGTGAAAAGCTCCATACAAGCCCAAAAAATCTTTGCCATCTCCAATTTGGCCCAACTTTACTTTTGGATGCACTCTCATTACTTGCATCCAAGGTTTTAATGAAATAGAAGCTTAAATGAGTCCAAAAAGCCAACTACAAGCCCACTTTGAACCCAAGTAGATACGGTAGCCATCCATCACTTAAATTGGAGCCCAATATGCCATAAAGCCCATTTAGTTCAATTATAACTAAAAAGGAAGCAAGTAACTTTAGTTGGTGGACATAGTTCCACTTTTTAGGGAAAAATTGTTCCCTTTTTGTCATTTTCTTTATTAATATGGTATGACATTAGTTTATTTGATTGGCTAAGCTTAAATTAAGGTCATAGCTTACTTGTCTAGTTAATGGCCTATGAATGCTCACTTTGCCACCACTTCCTCTTTTATAGAAGTGTGACTTTTTCACTTGTAAACTTTAGACTCCTTTGATAGTGAAAATTTCAAGCAAAGCTTTGTTAGCTTTTCTTTGTTGGTTTCTTTATCCAATTCATCTTGGAGGAAGAATTAGTGGTGGAAGATCCTAAGGTTAGTGGAACTTTCCTTTATGCCTTGGTTAATTTTCTTATTATCCTTGAAATCCAAAGTATGAAGATTTGAATGCGTGTTGTATGCCTTAGGTACTGTTCACAGTGTATGATTTTGTGATTTCCAGTTTTTGCTAGCAAACTTTAAAGCTAGTTTTGAATGCCTTGTTGATTGAGTTATGATTGAACTTATATACCGTTAGAAAGCTCTTTGGATGCTTTTTCCAATGATATACAATTTGCATGATTTGGAGGTCATTTGATTGGTTAAAATTGAAAGACAAATTGCTATTATGCCAAATAAATAGTAATTTCCATAATTGAGTTTGTGTATTGTTGCATTGTCTTGATGGAAATGCACCAAAAAGTATAAAAGCAATGACCCGATGTCTATAATTAACATGAACCAAAGGTATAAGTTGAGGCCACACTCTAGATTAGAAAAGAAGGAGAGTGATAACTCAATTTGAACGTCACAAAAAAAATATTCTTGATAAATTTATGAGTTCCCAAAAGAACCAAGAGAAAAGATCTTACAATTTCATTAAGTCATTGTGTATCATCTATCCGAAGGTTGCATGATTATTTATATCCCTAGTCTGAATAGGATAATAGCAAACATAATCTCTACGATAATAATAATCCTAATCTTTAGGATAATAAAAATTTCAATCTAAATAAGATAATAATATTCCCAAATAATAATCCTAATATAATTATAATTCATAAAGAAAATAAAATAAAGACTCTTAAAACAAATAAAACTCCTAAACAAATGGAACAGTAGAAATACTAGGAAACTGGACTTCAATTAAATTCTTTTACTTTCTTCACATGAATTTTCGCCTAATCAAGTTTCCATTTCATATATTAACAAGTAAAACCGTCACCAAGGATGTGCCATACCATTTCCCATATGTTTGATGCTCTCTTTGTCATTTGCCATGTCATCCTTGATTGCCACATCATGCTTCATACCATTAGCTTATGTCTTCAATGTTTTTCAATGTTATCCAGGCTACCACATTCCTATCATAGTCCTTCATTATTGGATCACATGTTCTTGGTCTTCTATATGAGACCCTACATGCAAGCAAAGGAAGCTAGGAACCCAGAAAACCTAAATCAGATTTCAAATTAAAGAAAACCTTGACATGAAACAAAGTATAAAAACAATGACCCGATGTCTATAATTGACATGAACCAAAGGTATAAGTTGATGCCACACTCTAGAATAAAAAATAAGAGTGATAACTCATATTTGAACATCACAAAAAAAATATTCTTGATAAATTCATGAGTTCCTAAAAGAACTAACAGAAAAGATCTCACAATTTCATTAATCCATTGTGTATCATCTATCTGAAGGTTACATGATTATTTATATCCCTAGTCTGAATAGGATAATAACAAACATAATCTCTAGGATAATAACAATCCTAATATTTAGGATAATAACAATTTCAATCTAAATAAGATAATAATAATCTTAAATAATAATTCTAATATAATTATAATTTCTAAAGAAAAATAATAAAGACTCTTAAAACAAATAAAACTCCTAAACAACTAGAACACTATAAATACTAGGAAACTGGACTTCAATTAAATTCTCTTACTTTCTTCACATGAATTTTTGCCTAATCAAGTTTCCATTTTATATATTAACAAGTAAAACCGTCACCAAGGATGTGTCATATCATTTCCCATGTGTTTGATGTTCTCCACGTCATTTGCCATGTCATCCTTGACTGCCACATCATGCTTCATACCATTAGCTTGTGTCTTCAATGTTTACAATGCTATCTAGGTTACCACATTCTTGTCATAGTCCTTCATTATTGGATCACATGTTCTTGATCCTCTATATAAGACCCTACACGCAAGCAAGGAAGCTAGGAACCCAGAAAAACTAAATCAGATTTCAAATTAAAGAAAACCTTGGCCTAATGCCTATAATTGACACGAACCAAAAGTTTAAAAACCTTTGACCCAATGATTATAAATAGTCATGATCCAAAAGTATAAAAACAATAACCTGATGTCTACAGTTGACATGAACCAAGGGTATAAGTTGACCCCGCACTCTAGAATATAAAAGAATGAGAGTGATAACTCATATTTAAACGTCATACAAAAAATATTCTTGATAAATTCATGAGTTCTCAAAAGAACCAAGAGAAAAGATCTCACAATTTCATTAAGCTATTGTGTATCATCTATCTGATGGTTGCATGATTATTTATTTCCCTAGTCTGAATAGGATAATAACAAACATAATCTCTAGGAAAATAACAATTTTAATCTAAATAAGATAATAATAATCTTAAATAATAATCCTAATATAATTATAATTCCTAAAGAAAATAAAATAAAGACTTTTAAAACAAATAAAACTCCTAAACTACTGGAACATTATAAATACTAGGAAACTGGACTTCAATTAAATTCTCTTACTGTCTTCACATGAATTTTTGCCTAATCAAGTTTCCATTTCATATATTAACAAGTAAAAATGTCACCAAGGATGTGCCATATCATTTCCCGTGTGTTTAATGCTCTCTACGTCATTTGCCATGTCATCTTTGACTGTCATATCATGTTTTATACCATTAGCTTGTGTCTTTAATGTTTTCAATGCTATCCAGGCTACCACATTCTTGTCATACTCCTTCATTATTGGATTACATGTTCTTGGTCTTCTATATGAGACCCTACACGCAAGTAAAGGAAGCTAGGAACCCAGAAAAGCTACATCAAATTTCAAATTAAAGAAAACCTTGACCCAATGCCTATAATTGACATGAACCAAAAGTTTAAAAACCCTTGACCCAATGATTATATATAATCATAAACCAAAAGTATAAAAACAATGACCTGATGTCTATAATTAACATGAACCAAAAGTATAAGTTGACGCCACACCCTAGAATAGAAAAGAAGGAGAGTGATAACTCATATTTGAATGTCACAGAAAAAATTGTCTTGATAAATTCATCAGTTCTCAAAAGAACCAAGAGAAAAGATCTCACAATTTCATTAAGCCATTATGTATCATCTATCCGAAGGTTGCATGATTATTTATATCCCCAGTCTGAATAGGATAATAGCAAACATAATCTCTAAGATAATAACAATCCTAATCTTTAGGATAATAAAAATTTCAACCTAAATAAGATAATAATAATCTTAAATAATAATCCTAATGTAATTATAATTCCTAAAGAAAATAAAACAAAGACTTATAAAATAAATAAAACTCCCAAACAACTTGGAACACTAGAAATACTAGGAAGTTGAACTTTAATTGAATTCTTTTGCTTTCTTCACATGAATTTTTGTCTAATCAAGCTTCCACTTCATATTTTGACAAGTAAAAATGTCACCAAGGATGTGCCATATCATTTCTTATGTATTTGATGGTTGCCACATCATTTGTCATGTCATTTTTAACTGCTACATCATGTGTTTTACCTTTAGCTTGTGTCTTCAACATTTTAAATGTTATCCATCCTACCACACTCTTGCCATAGTCTTTCATTATTGAATCACATGTTCTTGATCTTCCATGGATCACATCAAGAGTGATATCAGAACTATATTCAATGGAGATATGGTAAGTAATTCTTAATTGATTACTCTATGGACTTTTGTGTTTCAGTCCTGCATGCCCAAGTTGATGACATTGACTACAAACCTATGGTATAATAACCTTACTGATAGAGGCATCGTGGAAGCATTGAACTAGTAAGGAGATTCGCTACACATTCTGGTTGCACTAATTACTAGGAGCAAAGCTGAGAGGTACAATAAGCCTTAGAAGGGTTCGTGGAAGGCTTAAAGACTAAAACCAACTCACTTAAAGGATGACTGGATGTTCGAAGGAGTCAACAGAGAGGTTAACTTGATTCAAGCCCAAACCTATAGAGAAATCTAATTTAAAGCAAGCAGATAGACTTTGAATGGTCATAACTTTTGATCTGGGAGGACTTACGAGACCTATAATATATCAACATGCAGATGGACTTTGTTGATTGTACCCAATTTTATAGGCCAAATAAAAGTCGTTTCAATATGTATCAAGTAGTTTTTGTTTTACAAAATTTAGGATTTTTAGTTTTTATGATTTTGCTCTTATTTGTGGCTGGGCTAGACTTTATTGAGCCCAATTGACATACTTCTTATTAATTTATTTAGTGTTTGGGTAGTTAATTAGGTAATGGGCTTGGGAAGTTTAGAAGTCCATTGGGTCATGGTAGTTTTTAAGGATAAGTTAGCATTGCACTATAAAACTGAATTTTTTTTATGATGAATGGATCTTTGGTCGACTTTTGCATAGTTCTCTTACTGTTGAATTATCACTCTTTGAACTTATCAAGATTCCTCTTGTGGCATTCACCATTAACGATTTTAAGGTTCATTCGATTCCATATCAATTCGGGTTAAGGGTCATCTAAGTGATAAAACCTATTCAATCATGGGGAAAATATCTTCTTAGACGTTGGGTTTTGCATTAAATCGTCAAAGTTTGCATCACTTACCTTACGAAGGATGTCAAACTTTGTTTGAAGGACAACTGGTTAATGGCGATTGATAAAGGTTTGATGGATAACTTTAGCATCCTCAGCATGTAACCAATCTAATTGAACCCTAAATGGATTAACAACTTCCACATACACTACACGATAGAATATGGTGTTGTAGTTGAGGTAAACACATTAATAGGCATTCATAGACATGTGTAATAGGACATATCTCCAAGTTCAAAGACTTTCATACATGGTTGGCAAGCTTCTCTTCTATTCATGGTGTTACCTGATGGGTGCAAACATCTACAATTTGTAAAAGCATCAGCTTATCCATAAGTAATTAATCATAAGTTTAACTAAACATGGTGATTTCAAAAATTGGTAATAAATTATACATACTTACATTATTTCTCTTATTGTAAAACCATTATCGTAAGGTGCCTTGAATGAACTTTGCCAATATAATGATAGGCAAATCTAGTGCACTTCTAACAATTGCATTGAATGACTTTATGATGTTGGTTGTCATTGTATTATACCTATGCCTTGGAAAATGTCTCTTAGTCCATCGATGAAACCTTACCTTATATAGGTAATCTATTGTTGAAGGATGCATATCGTGAAGTGCTCCTATCATGACCTCAAACTCTGCCTCTATATAGGTCTTCACTACTTCCCAATACAAGCAAGTGACTTTTGAGTTATGCTTGTACTTTGATCATAAGTTACAGAGAAGGTGATGACAACATGATTCTTGGTGTACATTTGGAAAGACCTCAGGCATAGTAGAGTTAATAACATGATATCAATATGAAATTATTGTTAACTCTAGTATTTCACCGATGAAATCTTTGAGCTTTGTCAAAAACCAAGACCATGTTGGATGATCTTCCTTTCCTCCAATGTCAAAAGTTATTAGGTAAATCTGATTATTACCATTCAATGCCACAATGAGAAATAAATGTCTTATATATTAACCCTTTAGGTTAGCAGCATCAATGTAATAATTGAGTGAATATGTCATTGGAATGCATGGATGTAACACAAGCAAAGGAATAATATCCAACCTAGAGAGGCGACGCCTTAGTATCCAGTAGAAGCACGAATACATGCAAAGGAAATCCAAGCAAAAAGGCTACTAGGGCTTTTAACCAAACTCTCAATATTCACAAGAATGAGTGAAAATAAAGGAATGATGTTTGGGTTCCACTCTGTGTAATTGTGTATTTAGCAAAAAATTTATACCTTTTATTTTATATGTACAAGTGTCGAAATATGGTTGAAATTCCAAGTGCACATGACACCTTCAACACACATGCATAGCTGGTATGTAAAATGGTTAGTTGACATGTTTCACTTACATAGTGTGTCGATTGGTAAGCTTAATTACTTGTGCCACTGGCACACTTAAGCATGTCAATTGACAAGCTTCAACACTTGCACAACTAGCACACTTAAGTGTGCCAGCTAGTAAGCTTTATGTCATGGTGTTGACTGATATCACGCATTTTCATATTTGGCACCATCATACCAAGTGCACAAGTGGCACTTGGTCAAGGCATAATCAAACTATAGTACTCTTAACCCATTGGGCAAACCTGGTCCATTCGCTATTTCTCTCTCAACTTAACACTAAGATTGTCAATAAATAATCTGCTGATCTGTGTTCAATTCAACTCCTTTATAAGTGTGACTATAAGCTCTCTATCGAACTGGTGATATCTAAATTTAGCTTAAATTTGAACATAAACTAAGATTAGCCTCTAGCAAACCATCATGGCCACCCGAACGATAGAGTGTCAATGAACATCTTTTAAGCTTTTACAACATCACAGTTACGTGCAATTCAATCCTTTTATCAACTAATATCTCTCGAGGCTAAGACATAGAAATGTGTCTATCTTAGTGATTCCTTGACATGAACTGACACGCATCAATGACTAACATAGATTGAGCTACAACCTCATCCCACTATGGCCATAGACTCAAGTAGTCACAAATGTTTTTCAGTATTCTCACATGAGATATCTTCTTATGTGCTCAAGAGTGATGAATCCTTTATTGATCCACTATAGTCTTGATGTATCTCACGATATGGTCGATTACTACCTTTATTGTTACCTCAATTATGACGACACATTAGATAACATCAAACCATACTAATCTTTTCACGAGACGGTCTAGCAACCTCTAGTCAAAGGATTATATGCAGCTACAATGTTTAAAAGATTATTTTATAGACAATAGAATAACCATTCATATAGATATCCTCTAATCGGGTTAGTTTGATGAATACATCTACAATGTGCACTTATGTGTTATATCAAGCTATCCATAATAATTTCGACAAGTGAGAACTATCACTAGTTTTGGTAGGGTCACTCAACACTATGATAATCTCATCATTATTACATGTGCCTTTTGTTTATTGTAATATCGAAACTATGAATGTTTTTAGAATAGCCACTTAATAGTACATAGGGTTTTCATAATCAATCATCTAATCTTCTTATCACAGTTCTACCATTTTAAAGGTATGTTATTCATACAATCATATAAATAGTCAATATATGAATTAAATAACAATCAATCCTTTTATTAATTATTAATATAAGCTTACATCCCCTAAATGTCAAATTCTGTTGGTTATAGAGCACTTACCCTGACAATCTTTCACTTGTATTATAGCCAATTGGTTATATATCTAATGTCAAGCTCGGCTACATGTCTATCATGTTTTTCCTGTGATGGAGGTTTTATCAATGAGTTAGCCAAATTGTCATTTATATCAATCCTTGCTATTTGTATGTCACCTCATACAATTTCTCAAATTAGGTGATATCATCTTAGATGTGTTTGGACCTCTGATAAAACCATAACTCTTTTGCCTAAGCAATTATTTTATTATTGTCATAATAGAGCTCAATCAACTCGATTGATGTATACACAACTTCATTGTCATTTTTAGGTTCCAAGCCATCCTCAAATCTTCATGTAACCTTTTAAGCCAAGAAGAATGAAGTTCTAGCAAATCCCAAGCAAAAGAAAGCATTGCACCTTCAATTTTGGCCTAACTTCACTTTTGACCATAGCCTCATTAGTTGGACTCAAGAATCCCTTGAGTAGTTTGCTCTTTTAGCCTAAAATAAGCTTCACATGGTACCTTTCCAAGCCCAATCTACCTAAGACTCTTTTGAAGCCCATTTTAACTCAAACTTGTGTGTTTAGTTGGCTTAGAACTAGATGGAACCTTAGTTGCAAAGCTAGGAGACATAGTTCCTAGATTTAGGGAAAAGAAAACTCACTTTGTCTTTAGCAACTAAGAGGCATGGCTTAGCTTAATTCAAGGGATTTTTGTATGAAAAAATTAATAGATTTTGTATTGGAAAGTCTATTTTAACACCACTTCTTCCCAATATAAAGGGTGGCCATACTTTTGTAAGACTTTAGACACTTGAATATATATATATAAATTGAAGTTAAAGCTTGTTGGCTTTTTTTCTCCGTTTTCCTTTATCCAATTCCTTCTTGGTGGAAGAGTTGGTGATGGAAGACCCCAAGGTTGGTGGAATTTCCTTTATACCTTGGTTAATGTTTTTATTTTCCTTAAAAATCCAAATTTGACTGCATGTGTATGTATTAAAGTTGTCTAACAGAGAATTGAGAGATAATTACAGTTTTACCACTGACTTTGTCACTTATTTTGACTATTTTATCTGATACGTTTTGAATATTGTCATAGCTTGATAGAAAGTTCTTTGAGTCCTCTTTGCATTGATATAATTTTGATGTGATTTGGAAATTATTTGAATTGTAAAATTTGAAGAAAAAAAATGCCCAATCATATGAACAGTGATTCCAAGATTTGTGTTGTGTGTTGTTGCATTAGTTTGATGAAAATGCATTGTCAGCGATACTTAAAACCATTCCAAGTTCGATAACAAACTTTTTGATCCATACAACCTCTTTTGTCACTCCTAAAGGGCAATATACTCGGACTTTATTATAGAATCAGCCATTATATTTTGTTTGGAGTTTTTCTAGCTAACTACACCACCATTCAAACAAAACACAAATCTTGATTGAGATTTGTAATCATCTAAATCAATTTAGAAACTTGCATCACCATAACCTTTTACAATAAGTTTAGATTCCACCTTCATAAACCAAGAATGCATTCTTAGTCCTTCTGAAGTACTTTAGGATATTCTTGATAGTGATCTAGTGTCTTCTACCTGGATCAGGTTGATATCTACTACAAATGCTCAAGGCATATAAGACATCAATTCTCGTACAAAGCATGACATATATGGTTGATCTTATAGCTGAAACATATGGGATCTGACTTATCTTACCTCTCTTAAATTCAGTATATGGACACATCTCTTCTAAAAGATATACACCATAGTACATGCGTAGAAATATTTTCTTTGATTCTTCTATATTGAATTTAGTCAATATCTTATCTGTGTACGTATTTTGACTTAGGCCTAGCAGTCAACACTTTCTATCTTGGTAAATTTTAATCCCAAGAATGTAGGTTGTTTCTCTTAAGTCTTTTATGGATAAACACTTGGATAACTAAGCATTTACTAATTGCAAGTTTGGCATGTCATTTCTAATAATCAAGATGTTACTGACATACAATGCCAAAAATGCAATCACACTCTTATTGACTTTCTAGTACAACACAGTTCATCTTCATTTTTTATGAACTCGAACTCATGAACAACTTCATTAAAATGAATATTTCATCTTCTCAAAGCTTACTTTTGTCCATAAATGGACCTTTATAGCTTGCATACTTTGTTTATTTGTCTAATAAGAACGAAACCATTGGGTTGTACCATATAGATGACCTCTATAAAGTTACCATTCAAAAAAGTAGTTTTGACATCTATATCTGAAAGATTTCATAGTCATAGTATGCAACTATAACAAACATAATCTTAATAGATTTAAACATAGTAACTGGCAAAAAGGTTTCATTATAGTCAATGTCATACTTTTGAGTGAAACATTTAGCAATCAATCATGTTTTATAGGTATACACGTTACCTTTCATGTCAGTTTTCTTTTTGAAAACTCATTTGCACCTTACAGGTTTTACCTTTTCTGATGTATCCGCCAAAATCCATACTTAGTTCTATTACATGGAATCTATTTTAGATTTTATGACATCTAGCCATTTATTAGAGTCTGGACTTGAAATAGCCTCATCGTAGGTCTTAGGTTTGTCATCATTGACAACCAGTACATCATCGTGCTATGTTAAAAGAAAATCAAATCTTTTTTTCTTATGATGTACTTATATAGAACTATGTAGCCCTTGTGTGTGTTGAGGTTGTTCCACCTGAAATGGAAGAACTTCCTTATCATGATTAACCATTTATGATGACACATCGTTCTACTTAAACATCTATAATATCTTATGGTATAGGAACTTCATTGAGCTCCAGCCTTCTCCCACTAGTTCTCTTGAGAACAAATGTTTTCTTAAGGAACACACTGGTATAAGCAACAAAGACCTTTTGCTCTTCCATATGGTAGAAGCAGTATCTCTTAGTAACCTTTAGGTACCCCACAAAGACACACTTTTCAAACTTAACACTTAGCTTGTTCAAAGTCAATTTCTTGACGTAAGCCTCACAACCCTAAATCCTCAAGTAATCTAAATTGGGTTGTCACCTAGTCCACAACTCGTATAAAGTTTTATCCACAAACTTAAGTGGGACATGATTCAGTGTAAAAGTAGTAGTTTTTAGGGCATAACTCTAGAAAGACATGGGTAGATCGATAAAACTCATCATAAACTTGACTATTTCTATTAAGATCATATTCCTCTATCCATGTACACCATTGCGTTGTAGAGTACCAAGAAGAGTGAGTTGAGATACAAATTCTATTTTCCTTTAGGTATTGTCTGAATTCAACATCAGGTATTTACCCCCTCGATCACTTTGGAGGATTTTAATTTGTTTCCCAAGTTGCTTTTTTACTTCGTCATTGAATTCTTTGAATTTATCAAAGTATTCAAACTTGTGTTTTATAAAAAATACATAGCAATATCTATTGATGATAGAGGCATTGTGAAAGAATTGAGCCAACAAGGAGATCTGCTACACATTTCAATTGGGCCAATTACGAGGAGCAAAGCTAAAAAGGTGCAACAAGCCTTAGAAGGGCTCGTGGAGGGCTTAGAGACTAAACCAAGTCACTCAAGGATGACTGGATGCTAGAAGGAGCCAATAGAGAGGTCAACTTAATTCAGGGCTAAGCCTATGGAGAAATCTAATCCAAAGAGCGTATATAGACTTTGAATGGCCATAACTTTTGATCCAAGAGGAGTTACTGAGCTTGTAATAAATCAACGCGAAGCTTGTTTTGAGCTCTATAATGATAACTCACTTTACTAGCTACACCTAATTTTATAGGAAAAATAAAGGCCATTTCAATATGTATTAGGCAGTTTTTATTCTACCAAATTTAGGATTTTCGATTTTTATGATTTTTCTCTTGTTTATGATTGAGCCAGACTTTATTGAGCCCAATTGAAATACTTCCTACTAATTTAATTAGTGTTTGGGTAGTTAATTAGGTAATAGGCGTGGAAAGTTCAAAAGTCTATTGGGTCATGGATAGTTTTAGGTTTAAGTTGGTATTGCACTATAAAACTTAATTTTTTTACGATGAATGAATCTTTTGGCCAACTTTTGGATAGTTCTCTTACTGTTGAATTATCACTCTTTAAACTTATCAAGATTCGCCTTGTGACATTCACCATTAACGATTCTAAGGTTCGTTCGATTCTATATCAATTCAGGTCATGGGTCATCTAATTGACGAAATTGATTCAATCCTAAGGAAAATATCTTCTTGGACGTTAGGTCTCGCATCAAATTGACAAGGTTCACGTCAATTGAAATCATCAGTAAATGTGATGAAATAAGTTTCGTCATATATGTTATACACTGTCATGGGCCTACAGACATCATTGTGTATAATCCCTAACAGTTTAGTCACCCTTTCACTATGTCCAATGAAGGGTGTTTTGGCTATCTTACCAAATAGACATAATTCACATTTATCATATGACTAGAAGTCAAATGATTGTGAGATTTTTTATTTAATAAGTGTTGATATATGTTTCAATCCTATGTGGCCTAGCCTGCAATGCCACAAATATGTGATTTTCATATCATTCAATTTTAATCGTTTATCATTTTGCACATTAAGAATTTTATTATCTAGTTTTAGAATGTATAAACCATTATGTAATTCAGATGTTCTATAGAGAATATTATTTAAGCTGATGATTATAATACCACCAATAATAGAAGCAAATAACTTTTAGCTGCCTTTTTTGTTCTTGTTCTCTAGAAAAGCCTTATAATATCTTTTCTAATGACTTGCCTTGCCAAAATAGAAGCAAATAACTTTTCCTTTCCCTATGCCACATGTAGGTTGAGTCACAATATCAGGTTGCTTATTCGTTTTGGGCTCGGGCTTAGCCTTGCCTTGAGCCTTAACTTTGACTTTTGATACCTGGGCTTCAACCATAAGTAGATTAGTCAAAGTTACCTTTTGGACTTCTTGTTTAGCTTGCCTGAACATATACAACAACTTCTGAAGGGTTTTCTCCTTTTTGTTTAGGTTAAAATTCATAACAAAATTAGCCTACGATTTAGAGCAGGATTTTAACACCAAGTTAATGGCCATTATCCATTATGAAGCCCAAGCTTGCCAATCTCTTAATATAGCTAATCATCTTAACCATATAAAGGCTAACTTGTCCTCCTTTTAAGAGTTTGCAATCAAACAATGCATTTAACACCTTATATCATTCAGCCTTTACACGAGTGGTGTATAACTCTTGAAAGGGTGCAAGTATAGTGATATAACTTATTCTGACTATAATATGCAACGAAGATTGTTTATTTTAAATCAAACAGGAATGTACTTATTTTTACTAAATTTATCTAGCTTGTGGTGTGGACAAAACCCCTTACAATGCTTATTAATTCTCTGCCTCCTTTAACAAAGCAACAACTACCTATTTATAATAGCAATTGAAACTAACGATGCTAATTATTCTCAATAAATTAAACCAAGTCTACCATATCCTAGAGTTCCTAAAATGAAGCAATCTTAACAACAGCACCAATATCTCTTATAACGGCTAATAGTCAAGTCAATCCCTTATCTTCAGAGCTTCAACTGCGGCTTTAATCTTAGTACTTAGGATTTGGTCTCCTCCTCCTTGTAGGTTTAACATTTGTCGCCCTTGGGAGATCAATCATGTCTTCATGATTAAAGTTTGGAAACTGCTATTCGAACACATTCACTAGCTCCCACGTTGCTTCCTTGGCAGGAAGGTGCTACCACTCAACAAGAATTTCAGGCTGTATTCATTTGCCCACTTTGACCCACCGATTCATTTTAATTGCTTTGGGACTAACATGTAAACTTCCATCATCCAAGACTGATGGTACTGAACTAATTGGAATTAAATTATCACCAATCCTTTTTTTAAGACAAGATATATGAAAAACCGGATAGATTCTAGAACCTTCAGGAAGCAATAGCTCATAAGCCACAACACCAATTTTTTTGATAATGGGATAAGGGCCAAAAAATTTACTTGCTAATTTTTTATTTGCTCTTCTGAAGACAGAATTTTGTCGAAAGTGCTGAAGTTTTAAATACACTTTATCACCGACCTCAAACTGTTCATCTCGTCGATGTCGGTTTTCTATCTGTTTCATCTTATTTTGTGCCTTTTCCAGGTTTTGTTTGTGCAATTTTAATAACTCATCTCGATTTGTCAGTTCTTGATCAACTTCATTTACCGTAGTATTGTCTAGTAGATGTCGAATCATACTTGGGGGTAGCCAGCCATAGAGAGCTTGAAAAGGAGTGATGTTGATTGCACTATTGAATGTTGTATTGTACCAGAATTCTGCCCATGGTAATTAGCTGCTCCACTGCTTCGGGTTTTGACTTGTCATACAACGTAGGTATTGTTGAAGGCTTCGGTTAACTACTTCAGTTTGTCCATCAATTTTCGGATGGTAGGCTAATGACATCTTTAATTGTATGCCTTGTAATTTAAAGAACTCCTACCAAAATTTGCTTATAAACACGACATCTCGATCAGTCACAATACTTCGTGGGATTCCATGTAATTGAGCCACTCTATCAACGAACACTTCAATTATACTTTTGGCAGTAAACGGATGGCTTATGGCGATAAAATGAGCGTACTTTGTTAACCTATCCACCACAATGAATATCACACTTTTACCATGAGAATTCGGAAGTCCTTCAATAAAATCCATTGAGATGTCTTCCCATACTTGAGATGGTATCGACAGAGGTTGCAATAGTCCCACAGGTGTTTTGGATTCTACCTTATTGCATTGGCAGACATCGTAAGACACCACGAAATTTTTGGCATCTTTTCGCATGCCGAACCAAAAGAAGCTTTGCGTTAATCTTTTCAAAGTGTGTAGAACTTCTGAATGTCCACTAGTTTTGTTCGCAAGAAATTCTTATAGCAAACTTCTTTTCAATTTTGAATTTGGAGGCACAACAACTCTCCCTTTAAAACGTAACAAGTCATCTATCCAATCAAAATTAGGGTCCTTTTTAGCTACACCTTATTGTTTTGACAAGATTTGTTGGACCTACAGATTATTCAAACATTCAATTTTTAATTCATCCCAAATCTTAAATTCAGGTGTAGAAATTCCCCACAATATTGCCGTTTCCTCTTCCCTGGACAAGGAATCTATCGCACTATTCTCTTTGCAAGGTCGGTATTTTATTTCGTACTCATATCCCAGGAGTTTGGTAACCCATTTCTGTTGTTCTGGCATAATCACCCTCTGGTTTAGGAAATATTGCAAGCTTCGTTGATTTGTCAGAATTTGGAATTTTCTTCCTAATAAATATGGTCTCCAATTCTTTACTGCCTTCATTATTGCCAATATTTCCTTTGAATAAATGGGCCAAGCCTTTTTCTGAGGTCCTAAGGCTCGGCTTAAGTAAGCTACAGGATGCCCCTTTTGAGACAACACTGCTCCTATACCAGTATCAGATGCATCAGCTTCTATGACAAAGGTTTCCTAAAAATTAGGAATTGCCAACATAGGTGTGGTTGTCATGGCTTTTTTCAAAGCCTGAAACGTGGATTCTGCCTCTTTGTTCCAATTAAATTAGCCCTTTTTTAATAATTGGGTGAGTGGTGCGACAATGGTCCCGTAGTTTCGAACAAATTTCCTGTAATATCTCGTTAAGCCCAGAAATCCCCGAAGTTCAGTTACATTTCGCGGTTTCGGCCACCTCTTCATGGCTGCGATTTTGCTGTCATCAACTTGCACTCCTTCTCTTGAAATAAAATGCCTCAAGTATTCAATTTTAGTTTGACCAAAAGCACATTTAGACTGCTTTAAAAAAAATTGTTCATTGCTCAAGATTTCTAATACCGTGCGCAAATGACTTAAATGATCCTCCCATGATTGAATATAGATTAGGATGTCATCAAAGAAAACCAATACGAACTTGCGTAATATGGCTTTAAAAATTGAATTCATCGTGGCTTGGAATATTGAAGGGGCGTTGCACAAACCGAATGACATGACCAGATATTCATAATGGCCATTATGGGTCCTGAATGCTGTTTTATGCACATCCTTGGGGTGAATTCGAATCTAATGATATCCAACTCTAAGGTCCAATTTAGTGAAATAATGAGCTTCATATAATTCATCGATCATGTCATCCACTGTTGGAATAAAAAATCGGTCTTTGATGGTCGCCTCGTTTAGTGCTCTATAATCGGTACAAAACCTCCATGTGTCGTCCTTCTTTTTAACCAGTAAAATCAGAGATGAAAAAGGACTTTGGCTAGGTCTAATAATTCCATTTTGCAGCATTTTCGTCACTTGTCGTTCGATTTCATTTTTTTGAAAATATGCGTAACAGTAAGGTCTCATATTTATAGCCAAAACTCTTTCTTTCAATGGAATTATGTGGTCGATGTCCTTGGCTGGCGGTAATGATTTGGGCTCCTAAAAAATCTTGTAATAATTGGATAATATCTGGTTTATATCTTTGAGAGTTATCTGGAGAGGTCTGAATATCATTTCCTGCGTTTCCAAGGATTACTGTAAAAAGAGTCCCACTATTATTCAACTCTTTTTCAAGAGTTTAGATAGAAATTGCAGTTGAAGTTGGATCCCATATCCCATGCAGTGTCTTCATCTCCCCTTATGTATAAAACTACATTACCAATTTATCCCAATCGCATAGAACCAGACCCAGTTCCTTAAGCCATTGTACACCTAACACAATATCCATCCCTTGAAGAGGAATTGTGAATAAAGTTACGGTAATGATGGTTCCTTGTATCTGTAACTTCACTTGGTCCAGCTTTTCTTGGCATGCTAAGTGCCCCCCATTAGTTATCTTCACCTTAAATTCATCTGTAGGAGTGACTGGTAAATGTAGTAGTTGAACCAACCTATCGCTTACGAAATTGTGACTAGAACCGCTATCAACCAACACCGTAATAGGTTAGTTTCCGATGAAGGCTTGTAATTTTAGAGTTTGTGGACCCTTCCATCCTAAGAACGCATGAAGAGTAATTTCGACTAGGTCACCATTTTTTTCTGATTCCCATTCCATCGTAGTTTGTTCGGTTTCTTCGTTTCTTAAGTCACCTCCTTCAATCATGAATAATGGCGGTACAGTGCATCTATGTCCTGGCGTGAACGTTTCATTATAGTTGAAACATTGACCCTTCTCTCTTCGCCTTTGCATCTCGTCCCAAGACAGTCTTTTAAAAGTGGTTTCATTCCTATTTTGGGGAATGACCGTGGTGGATAAAAAGTTGGGATTGGCAGTGGTCTGGATATTTGATCTCTAAGTTGTGTTTTTCCTCAGGTCGAATCTCTCTTGCCTGCGTTTTCTGGTGATTTGCTCATTATTCATTCTAGCGATATCAATTGCATCTCAAAGTGATTGCGACTTGGCCATCTGAACTTCGTCTGTAATTTCCTCTTTCAATCTGCCCAGAAAAGTTCCAATCAACATCGTTTGTGGCCATCCTGTGACCCTGTTTCCTAACCTCTCGAATTCACATTGATAGTCTTGTAAACTTTTAGTTTACTTGACGTGGGATAAAGCTTCATCAGAGCACTCATATCCAGTTGGACCAAATCAAGCTAGAACCTCTCTTTTAAAGATTCTCCAGGTAACGTTCACCCCTTCGTCGCGTTGGACTCACTTAAGCCATTACCACCATTGGTTAGCTTCCCTTCTAGATGAAAGGCAACAAGCTGAACCTTTCGAGTTTTATTGGTTTCCTGAAATTCAAAGTACTGCTCTGCACAGTTAAGCCATTTAGTTGGGTTGCCACCTACAAACTTAGGGAATTCCAGCTTAATGAAGCGGTTTGATGGCTGAAATCCTTCTTCTGGCTCATTTCTTCATGATGAGGAACCAGGTTCAGTTGGTCTTAGTATGGCTTTCTCTCTAGAAATTCGAAGGTTTGAGATTGACTCTAACACTTCTTGTAGCTTTCCTTCCATTCCCGTGAGTCGAACCCGTGTTTCCCCATTCTCTGAAGTGGCGTTTCTAAACAGGTCACGTACTTCTTGCAATTCAGTCTCAAGACGGTCAATTCGATCTCTGTTTGTAGCCATGATAAACCTGCTCTGATACCAAGTTGATAGAACTTGTTCTGGCTATGATATGCAACAAAGATTGTTTGTTCTGAATCAAACAGGAATGTACTTATTTTTACTAAATTTATTCAGCTTATGGTGTGGACAAAACCCCTTACAATGCTTATTAATTCTCTGCCTCCTTTAACAAAGCAGTAGCTACCTATTTATAATAACAATTGAAACTAACGATGCTAATTATTCTCAACAAATTGAACCAAGTCTACCATATCCTAGAGTTCCTAAAATGAAGCAATCTTAACAGAAGCACCAATATCTCTTGTAACGGCTAATAGTCAAGTCAATCCCTTATCTTCAGAGCTTCAATTGCAGCTTTAATCTTGGTACTTGGGATTTGGTCTCCTTCTCCTTGTAGGTCTAACATATAAATTGTGCATCCATTTCCTTATGTTGTTTTTTAAACTTAGGTGACATGAAAGTCAGCATGAGTCACTGAACCTGCACAAAGTCAAGATACTTATTAAAAGTATCTTTTTCCACTTGGGTGGCATTAGGACTAGGCTTAGAGGGCAATAATCTCTCAAGGTTACATAATCTGTTCTTCTAACGTAGAATAATCCGAAGATTTATATACTAATAAGTAAAATTGCTTCCAGTGAGCTTTTTTTTTTTTTTTTGAGAATTGATCAATACGTTAGGTTTGACATAGTGATTATATGATTTATAATTTACAAATAAAAAATCAGAAATTTTATTTAATTATTAATATTTATTTTAATTATGGATTTAATAATTAAAATGCTCCCAATATTTTTCTTAAGCTAATAGCTCTCACTATTGAACTCAAAAAGTTCTAGTGAACTTCCTAATGGACTAAGTCCCATCGCATTAATTCTCTCCTTCATTTTGGCAAACAAGTTCGAATTAATCGAATAGTAAAATTTCAAATTAATTACCAAAAGCTCACGATCTCAAGTAGGTGTTACCCCAACAAATCATGCGACCTTAAACATGACTTTTTACATTAGTAGGGTGGATGTTACATATCTCTTTGCATCGACAAATGCATTATATACTCATGCCTTTAACACACTTCACCTTCGTTTTTACGAGCAAGCAAAATACATTAGCTAAGTTGAACCCAACATAATTGTCACTTAACTTTCCACTTACTAGAAGTGTACCCTTTGCTTTGGTGAACAAGGTTCCAACGAGTAGAGGTTTAATTAAGGCATCATATTGGAAGACACCAATTAAATCTTATACTTAATATTTAAGTTAAGGGTTTTATTATTTAGTTTCATCAGATTTTAAGCTGCTTGTTAGATGATATTTGTATAATAAAATCTACACATTCTACAATGTAAAATAAAAACATATTAGCACACAGTCATGACTAATATCAAACCCCTCGAGTCAAACAGTGTTTAACTGATCAACCTAAGTGGATCTTCTTTTTTCAGTCTTTGCGCTTGTCTTTTCATCTCCAGTTTTTAATTATTACATGATTTTGTTTCATAGTTATTGAATTATAAGAAAGTAAAAATAGTCTATTCTAAAAGAAGAAAAAGGATAAAGACAGAACGCATAGACCCTATTTAGGAATTATAACCTAAAAATGAAAAATAAAATAAATTATAAAACATCCACAAGGTTTTTTGGTTATGTGTTGAGCACCATGCATACATACATCTATATATATACATACTAATAAAAATAAAATATTAATTATTATTATCCTAAATGTCAAATTATTTTTGGTCTCTGAAGATTTATAAAGTTGTAATCCAATCCCTAAAGTTCAAGAAAATTTTAATTCAGTCCAAATTTGACAAAATAGGACTAAATCATAACTTTTAACTTTATCGGACATGCAGGTATGACATTTAGCTGTGCATTTGGAATTCACCAAAATTCTAGAATATTACACTGTTAAAGTCACAACTTAGACATGGATGGAAAAACCAAGGTGGTAAGCACCAAGGATAGATTATGGTTGGACAAAAATTGGTACCAAGAAAAAGGCCTGGTTGGACCAATTCTTGTTTACTAATGCAAATCACATAGTGCCAAGGCACCGAGAGACAAGAATGGTTGGACAAAAATGTGTCCAACCATGCCACTTTCATGATGCCAAGATGCCATCAAATAGTCATGAATAGACCAAAAATTGGTCCAATTGTGTTTTATACTTTAAATTTCAGTCTTGGCTTTTTGGGTTTTTCTAACAATGAAAAATTCAGAAAACCTTCCAGCTTTCAGTAAGCCTATCATTAGGGTGAAGGAATACAACATGTAAACCGTATTCATACAGAAGATAACCCTTGGATCATCCAAAAAATATAACTCAAACATGATTTTGTGCAACAATGTGAAACCTATGACATTATAACAAAACTCAAACAAAATTTAGAAATCATTACTCAACAATTTAACACAGTTTACGTTATAAATGATACTCAATAAATCGTGCAACAACATGATTGCAAATAATCTTTATCAATTTTAATAGTTTTGATTAATCCAATTACATGCAATCAACATATAAAATCAATCAAAACTAATAGCAGATATAAATTTTCATAAAAATATGTTAAACGGTGACTTTGATACCAATATAGGGTTTTCAGGGGTCAATAACCAATAGTGCAACAAAATTTAAAAATTTAAAAATCAAATAAGCCAGAAAATCCCTAACCAGGATACCTATTTTAAAAAATATATTTATGAATATGTAAAACACTCATAAGGTGTTTCAGATTTATATCTACTTTGATGGCTCCTTTAAATTTTCACATGGATTGGGACCAAACACTATCCAACCCTCGAGAAGCAATGCCTTCGTATCCATGCGAAGCATGAACACAAGTAGAGGAAATCTAGGTGAATAGGTTGTTCGGGCTTTTAACTGAACTTTCGATGTTCACAGGAAGAAGAGAAAATAGAGGAATGACAACTAGGTTTCACTCTATGTATATTATGTATTTAGTGAAAAACTTATGCCTTTTATTTTATATGTGCAGATGTCTGAGTTTAGCTATAATTCCAAGCATGCATGACACCTTTAACACACATGCACGACTGGCATGAAAAATGCCCAGTTGGCATGTTTCACTTGCATGGTTGGCACATTTAAGTATGCCGATTAGCAAGCTTAATTGCTTACACGGCTGGCACACTTAAGTGTGCCAACTAACAAACTTTATTTCATGGTGCCGCTCGACATCATACATTTGTATGGTTAACACTATTATACCAAGTACATAAGTGGCACTTGGTCAATGCATAATTAAATCCAAGTCCACTTAACCCATTAGGCAAATCCGGTTATTTCGTGATTTCTCTCTTAGCCTTAAACACCAAGATTATCAACAAACAACCCACTTATCTTAGTTTGATTCAACTCTTTTATGCATGTGACTCATATGCTCTCTATCAAATCAGTAGTGTTTGAATTCATGGTGAATTTAAACACAGACCAAGATTGGCCTCTAGCAAAGTGTCATGGCCACTAGGAAGACAGAGTGTCAACGAATATCTTTAAACCTTTTACAACATCATAGTTACGTGTAATTCAATCCTTTCATCAACCAATATCTCTCGAGGCTAAGATATGAAAATATGTCTATCTTAGTAATTCCTCAGTATGAACTGACACACATTAATGACTAACATCGATTAGGTTACAACCTTATCCCATTTTGGCCACAAATTCAAGCAATCATAAATGTTTTTTAGTATTCTCATGTGAAATATTTTCTCTTGTACTCAAGAATGACAAATCTTTTATCAATCAATCATAGCCTTCATGTATCTCATGATATAACTGATTACTAACTTTATAGTTACCCCAGTTACGATGGCACGTTAGATAATATCAAACCATACCGATCTTTACATAAGATGATTTGACGACCTTAAGTCAAAGAATCACATGTATCCACGTTGTTTAGAGGATTTATTTCATAGACACTGAAGCAACCATCGATAAAGATATCCTTTGGTCGAGTCAATCTGATAAACAAGTTTACAATGTGCATTCATGTGTTACACTAAGCTGTCTATAATAGCTTCGAGATGTGAAAATTGTTACCACTTTTAGTAGGGTTGCTTAACACTATGATAATCTCATTATCATTACATATGTTTTCGTTCATTGTAATATCGAGATTATAGACATTTCTAGAATGACTATTTAATGTGTATATAAGGTTCTCATAATTAGTCGTTTGATCCTTTTATCATAGTTTTACCATTCTAAGGGCATGTTATTTGTACAATCATATAAATAAACAATATATGAATTGAATAACAATCAATCATTTTATTAATTATTAATATAAAATTACATTAACAATTGCCAAATTCGATTAACTCTAGGGTATCTACCCTAACATGTGTACTCAGGATGTGCCTTAGTAATAATCCTATGATGTTTAGCATGCATGCATCTCGTGCCCTAACCAACTTTGGCTTGCTCTTGCTACCACCTAAAATGTACCTCATACCATTGTATATATTAACTTTTAGGCACGTAACGTACTATTGCATACCCGGATTATCTATACTATTACTCAGGATAACCTTTAATTCTCTAACCTAACTTTTTTTCTATCTCTTTTCTCTTGACTTACATACACAAGCGTGTATATCTTAATACATGGGGCATGTCTATTTACTTTTCTCACACACAACCACTTCCCCGTGGCTTTTCCTCGTGTGCCACTACATAGGGCATGAACACATAGGCGTGTATACTAATTAAGACGAGCATGTATCCTAGACCCTATGACTATGAGGCAAACTTTAGAATTCAAAAGATAAACTTGAAACACACCCTACTTCAGCCTCTATGCATTCCTTTCAATCTCAAGCACACCACACCCATATGACACAATCTAATAGTATCAAAAAGCTAATTCAAACACATCTTATAGGGTATACTAGGTCATCCACACAAGTAGACAAGAACAACAACACTTTAATCACAATATATGTGATAACTTTTTAATTCCAAGAACTTTACAACATCCATTAAGCCACATAAATCCTGAACTTCATATTCCTAACTGCTACTTAACCTTTTAGTCATTGAATTAAAATCATGCTTGCTTAATCTCCTAATAATTCATTCAATCAATGCATTTGTCACAAAGATTAATCATATGATCACATAAATATCAATCTTAATAAAAGAAATAGGTTTTCAATCCTTCATTACAAGTAAATTAGATGGAGTGTGGAGAAATCCTACTTACCTTTTATGGAATTCTACCACATCAACGCTGATCAGAAGGCTCTTTCTCTCCCCATTTTTCTTCCAGCATGATGTCAAAAAACACCATAAAAAACTACGAAATAGGAGTTGGTGAATCAGACTTGAAACCTCTCTCTTTTTCCTCTCTTTCTCTCATGCATTTAAGGATTGGGATAACAATCCCTAAAACACAGTAATATGCCCTATATAAAAACTAATTTTGCATTCAATACACACAAGTGTGTGTTGAGGTACACAAACGTGTCACTTAAACTTGAATTTTATGCAGATTCCTCTTATTTGGCTAATGAGGTAATGATATATAATTGTGTATCATCCAAAACTTATATTTGGACTTTTAAAAACATACTAACTCATGGCAAAAAAAAAAACTATTTTACCTTTGAGACATACCTATGGGTGTTACAATTCCTTCCCTTTATTGGAATTCTTATCTTAAAATTCACTAGGAACAACTCGGGATACTTATCTCTCATGGTCTACTTAATCTCCTAAGTAGCCTCCTTAACCTTGTGATCCCTCCAAAACACCTTGACTAAGGGAATCTGTCAATTCCTCAACTATTTGACCCTTTTATCTAGGATATAAACTGGTCTCTCCACATAGCTCAAGTCTTTTGATAGCTTAATCTCTTTAGTCCTCAATATATTAGAAGGATTACCAATATACTTGTATAATAACGAGACATGGAATACATCATGAATATGTTTCATGCTCACTGGTAACATAAGCTTATATGCCACCTTATTGACCCTCTTTATTATCTCATATAGGTCAATATACCTAGAAGCCAACTTACTTTTCTCAAAGCAACTCTAATGAAAACTTTGTTACCTATACTGAACTTCATATCTTAATGTCTTTGATTCGTATAGCTTTTTTATTGATCTTAAGCTTGTTTCATTCTCTATCTAATAAGTAAAACATCCTCAATCATTTTCTAAGTTGACTTTGGTCTAAGAGACTAAATCAAGGTATCCTTCTCACCTAACTCATCCCAATATAGAAGAGAACAACACCTCCTACCATAAAATGCCTCATAGAGTGTCATTTGAATCGTCACCTAATAACTGTTATTAAAGGTTAGCTCCACTAAGGGTAACATTTTAACCTAACTTGCCCTATAGTCCAAGCAATAGGCTCTCATCATATCCTCTAACACTTGATTGGTTTTTTCAGTCAAACCATCTATCTACAGGCAATAAGTTATATTGAATGTTTGATTAGTGCCTAATGATTTATGTAAACTCCTTCAGAAAGTTGACACAAACCTTGTGTCCCTATCTAATACTATCATCTTAAGCATACCATGTAACTTGATAATATCTCAAACATATAACTTCCCCAACTAATCTGTAGTAGCGGTGTCCTTAATAGGTAGAAAATGTGTTATCTTAGTCAACTTGTCAACTATTACCCAAAGTGCATTATATCCACCTTGAGCCCTCAGGAATCTAATAATAAAGTCCATAGAAACATGTTCTTGTTCCCACTCAGGTACACTAAAAGGTTGAAGTAATCTTAATGGTCTCTAGTATTTAATCTTAATCTATTGATAGATTAGACATTTGGCCATGTACTCACCTACATCTTTCTTTATGCTGGACTACCAGAAACTTCTCATTAAATCTTGATACATCTTTAAACCCTTAGGATGGGCATTATAAAGAAAATTATGAACCTTTGTAAGAATCCTCTACCTTAACTCTGACACTGTAAGACACAAATTCTGCCTCTGAACTTAAAGACACCATCAATCTCCTGAAAGTCTATCTCGAGTCCATCATGAATTCTCTGAACCCTCTACTTGTACCAATTATTCTAAAGTTGAGTTGTCTTGATCTTCTCCACTAATGTGGATTTAATCTCTAATTTGGCTAGAGCCTCAATTACTAACTCAATCTACTTTCAATCCAAATTTGTCTGAATCTCCCTTTGAACCATCAATTGTAACCAAAACACTTTTTTACTAAGGGCATCAGCGACTACATTAGCTTTGCCATAATGATACTTGATATCACAATCATAATCCTTTACTAGCTTGAGTTATCTCTTTTGTCTCATATTAAGCTCTTTCTAAGTGAAAAAGTATCTAAGACTCTTGTGATCAATGTAGATATTGCATCTTACCCTATATAAATAGTGCCTCCAAATGTTGAAGGCAAACACTACCGCTACTAGCTCTAAATCATTAGTAGGGTATGTGGTCTTAAACTCTTACAACTGTCTCAAGACATATGCTATAACTTTGCCTCGCTGTATCAACATTGCTTCCAACCACTGTAAGAAACATTAATGTATAGATTATACTTGACCCCCTCCTCAGGTAGGGTTAACACTAGAGTAGAAGTTAATTATTTTTTTAACTCTTGGAAACTCTCATCACAAAATCTGACTATTGAAACTAAGTTTCCTTCTTAGTAAGAGTTGTGAGAGGTCTTGCTAGCTTGACAAACCCTTCAATGAACCTTCGGTAGTACCCCACCAAACTAAGAGAACTATGAACCTTTTTAACTCTCTTTGGCATTTGCCAATCTACAACTGCTTTAATTTTGCTTTGGTCCACTAATATAACCTCTGTTGAAACCACATGCCCTAAGAAGGTTACTTTATCAAGCCAAAATTCATACTTGAAAAACTTTGCATAGAGTTGCTTTTCCTTCAAACTTTGCAAAGTAAGTCCTAAATGTTGCTCATGCTCCTTATGACTCTTAGATTACACCAATATGTCATCAATGAAGACCGTTATAAACTTATCTAGATAGTCATGGAATATCCTATTCATTAAGTTCATAAACACTACAGAAGCATTAGTTAGTTCGAATGATATCACTACAAACTCAAAATGTTCATACCTTGTTCAAAAAAACTATCTTAGGTATATCCAACTTAGCTACCACTAATGATAACTGGACCTAAGATCAATCTTAGAAAATACCACTAATCCGCTCAATTAGCCAAATGGATCATCTATTTTCGGCAATGGGTACTTGTTCTTTACTATGGCCTTGTTCAGCTCTTAATAGTTTATACATATTCTTATGGACACATCTTTCTTCTTAACAAACAAGATAGGAACTCCCAAAGGAGAGTGACTTGACTTGATGAATCCATTTTCAAGTAACTCTTAGGGCTACTTCTTTAATTCTTACAGCTCAACTAGGGTCATTTTGTAAGGTACCTTGGAGATAAATGTTGTGCCCGACATCAGTTTTATATTAAATTCAACCTTTCACTCAAGAGCTAATCTTAACAACTCTTTTAGGAAAATATTTAAAAACTCCTAAACCATCGGTGTCTCTTCATTGCTCAAGCTTAACTCTACATTGCTTACTACTTAAGCCAAGAAACCAATGCACCCCTTAGCATTTATATTGCCTTCAAAGCACTAATCATTGAATTTCTGATATACCCCCTACCAAACTCAAATTGATCCCTATTCTCAAGGTTGAACCAAACTTTCTTATGTTGACAATTAATCTTAGCTTTATTCCTCCCCAAGAAATTCATTCGTAGTATCATATTAAAATTTGGCATCTCAACACTATCAAGTCCACAAGAAACTGCCTACCCTGAATCTCAATAGTCTATCGCATTAACATATCATCACTTACTATTGATCCACCATTTGGCAGCTTTATCTTACCTTTTTAAGCCACTTTCACTGGTTATACTCCTAATCTCTCTATTAAACTTTTAGCTACAAAACAATCTGTAGCACCACAATTAATCAAAATATAAAAAAGAGTACCAAGGAAAGAAATCTAACAAATGCTATTGGGTTGGCCTCAGCCAGCCTTTGGGTGATGGTATACACGATGGCAATGGCTCTCCTTACTGACTGATCAACTATGGTTGGAACCCTAGAATAAGATCTAATAATGTGCCTTGGCTAACGACACCTATAGAAGACTATTTACCTTGTCAAACACTATCCTCTGTGATGTCTGCCATATCTTTGACAAGTTGGAATCTCAGGGCCTCTCTGCTTCTTGTTGCTCTTTCAACCTTTCTTGCCTCTCTTGGGTTAGAATGGTCTTTTGCCTTTTCTTTCTAATGAGGAACCCTTCTGAATTGGGGCACTACTATTGCCCGATTGTTACATTAGTATTGGTGTTAGAACTTATACTAGTAGCGGAACTGTCTGGGTTAAGGTCTGACTTTACATTCTTTTCACAAAAACCTTTACCCTTAAAGCCCTATTTATGGCCTTACTATAAGTTTGGGGCAATTGTGTACTTATCATGACATCTCAAGCTATAGTTGGCATTCACCCTATCTTTAAGCTGACTATCTTAAAGATATACATCACTACGTGATTAAACTTAGTGGAGTACTCCTTCACTATATATGTACCTATGTCAAAGTAAGGAACTCTTAGGCTCTAATGCAAATCACATCTGCCCCCTATACTTGGCCTTAGATCTCTTCCTTAATTTTGTATAAGACATCATAAAGGTCTTGGTCATCTATTTGACCAGTTCCACCATGTTTAGGCACTTGACTTGAAAAATTATATGGCGTATTTAACTCTATTTTGATCGATCATATCAAACATGGTTATAATGCTCTCCACCGACTCTAATAACTCAACTGTAATTGGATCCTTAACACTATCAAACTTCTAGCACTGGTGCATTTTGGGTAGATTAAAGATAGGGTGTAACTAAGTCTTGGTTGATGTTGTTGTCGGTACTATTATTGGTGCTAAGGTTATCTCTACTAAGCCTTGTGCCTATGCTGGTGGTATATGTGTTGACTTATTGGCCTAAACTAGGGCACCTCCCTACTCCCTGAACATCTCCCTAAATATGTCTTTGACATCTTAAGCACTCAGACCTACTTGGAGAATGAGGGGTACTGCCCCTTCACTATGGCTCCTCTACAATTTCTTAGTTTAGGTATTACTGGTGTTAGCTTCTTGTTCTCTTCATCTTTCATAAAAAACCCACAACTATAAGTCTCCATAAAAACATAGCAGTTATAAATAAAACTAAACTTATAGGCTGCGAGTGCGATCAGTGTGGCATGAGGGACTTACATTCCTGCTTAATTTGATTACATAATCTTCCAAAAGTACTATCCTCTGGAGGAAGACGTCACTAAATTGTCTATTTTAAACATGCATTCAAATCAAATTAGTGATAAATCTATTAAACAGATGAATAAAATCTTATTTATTAAAAATTATTAAACTGATTGAAATACCCTTGTCAAAACTAAATCGAAAGCGTTCAAAAGTTGTCAAAATATGAAAACATAAACTAAAAACATAGTATATGTAGTTTAATACATCTATGAAAATTTGAATAAAATAAAAGCTGAAAAGATAGAAACACCCTTGCTATTTTACACTCGTAGATTGCCACTCAACCTATAGTAAACACAAGTACCCATATTTGCACACATGAAAGTAGGAAAGTGAGGGATAAAACACTCAGTAAGTAAGAGACTCAACTGATAACTTTTACTAAAATCTCTAAAATGCCTTTAAACTTGACCCATACTAGTTTTGTCATCTAGAGTCAACATCAACCTTCGCTATGGATAATGATAGGTCTTGTATATTGACTCTATGTTTATACTGTACTTTAAGGGTTGTTTAGGTTGTATATTTTAACTCTCGGATTAAACTATGCCCTGTTTAGTCACTTAAGGAACCACTCCCTCGGATTCCTATCTAGTGTGCCCCATTGTAACGATCATATGATGTCTAACATGCATGCATCTCGAGCCCTAACTAACTTTAGCTCACTCTCACTTCCATCTAAAATGTATCTCTGTCATTCTATATCTTAACTCTTAAACACGTAAAGATTATTGCATACTTGGATTATCTATACTATTACTTGGGATGACTTTTAATTCTCTAGCTTAACTCATTTGCTATTTTCTTTCTCTTAACTTATACACACAGATGTGTATATCTTAATACACGGGGCTTGTCTATTTACTTTTCTCACATACAACCATTTCCCCGTGACTTCTCCTCGTGTGCCATTATTTATGAATACACTAGCGTGTATTATTCAAATATTTAACATATTTTTCCTTTTTATTCACTTCTCAACCATACTACTTCTCAGGGATATTATGATAATTTTACCTTACACACAGTCATGCTTCTATTACACGTGGGAAGTCCATATGCCCTAGTTGCTTGCTAATCTGTCAACAATGTCTAACGCTCATCGAATTATTGGAAAACTTATCCTACAAACTACAACTTGTGCACACAAGTATGTGTCCTATACCACACAACTGTGTGGCAAACTCCAAAATTCGAAAAATAGACCTAAAACGCACCCTACTTCGTCTTTATGTGTTCCTTTCAATCTCAAGCACACCACACCCATACGACACAATTCAATATTACCAAAAAGCTAATTCAAATGCATCCCATAGGGTACTAGGTTATCCACACAAGTAGATACTAACAACAACACTTTAATCACCATATATGCGATAACTCTGTAATTCCAGGAACATTACAACATCCATCAAGCCACATAAATGCTAAACATCATATTTCTAACTACTACTTTAATCATTGAATTAAAATCATGTTTGCCTAACTCCTAACAATTCATTTAATCAATGTATCCGTCACAAAGATTAATCATATGGTCACATAAATATCAATCAATCTTAATAAGAGAAACAAACTTTTAGTCTTTTATTACAAGTAAAGCAGATGGAGTGCAAAGAAATTCTATTTACCTTTTGTGGAATTCTGTCAGAGAAATCCTAGTTAACATGTGTCTTCACCTCGAACTTTGGTTCATTGAAAGAAATATTAACTATGTTGTCCCCATTAAAGTCACCCCAATATACAATACATCATTATGAAAACCTTCAAAGTCTTTCTCACAAGCTTCTTGTTTTAGATTTAACCTAACATTTTCAACCCCTACTAATCCATCATCATCACTATTATTGTAACTACTGCTTTCTGCTTTGTACTTTGATAAGGGTGGTTATGACAAAAATTGGAACACATTTCTTGAAGTAGTTAGACAAGTCAATAAAATGATATCTTCATCATTTTCGATTTTTGCTAGGGTATTTGAGTTTGATCTATTTTGGTTTTATACATAGCTAAATGTTGTTTAGGGTCCAATCGATATGACACTTTTCACTCAACAATTGGATTAATCTATCAAGTGTCATTTTCTTTGGAATTTTAATCACTTTGCTATCGCCTTTAACGTGTTTCATTATGTTTTGATAACTTTCGATCTATTCTCCTCTATATCAAACTAAAGCATAACCTATCATTTTGGTCGATCCTATAATGACTAATATTGATAACAAAATTTATCAGAAAATTTCATATTAAACTATATCAATATAATCCCATTTAATTCATCAACAAGAATTCAATTTACTAGTTTTTTTTGGGTAATATAGGTTGTAATGTTTTACAATTTCAGACTTTAAGGGAGTTTGAATTATATTATTTATATGATTTTAAAGATTTAGAGTTTTATGATAAAATATCTATCTATTACATCTATACTGGTTACACATATTCCAAAATTTTATTTGAAATTATAACTAATAATGTACTTTGATTTATTCTATATGAATTTTGTAAAATATCACTTTATCTCCTATCATTAAATATCTATCAATTTACCGCTACTTCATATATTACACCAAGGTATGACAAATATCAATTTAGCCCCCCAATTTTTAATTAAAATTCATGTATACTATTCATTGGCAAATATCATTTAATCCTCTACATTTTTTTAAGCTTGTTTTAGTCACAATTCTATACAAATATTTAAAACACCCCATTAATTAATAGTTGAATAAAGTTTTTTGTTAAAATTCGTATAGATAACTCGATATCACGAATTGATTTCCTCTGAATCGAACTTAGAAACACAAATTTATATCCTTTTGATTGAACCATAGTGTCAAATATTGAGTAAAATTGAAAATCTTCACAGCATGAAAGATGCATGAATGGTTAGAGTTTATATAATAGACATAAAGGGTATTTTAGTATTCTCAAAAAATGTTTGGATATTTTTTAAATAGTTTAAATTTTGGATATTTGTCTTTAAGTTTTTTTAAAGTGGACATTTTTGCTTTGAAAAATACAAAATTGGGTATTTAATTTATTTGAAAAGAAAAGACTATAACTCTTTACAATTGGAGTTTCAAAAACTCTATAGGGGCGCTTGACTAATGAGTTTTAAATATTATTCTAGTAACATATTTTTTATTATTTATATTATTTTATTTGATTTATAAGTAATAAAAAATTTTAATAATATTTTATTATTAATAGTAATATGACAGATAATATAAAAGATAATTTCATTATCATCTCTATCTTAGATAATAAAAGATTATCAAAATAATTTTTATTTTATTATAAATAAATCTTTATTTATTAATTTTTAGGATAAAAATAATTTTATTTTTAATTAATATAATAAATAATATAAAAAACTATTTAAAAATAATTATATTGAAACTATTTAAATAAAATAATATATTAATATTTTTTTATTATCTTTAACTAAATATATTAATTATTTATATTTATTTAATTTTATTTAATTTTATTAAATTTTATTAAATTTTATTAAATATATTAATAATTTATAACTAATAACTCCCGTACTTATTTATATTTATTTTTATTGGAATCCATTAATTTCGGTAATTACCTCTTCTTTAAACCAAACTCCCCTAATATATATATCCGGGTAACTGCTCTGTTAACGTTTTACATTTTGACACTAAAAGTTAGTAGGGCTTAGACACCGCGAAGAACGAAATGGAAGCCGGCAGCAAACGCAGACGAACTGGTGAAGTTATTTCCAACGACCTTAACAACAGCAACAACATCGACCTCTGTCTACTCGAAGCATTGGAGAAATCTCAATCCGCTGTCGAAGCTCTTGACCTTCGCGCTCTCAAGAAGCTTGTCCTTTCTTTCGAGCGTCGTCTTAAAGAGAACATTGAAGCTCGTCTCAAATACCCCGACCAACCTGACCGATTCGCCGACACCGAGGTCGACCTCCACGACGAGCTCGAGAAGCTCAAAGTCCTCGCCGGCGGTCCGAGTTGTACCCTGACCTTGTTAATCTCAACGTCATTCCCTCTATTTTAGGTCTCCTCTCTCACGATAACACCGACATTGCAATCGATGTCGTTCATTTGTTACAAGATTTGACGGACGAGGATGTCTTGGAGGATAACGATGAAACTGCACGCGTCTTGGTGGATTGTTTGATTGATAATAATGTCTTGGAGTTGTTGGTTCAAAACTTGCATAGATTATCGGATTCGGATCCGGATGAGATGGCGGCTGTGTATAATACGTTAGCTACAATTGAGAATTTGATTGAGGTGAAACCCTCGGTTGCTGAATTAGTTTGTGAGAGGACGAAGTTGTTGAGGTGGTTGTTAGGGAAGATTAAGGTGAGAGAATTTGATAGTAACAAGCAGTACGCCTCGGAGATTTTGGCCATTTTGTTACAGAACAGTACGGCTAATCAGAAGAGGTTAGGTCAGATGAACGGTGTGGATGTGCTTTTGCAAGCTGTGGCTATGTACAAGTCAAAGGATCCTAAGAGTTCTGATGAGGAGGAGATGTTGGAGAATCTATTTGACTGTTTGTGTTGTTTGTTGATGCCTTTGGAGAATAAGGAGAGGTTTGTTAAGGCTGAGGGAGTGGAGCTGATGATTATTATTATGAAGCAGAAAAAATTGGCTTATGGCTCAGCAATAAGGGCGCTTGATTTTGCTATGACCAAGTATCCGCCAGCTTGTGAACGCTTTGTGGATGTTTTGGGGTTAAAGACTGCTTTTGCTGCTTTTATGGGTAAGGCAAGTTCTTCATTCCCTTCTTACAGTCTTTGTTATTATTTCAATTACAATGCTTTTTACCTCAGTGTTGCTGAATCTGAATGTTGTTACTCAATTAGTCCTTGTATGCATAAATAACGAGCAGTGAAAAAATAACTTGTTATATGATCACAACTTGCAAAAGCTGTTGTTTTCTTTCTCATGAATTCCAATGAATTTCTTTTTGTCTACTTGCTGCATTTCTAGTGGCTGAGTAAGAATGGAGTATCTAATTATCTGCATTGCTCCAAATGAGGTTGTACAAAGAATATGAGTGCTACAAAATTTTTCGGATTTGATGGGAAACATTTTGATTACATTGAAAATTTTCTAGACGACAATCAGATCTCATTCCCTTCTGATAAAATATTTGGACTGAAGACATGGATGTGCATATATAATTATTTGATCAAAAGTATGTGCTATCAGGTTAAAAATTCTTGCCTAAAGCAAAAGATATTAATCAATAACATTTCCTTGACTGACAGATAGCCTATATCTGTATACTTAAGTGAAAAAATAAAAATTGAGATATTATTACCAAGCCAATGGGATGGGTTCAACCCTCCTTCTTGTGCCAAAGAGCAAACTATTTCTCAATGGGCACAAGTTATATCTATTTTCCATTACATCCTAGTATTTTGTTGTATTTTAAGGCCACAAATTCTCTTGAAAATTTGTACCTACACAAGACTTACCCTCAGGTGCAACTTTTGTTAGCTTGAAAGTCCTAGAAAAGGCAACAAGGGGCTGCAATGTTTTGAAAACCGAATTGGATAGGTCGGATTGATTGGTACCTTGTGGCTAGTGTAGTTTGGATCAACTTTAAAGTGAACATGTGTAGACCTGATAGTTTGTGTTATTAGGTTGTGTTTGTATCGTGTTAGTTTGAGTTTTGAGTTAAAATTTTTAAACCCCAATCTTAGGGCGAACTTAAATATTTTTGAGTTGACTTGACTTGATTCAAATTAATCCAAACTATATAATAGACAAAGTCATGTCAAACACACAACAAGTAACGATATGATTTGTTAAGAAATAATATACGTTGTAATATGTCATGAAATAACATGATTTTAATTTAAAAAAAAAAACACACGCTCACATAACAAAATTTAACATAAAACGACATTTTGTCAAAATAAAATTGTTCTATTTCAAGTTAATATTAATAGTTTGCTTATTGTTTCTTTATATGATCATTTATAAGAATTAAAAAAAATCAAAATATCATACTAAAAAATCCAAATAAGTATACAATTTCAAACTTTAAAATAATGTTATCAATAACAAACGAAATTACCAACTAATTTCTATAATGTTTCAAGGAGTAAAACTATTTAAGAGTTAATTTAAAGTAACTAACATAATTAAGTTAATAAAAAAACTAAAATTAAGTTTTAACAAAAAAATCATAATACAGAGGAGTGTTAAAGCATTGTCTTTATTGAAAATCTTCTTTGCTTGTGTTAGTATCAGTAATATCCTCTGTGATTTCATTCAAATTAAAGTTATTATTTTCTAAATCAACATAAAAAGGAAATGGTAAAAAATAAATATGTAAATCATATTTGAAACTATAATATGTAATAAATATGTAAAAAATTTGACCAAACAACCAATTTTTGATCCCAACAGGTGTTTCAACTACATTGGGTTAAGCTTTGTATCAATTTTCAATCATAATGTTACCAATAATAATAATAATTCAGTTGTATTATTACCAATTTTCGGGTTATTCGTGTTGGCCTCGTATCAATCTAAACACAACCCTATTTTTTTGGGGTCAATCCAAACCCGATCTGAACTATTTTTCGTGTCAAAAATCATAACTTTAACCTAATTTTTTTCGTATATTGTCATGTTGGGTTAATGGGTCGTTTCAAATTTTTCTAGGTCTAAATATATACAATTGCCGGGTCAAGGCGTTTTAATTGGACATTAGCATATGCTGATGTCAACATCATGTTGACGTCAGTATGACTCTTTCATTTCCAACACAACTTCCAACATTTGCAGAGAATGCAATGCATCACGAGGCCACAAGTTTCTTTTGTTATATGTTGTATATATATATTTAAGTAGAGTGCAGGTGTTGTTGTCCAACTGTGAAAGACCTAGACTAGGCCCTTTTGACCAGTTCTTGGTCTGGTTTGGTTATTAAAACATTGATCAGCTGATGAATATAGGAGTTCCTTGTCTGTCCTGCCCCTTCCCAGTAGAATTATATAGTATATTCATAAGTTTCTTACATTTATTAGATCTATATGGCACTGCTGGACTTTCTAAACTTATGGTTAACTAGTTTGGAGATTTTACATTTATATGAGCCATGATTTTGTCATCTGTTTTGTTTAGATTCCCATGAGCAAGAAGAACAAGAAAGAGCAATACCAAGAGGAGTTAGAGGAGCGCCTTGTGTCCCTAATTGCATCATTATTTGGTAAGCAGGCAAGTGAATAGCTTTAAGAGTGTTTACTTGTGTTTTATGTTTATATTGTGATTCATTTAAATATGTACATAAATAAATGGTTTTTTAAGTTTGATAGTATGTTTATTTAGTGTAATTATATTGAATTTGAATTTTGTTGGTATCTTGAAGAGAAGAAAATGCAAAATGGATCAAAGGTCAACCATTTCAGTTCATGGGTCAAAAGATCCAGAATACAATCTCGTCTATTATTGGAATTGATATAACTGGGATATTGAGTATTTATTCTGTCTCCACCTCCTAAATGCAGTGGGTGACTAGTCAAAGAATAGTTTTTATTGCATTGTACCCTCTACAATATGTGTGAAGATAAAATCAATTACAAAGACCTCAAATCTTCTTGAACTGCATAGTTGAGTCAACTTTTAATTTAATTTGTGTAAAGGCTGTGGATGTCTTGCATTGGATTTTTGTCTTCTGTCTTAACTACTTTCCATATTTGTATCTTCTTCATTAATTCATCGTTTCATACACTTCTTTAGTTTATTATAAGAAAATGTTTCTTGTTTAAGATTCTTGATATTATTTATTAATTTTTATTACTTCTAGATTTTGAAGATGTGACATTATTTGGGCTATTAATCTAATGATATGGTTTTGTATCTTGTTCTGCATATTTCTGTTCTTGATACTTTGAAATTATCAGAAAGTCTTCTTGCATGACATTACCTGGAAATTGGATGTTCGTTGAGTTCCTTTTTCAAAGTTGTAAGTTTGTGGCATATTTTCTTCGATGAAAGAAATGTGCTTTGTCAATTTTGGATCTTAGGTCATTAATTTGATGTAAGTCAAGGATTGAGTTGGGTCTAAATTTGGGTATTGGAAGGGATAATTAGGCATCTTCAATCTTGGATGGTTTGAACTAAGCTGCCAATCTGGTGAAAGAACAATGTTAAGTTGAACTTCAAACTAATTCCCAACCTATGTACGGTAACTAGCGGTGATTGGTCCTGTGAATTAGACCTTCATCTAGCCTAACCGAACTGGAACATATGTGATTGAACTTTCATACAATACATGCATTCCATGTGAATCTATTTATGCCAAGTATTTATGGTTTTAATTTGTAATATCAAGGAGAATGATTAATTTGTTTGACTTGTTTTGCATTAAGATCTTCTAGGTGTACAACCATCCATATTGTATTATGTGTTGGACTGCAAAAGGTTAGTAGTTTAATAATGTCCTATTAAGTTATATTTGCATATATAAAGAAAAGGAAAAAATATGGAGAAACTCAATTTCATGATATCTCAATTAAACAGCAGGATTATTCATTCTGTTATCTTGTATTTATATATAATTTTTTAAATTTCTTTCTGATGAAACCATGTTTTAACCAACCTCAGTAATCTGACTGATCATAGCTATGCGAGCCCAAATCAAGTTATGTTAATGTGTCAAACCTTAGGTTTCGTTGCTGGATAAGACTGCATCTTGAACCTACATGTTTGGGTACAGGACCTGTAAAAGTTATATCTTAATGGTTCTTGCTGTCTTGAAAATTTTGTTGGTCCAGATCAGTTTGCTGATTATTTATTTGTGCTTGTGGGGTATTCAATTTCAGCTTGTTGAATCTGTGTAATGTTCTGATTGGAGAATTGCACTGAACAACTACCAAGCCTCTAAACATGTGGGTTATTGCATTAAAATAAGCTCATTGTTGACCAAAAACTGCTCCTAAACTGAATGTTGGCATTAATGGGATGTCTTTTGCGTTGAAATTCAGTTGGTTGAGATTAATTGCTTGTTTACTCAATTTGTGCTTCTGAGGACATTAGATGTAAGCTCTTGTTGAAGTTATGTACCGTTGTGATTGCTATATGTTTGTTCTCCTTGTCAAACTTATTGTGTTTCAATAGTTTGCCTAATGCCTCCTTTACAGGTGGAATTTTGAGGGGTTCTAGAAGGGAAAGATTGTTGAATAAGTTTTTGGAAAACGAGTGTGAGAAGATAGATCGTCTTATGGAGTTGTATATGAGGTACTGGCTAATTTGGATGTTAATGTAGCCAAATAACTAATTTTATATATATATGTGTGTGTGTGTGTGTGTGTGATCCTTTTCTCTTTGAATAGGGCATGACACACAGATAATCTTGACTTTGTTCTGTTTGAAGAGTAAATGAACCATTGTTGTTCTTTTCTGTTTTGGAACTAGGGGATGGTTTGGCCATACTTTGGGTCAAGTTGTTATAAGATTTATATCCCTCTAATGATTATAAAACTTGATCCAGATATTCAGATAGAGTTGCAGAAGAGACTGAACGAATGAATGAGCTCGAAATTGATGATTTGGAGGTAATCTATTATTTAGATTATATTCATTCAGGAGTTGTTTAAAAATCTGACAAAGAAAAATCGAAAGTCCTGAAACCCTTTAAAAGGGTTAAAGGACCATTGCCATCAAAGATAACATATAAAAACCTTAATCATTGTTATCTTTAAAAGGGTTAAAGGACCATTGCCATCAAAGATAACAATGATTATGGTTTTTATTTGTAACTTCATGCCATTGTGTGCAGTCAGATAATCAGGGGATAACTCAGGGAATGTCAAACAAAATAGTAGTGGAAAGATTATTTCAGAGGTGTCATTTTTTGAGTTTATTGAGCATGATGATTGGCCAATGAACAGTGAAATAGACATTTCTACTGGTTAATATTTTCTTTTGATGTGTTTGGTTGTGCTATTTAAGTTTTTTTTCTTAGGTTTCTGATACGAACCTTAGGAGAACCACACCTTAAAAGCTAGCTATTGAGATGGGAGAGTCCAAAGCCATATAAACCCCACACTAGTTGCCCATACTTTCCAATGTGGGATCTAAGTCCCATACCTTGCACTTGGGATCCTAACATACCACTACGCTCCGCAGCCCTGGCGCCCACGCGGGCTGGTTGTGCGCTAGCTCCTTGCTAGCCCTGGGCGAACACTGCAATGCCAGCATCACCACCCGCGTCGCACGATTGCAACTGGGAGACATGGTGATGACTCTGATACCAAATGATACGAACCTTAGGAGAATCACACCTCAAAAACTAGCTATTGAGATGGAGAGCCCAAGACCATATAAACCCCACACTAGTTGCCCATACTTTCCAATGTGGGATCCAAGTCCCATACCTTGTACTTGGGATCCTAACAGTTTCATACCAAAAATGGTAAGCAACTTAACTGTTTCTCTTTCTTTGAAGTGCGAAAGAAGATGAAGCATTTGATTTCTTTGGGCTTCAAAGTTTGTCCTCTTTAGTTTAGTTTAGGCCTCTTTTGCCACCTGTCCTGATGTGATTTGTTCTTTGTATTTATGTCATATGATTTATATTTTGTGTCATCATTGATTGTGAAATTTAAATTATTTGACTTCACATGGGGGCAATAAATAACCTTTATAACTGTTATCTTTAATTGTGATGATTTTTTTGACTGACCCTTTTTAATGGGTTTAAGGGCATATGTTCTTTTTCTTGTCAGTTTTTAAACAGCTAATGTCTAAATAATAGTACCCTTTGGTTTTTTATTTAGTATCTAGATCCATATTCCACTTTGAAATAACTGTACAATGTTTGTTATATTCTGTAGATGGATGAAGAAGAAAGGTATAATCGGAGGCTTGAATCTGGACTATACACTCTCCAGGTCAGAAATTGTTATTGTTCTTGGTGGCTTCATTCTCACTTGTTGTTTATCAGTATAATTTCTTATTTGATGGACTGGCATGAGTTTTAGGCCCATATAGTGCAGTTGCCTTTGTTAAAGATGCTAACTAATCTTTATCATCAGATATCAATTCTACTGTTTTTTGAGAGAATTATTTCTCTCTCTCTCTCTTTCTCTTTTTTTAAAGCTGTAAAATCCATCAGAAACACTATTATCATGAAAAAATAGAAGAAGTGCTGAATTCAATTATTTTTGGAGATGATGAATAAGTGAAATTCTGTGTTTTTATATACCTTTTGGAACCCCTGTCCTAGAAATTGAGTATTTGTAGTGCATCCCTTGTCCATTCTTGTATTTTTTTTAAATCTCATTTATTCAGATTTTGTTTGTTTGTTTCTGATTATTTTTTGAAAAAGAAGTTGAAAAAACAATTTAGCTACGCCACTAGATTCAGGACCTTGGTTTCATCCTTAAAATGGAAGAAAATGCTGTGTCATCCACCTTTTGCTGATGAGAACCTGACTGTATCCTGCTTATAATGGAGCCTTCCCCTATATGATCCTTTGCTTTAGCCATTAACTTAATAAAAGCCACCACAGTGAAGGAAAAGAAAGGGAAGTTGGCAAATTTTATGTTAAATAATTACAATTCAGCTTCTTAAATGAAATTAATGATGCTGAATAGAATGTGAAATTAAAGCTTTAGAAATAATCTTTGCAATTGAAATCTTATTCCAGTAATTATTCTTTAAAAGGATCTATTAAAATGGATTTACATATTTATACACCACAATAAGATTGTTGAACTATGTATTTTTAATCAATATGTTCAGTGGTCTTATTATACTTGTGTTTGAACTTGCAGTTAATTGCTATCATTCTGGGTCATCTTTGGTACTCTGAGTAAGTACATGCATTTGAGTTTCATTCATGTCTCTTCATTGAAGGTGTTAATATGTTGAGTTAATTGTTTGGCATAAATATATGAGTTTTTTTAATCTTTTGTGCAGTTACCCCCAAATGAGAGCAAGAATTGAGCTATTACTTAAGCAACAAAAGCTTACAAAGAAGGAAGTTAAGGATATACTTCAGGTACAAACATTCTAGTCTCTTTCATATGGTTACTAAATATGGACACACCAAAGTGTCAAAATTTTGCCTAACAAACTGTTTTCGACGAATAACCCCCAATCATCTAGACTGGGGGCACAACAAAATATGCATGGCTTTGTGAATTTATGTAATTGTATCTGTAAGCTTAGATACAATTGTCTATTTTTGTGCATGCAAAGAATTGTTGAGTGAATTATGGTAGTTTATTCCTTGTTATATTACACCTTCTATTTACCCTTTGTACTAGAAGCATCAATTTCGACTACAAATTCTTTCTCAAAGTTTGATGTAGCTAAAATGGGAAGAAAAATCGTGACTTCATTTAATTCAGCAAATGCAATTGTTGCCTCTTGATTCCAATAGAACCTATCCTTCTTTAGAAGTCAAATTAATGGTTTTGCAATCTTTCCATACTCTTTTACAAATTCTAGGTAATAACTGGTTTGTCCAAAAACCCACATAAAGACATCCTTTGGGAAGGGCCAATCAATAAATGTCTCACTTTTTCATGATTTATCGAAACTCCCTGATCTGAGATACAATTATCAATTTATGTAATTGGGACACAATTAAATATACATTGCCCTGTGAATTTATGTAATTATATCTGTAAGCTTAGATACAATTGTCTATTTTTGTGCATGCAAAGAGTTGTTGAGTGAAATATGGTAGTTTATTTACCTGTTATATTACATCCAAAATTTACTGTTTGTACTAGAAGCATCGATTTCGACTACAATTCTTTCTCGAAGTTTGACATAGCTATAATAGGTAGAGAAGTCATTGCTTCCTTTAATTCAACAAACACAGTTGCTACCTTTTCATTCCAATAGGACCTATCTAGTGTGAATTCAACCTCTAATTCATCCATTAAACTTCAAAAGAGCTTAGAGAAAACCCAAGAGAGCAACAACAGTACACATTCTGTCTAGATGCTTCATAATGCACTAGACAATACTAACTAACCATAAAATTGCCTAGCCCACCCAAACTTCCTTGTGGGTGATCCATTTAGCCCAATTTCAACACTTGGACATTCTTTGCTTTGGTGGGATTTGAATATGCAAATGGAAGGAAAAAATTCAGTTGATGTCAAAGCATTAATGGAGACGAGACTTGATGAAAGGTTGGCTAAAAATGTTTCTATTAAGGAGATAAATGACCCTCCTTCTGACATTAATTGGATATATTGGGTTTTCCTTCATATGCATTAGTGCTTTTCTTTTGTAATGCTCTTATTCTTCTCTTTGATATCTCGTAAATAGTCAGACAAGAGGCTATAGCGATGACATTGATATGTATAAGTTCAATTTTTCTTTTATCCTAAACCTAGCATGTCTTGAGGAGGGTGGCTACCGTTTTGTACTTAGATCTTTGTATTTTTTTTTTTAATACAAGCTTACGTACTAAAAAAACAAAGGTGGTTACAAGTTATTCCTTTTTTAGCTGAAGACATGATTGTCATACATAGGTGGCTTATCGCCATTGTCATTTTGGAAAATTCTATTAATGTGGGATAACTTGTTAAAGTGTTTTTTGGGATACTTTTTTAGCGAAAGACATGATTGTCATATATAGGTGGCTTATTGTCATTGCCATTTTGGAAAATTCTATTAATGTGGGATAACTTTTCAAAGTGTTTTTTGGGGGATAACTAGATGGCTAATTAATGTCCAATTTTTTATGGTTTTCTTTTGTTTGTGTTGTAATTTTAAATCACATAAGACATCCAAAGTTAGTGGCTTGGACTTTATGCTTTGGATTCTTTGACACTTCATTACTTCTAAGTTTTTCGTATGAAGTTTTATTTCTTATGAACTTGTTGAATTTTACTTGGTTGTGTTGATTGAGTCGTTGAATTGAAGTTGGTTGTTGTAAATTTGGTTGGTTGTTGGACATTGATTAAATAAACTTGAATTAACTCATTCAGATTTAACTGAATAAACATCATTTGGTATCAGATCTTTGGTTGGTTGTGTAAGTTTTGTTGTTGATTTGTCTTCTTCATTTCACGTTGAATTTATGATATTTTGACCAAAAAATTTTACCTTTGTTGGATTTCATTATTTTAGCTTAAGCACTTACCTTTACACACTAAGAACTACGTAAATACTTTCAACCTACCCAAAACATATCCTAAGCTCAATATATCCCTTTAGCTGAGCTAACACATACACTAAACCATGCATTTACATTACCAAAATCACACTAAACACTAGTTCCACCTTAGCCAAAATCACCCAAACATTAAACACAAATTTATATCTAACTTATATCATTAACATGTCACATAGAAGCCACTCTTCGTCTGTAGCCCCACTATGGGAATTAGCCCATAGAAATTTTCAAGGAGTGGTCCATGCAATTAAAGAGCAACTAGTGGTAGTTCTTCAATTTATGAGGGCTCAACACCAAGCCCAAACACATCACACCTGAACACAAACATTACCCAACCAAATCAACACCCTAGAAGAAACCATCCACCTCACCCGAGACATCTGACCTCACCATTATGAAGGAGAAATTCATCTCTCAAGTGACTCTTAGGTGAATAGAAGAAGGAAAAGGGAGGATGATGATGACAACGACGACAGGGGGATTAAGGTTGATATTCTGAAATTTAAGAGTTGTTTAAATTCAGATGATTTTCTTGATTAGTTGAGGGTTTCTGAATTTAAGACATGCTCAGATATTAAGAAGTGTCAAGTAGTCATACTTAAGTTCAAGGATTATGTATCCTTGTGGCGGGTGGATGTGAGAAAGAAGTGATGTGCCCAAGAATCAAAGTTTGTGTGTATGGTTATTTGAAGCAATGTTTTTAAGGATTTTGGGATGGTTTTAGGAATCGGATCAATGACTAAGCCCCAAAAAAAAAAAAAAAAAAAGAGGAACTAGCAAGAAACATCAATTTACCCTTTGTACTATGTTACCTAATATGTAAATCATATATTACTGTGTAGAAGTAGATTATAGGGATGTAAATATGGTAGGATTGTAATCATAAGAAATCAAATATTTTGCTTTCCTAATATAGGATTCTCAATTTGTATATATATGTGTATCGTTATAGCAATGAATATGAATAAAACATATTTTCCATTCAACTTTGTTCATGGTATCAGAGCTAGGTTTGCCTGAAGATCGATCGATTCCCAGAATCCGATCATCAAAAGACTAACGCGTGAGCTACATGCGTTGCCTCTTTTCTTGGCAACATCAGTTGCTGATCTCTTTCTCCGATGAGCGTGAAGTCTTATCGTCGACATCGTTGCACTCAGAAGCTGCCAACGATCATAACCTTAGAAGGCCATCGTCGTTCGCTGTTGCACTTGTCGTCACCGTCATCGGAATAGTATTTGTCATTAGATTTTCTCCCTTTTCCGCATTCGTTCACTTTTTTCTGGTATTGTCTGTCCTCGTTCAACACATCTTTATCCTCTATTGTTGCAAAAATCATTCAATCAGACACTTTCTTGCTAGATTTGGCTTCCTGTTGGTTTGGATACATATGATGGCTAATAATAAACCTATAATTATGAGGGATATGGTTTCTGTAATGTCAAAAATCACGGAGCATAAGCTTAATGGCTCTAATTACCTGGAATGGAGCAAGACAGTTTGACTTTATTTGCTAAGCCTTGAGATAGATGATCATCTTACGGAAACCTCGCCTATGGATGGTACTAGATAGATATGGCTGAGAGATGATGCCTAATTATTTCTACAAATACGAAATTCCATTGAAAGTGAGGTAATTAGCTTGATTAATCACTATGAATTGGTTAAGAAATTGATGGAGTATCTAGATTTCATGTGTTCTGGGAGAGGGAATATTTCTCGTATATATGAGTTGTGCAAAGCTTTTTATCATGCAGAGAAACAAGACAAAACGATTACTTCTTACTTTATTGACTTTAAAAAAACTTATGAAGAACTCAATATGTTGTTATCATTTAGTTTGGATGTGAAAGTTCAACAAGCTCAATGAGAACAGATGACCATTATGAGTTCCTAGCCAATCTCCCTCCTAAGTTTGAGACTGCTAAGTCTCAGATTCTTGCTAGTCCTGAGATTTCATTGTTACATGACACATTTACTAGGGTACTTTGCACAAAAAATACCTCATTGTTTCTAAATAATAGTGCTCTTATTGGTCGAAGTAGTGCATCTTACACAAGACGTTCATGTAACAAAAATAATAATAGAGGAGGAGGAACCAACAATTGTGAAAGAGGTGTTGATAATCGGAGTCAAGATTCAGGAGGGATTGTCCATTATTATTGTCATGAGCCTGGACATACAAAACACACTTGTAGAAAATTGCAGAATCAGACTCAAAAATCTCAGTCAACACAAATTGTAAACACCAATTCTACAATTGAAGATACTATTATGATTTCTGTAGATGAATTTGCCAAATTCTCTTAGTACTAGGAATCGTTGAAGTCTTTATCTACTCCTATCACTGCTATTGTTGAGTCAGGTAAACCAAACACGTCTTGTTTCCTCATCACCCAAATGGGTTATTGATTCTAGTGCCATAGATCATATGATAGGTAACCTTAGTCTTTTCTACTTTCTAGTCCCATGCATCTCCTTCTAGTGTTACTTTAGCAGATGGATCAACATCACATGTTTTTGGTTCTAGCACTGTTAATCCAACTCCATTAATTTCCCTGTCATCTATTTTATGCCTATCAAAATTTTCTTTCAATTTAATTTCTGTAAGTAAGCTCACTCGTGCCTTTAATTGTTCTGTCGCATTTTTTTCTGATCATTGTCTATTTCAAGATCTTATGATGAAACAAATTATTGGTAAAGGATATGAATCTGGGGGTCTATACATCCTTGACATGCAAATACCAAGACCTATTGCTTGTTCCAGCGTCTTATATCCATTTGAAACACATTGTCGGTTGGGATATCCTTCTCTACCTTTGTTAAAGATGCTATTCCCAAAATTTCGTTACGTATCCCATTGCTTGTTCCAGCGTCTTATCTCCATTTGAAACACATTGTCGGTTGGGACATCCTTCTTTACCTTTGTTAAAGATGTTATTCCCAAAATTTCGTTATGTATCTTCTTCATGTATCTTTGTCATAATGTGAATCGTGTCAGTTTGTGTTAGGAACTTGATGAAACTATGCTACTGTTGGAATTCAGAAAGTGTAATCTCACTTGTAAATCCACTCCGTTGTAACCACGGCTCCCACAAACGATGCAATCGCAGATAATTTGTAAATTAATAAACTTATGCTAGCAACTTGTAATGGAACAGTAAACTATTCATAAAGATAATCAATAGTTCGTTCTTACAATCATTCATTTGGAATTAATCCAAATACAAATTCATCACATTCAAATTTGCAGCACCTAACTGAACAATAATCCTAACACAAACAAAACCAAGTAAATTTCCCCAAGTTTCCCTAGGCAATTCTAAAGGCCTAGTACTCTCCCAAAACCATTTTTTCTTCAGCTCCCCCCTTCCTTTTGCTTCCCCCTTGCTTTATATTGTAATCAGTCATTTTCTTTTCTGCTGGTGGTCCTAGTGCCTGCATGCATGCCCTCTGCTCCATTATTGCGTTGCCACATGTCTCTGCATGAATTGATTTGTTGTTGATCCTGCTGTCGCCACGTGTCCCATCCTCCTGTGCTCTCCTTTTCCGGTTAATGTACGCTCGAGACCTAACATTACCCCTCCCATCGAGAGGCACCTTGTCCTCAAGGTGAAAGAAAGGGAAAGTTTGTTTGAAGGCAGTGAAGGATTCTCAAGAATTTTCACAGTTTGGCAGGTTTTCCCATTTTATCAAGATCTCTAGCTCTCCTTGCGACGAATAACGGTGTCCTAGGATTTCCAAAGGCTGAGGTTTTAGTTCTCCATTTTCAGCCATACATTCTGGAAGAGGCTGGACTTTTGATGAATCTCCGATCTATTTTTTTAATTGTAACACATGGAAGACCGAATGTATCTTAACCGTGGGAGGTAACGATAAATGATAGGCTGCTGTGCCAATTTTTTCCAACACCTCGTAAGGTCCATTGAAGCGAGGACTCAACTTTTCATTTCGTTTAACTGCCAACGAACGAAATCGGTAAGGTTGCATTTTGAGGAATACTCGATCGCCCACTTGAAATTGCACTTCTCGCCTGCCTCTGTAAGCAAACCTTTTCATTCTATCCTGAGCCCTATGTAAATGGTCCTTCAGCTCATCTAGAATATTATTCCTTTCATGTATTAGACTGTTTACTTCTTCCACTTTGGAAACTTCTTCCACATAGCGTAATAAAGTTGGCAGTTCCCTTCCATAGAGAGCCTTGAATGGTGTCATTCTCGTTGAGCTATTGTAGGTTGTGTTAAACCAATATTCAGCCCATGATAACCATGAATGCCACTGTCGTGGCTGCCTACAACAAAAACAACGCAAGTAAGTTTCCAAACTCCAGTTAACTATCTCCGTTTGTCCGTCGGATTGAGGATGGTAGGTTGAGCTAAACTTGAGAACGGTGCCTGCTGCCTTGAAGATTTCTCCCCAGAATTGACTCAAAAATAATCTGTCGCGGTCTGTCACGATTGAACGAGGAAACCCGTGTAATCTAACCACCTCTTATATAAATTTTTTGGCCACATCAACTGCTGTGTAAGGGTGTCGAAGGGCAATGAAATGGGCATACTTAGTTAATCGGTCGACCACAACGAGAATGGTGTCGTTACCCGCTACCTTTGGTAGCCCCATGATAAAATCCATCGAGATATCGTCCCACACGTTCGAAGGTATAGGTAAAGGTTGGAGCAAACCTGTTGGACTTGTAGCTTCGTACTTCATTCGCTGGCACGTCTCACATTCCGTTACATATCTCCGTATGCCAGACTTCATACCTTCCCAAAGTAATACCGCTGCAATTCACTTGTATATCCGAATAAAGCCTGAGTGCCCTCTGTATGGTGAAGAATGGAATTCAACTAGGAATTTAGGAATAAAAGTAGAGTTGCTGGCGAGAACCATTCTGCCTTTATAAAGTAGCCTGCCCTTCTTGTATTCATATCTAGCATGTGCCTTAGCATCGGCCATTAAATCATGAATAATGCGTTGAAGTCTCTCATCCCCAGCAATCTCTTTGTCTATACCTTCTAACCCCATTGGCTGTACTGTGGAAATGGCCCAGATCTCTCCTTTCATGTTCGGTTGACGAGAAAGCGCATCGGCGGCTTTATTTTCACGTCCCGGCTTGTATTGAATCTCAAAATCATACCCAAGCATCTTGACTACCCATTTCTACTGGTCATTTCCAAGCACTTGCTGATTCGCTAAGAACTTCAAGCTGCTCTGGTCCGTTCGAACTATGAAATGTCGCCCAAGTAAGTAGTGCCTCCATTTTTGGAATGCCATGACTATGGCCATCAATTCTTTCTCATACGACTTACTTTGATTTCGTAAGGACAATGCTTTGCTAATAAACGCTATCGGTTGTCCGCCTTGCATTAACATAGCCCCTAGACCCGATCCTGAAGCATCTGTCTCAATTATGAATTCCTTCGAAAAGTTTGGCATTGCTAGCACGGGAACTGTGGTCATTGCTGTTTTGAGTTCTTCAAAGGCTTTGCTGGCTCTTTCATCCCACACGAAGGCATCCTTTTTTAGTAATTGAGTAAGCAGTTCGGCGATCTTTCTGTAGCCTTTGACAAACTTCCGATAGTACCCTGTTAGGCTTAAAAACCCCCTATATTCCCTCAAATCCCTCGGCTGTGGTCACTCCACCACCGCTTGAATTTTCTTCGGGTCAGCTTCTACTCCATTAGCCGATACGATATGCCCCAAATATTCCATTCGTGTCTGTCCGAAAGCGCATTTTTTTCTGTTCACTACTAATTGATGATCGCGTAGCAGCTCCAGCACAATGCGTAAATGTTCCATGTGGTCCTCCATCTCCTGACTGTAAACTAATATGTCGTCAAAGAAAATCAACACAAACTTCCACAAATAGGGCCTAAATATTTCATTCATCACACTTTGGAAGGTCGTCGGTGCGTTAGTGAGCCCAAACGGCATGACCAAGAACTCATAGTGGCCTTCGTGGGTTCGAAAAGCCGTCTTTTCCATGTCTTCTTCCTTGACTCGGATTTGGTGATACCCCGACTTTAGGTCCAATTTGCTAAATATCACAGCTCTCGTTAATTCATCTAAGAGCTCATCTATGGTAGGAATGGGAAATTTATCCGGTATCATCACCTTATTCAACGCACGGTAGTCCACACAAAACCTCCATCCACCATCCTTTTTTCTCACCAATAAAACGGGGCTGGAGAATGGGCTCACACTAGGGCGTATAACACCTACTGCAATCATCTCGCCAACTATCTGTTCAATCTCATTTTTTTGGAAATGAGGGTACCGATATGGTCTTATGTTGGGTGGCGGCACCGACGGCAGAAGCCTAATGGCATGATCATAGGTTCGCTTGGGTGGGAGTCTTGTAGGTTCTCGGAATAGGGCTTGGTATTCTTCCAACAATCGGGTCAATCTCGGCTCACTCAGTAAGGCGGCCACTTCCTCTCTTCTTTCCATTCCCTTAAGTTCTAGCAAATACCCTTCCCCTCCTTGTCTTACTGTATTAACCATTGCCTTTAAGGAAGTTTCCATGCGACTCAATGACGCTTCTCCTTTTAACTCAACTTTCTTTCCCTCCCAGTCAAAAATCATGGTTTGAAGATTCCAATTTACCTTGACCTCACCCAACTTGCATAGCCAATCCACCCCCAGGATGACGTCAATACTCACTAATTCAAATGGAAAGAAATTTTGCACTACCGATAACCCCTGAAATTTCAACTCCACATTATCACACCTGCCCTCACCCCTTACCTTTCTCTCGTCCGCCAACATGACGGCGAATCTTACCGGTGTAGTTGACAATTGTAATTCTCTCACCAACCTTTTGGAAATGAAACTATGGGTGGCCTCGTTGTCTAACAAAACCATTGCCATTCTCCTGTTTATTGAGCCTCATTGTCTTTGGAGAGTCTATCGCCACTATTGAGCTGGTGTTTAGAGTTAACTCCATCTCCTTCTCCTCCAAATTCACCTCTCCATCTTCAATTGCTTCAGTCTCTTCCCTTTCCTCTTCTTCTTCCGAAGCTATCATCACCCGAAACTGCTTGAAACGACACTTATGGCTTGAATAATACCGTTCATCACATCTGAAGCACATGCCTTTCTCAAGTCTAGATCAAAACTCCTCATTAGAAAGGCGTCGGTAATTCCCTTCTCTTCTTAACGGCGTTGTCAATGCTGCAGAACTGATAACACCTCTGTTTGGCTGTGGCAAAATGGAATTAGGGGTGGGATGATTGCGTAGAGTTGAGTAATTTTGGGCGCTCAGGTTGGAACGGGTTGGCCAGTTTGGATCAGGTGTGTGTTGGTTGGGTTGGATCGATGGGTGGGCGGGCTATAATATGAGTTTGGGCTATTGGGTTGGGCCGCAGAGGAGGCTTTATGGATAGGTGGGTTAGCTGCGTTCGTAATGTGGATTGGGCGGAATTGGGCTTGGTGCTGGGTCTTGAAAATGGGGCGAGGTGGATAGCTTCCGGGTCGGGTGTCAATAACCCAATTCTTTTCTTCTATTTCCTGTGCCCTGATCATCGCCTCCTTCAACGAGGGCGGCCGAAAGAGCTTCACTTCTGCGCGGACTTCATGTCTGAGTCCATTCATGAAAGTTGAAAGCAGGACCTTTTCTACTGCATCACCCAAAGGTGTCGAAATGGACTCAAATTGGCTACGATATTCTTCTACTGTGTTGGTTTGTCTCAACGCCATGAGGTCCTCGTACAGAGATCCTTCCTGGGCTAAGCAGAACCTTATCAACATCTCCTTCTTTAGCTCGTTCTAGTCGGCAAAGTGTTGTCTCGTTTCGCTCCATTAAAGCGACCTCAAAGCCTTCCCATCCATGCACACTGCAGCTGCAACTAATTTCTCCCTTTCAGTTAAATGATTAATGGAAAAGTACTGTTCGGCTTGGAATATCCAACCTATTGGGTCCTCTCCTACGAACACTGGTAACTCTAGGCGTCGGTGAACCATTTAACGTCGGTTATCTCCGGTATTAGCATCGGCTTCATCTCTCTGCTCCCTTGAAACTCCTTCGCGTCCTGTTTCCACATGCCTGGTTGATGGTGGGGGTGTGGGTTCCTCATTCGGTGATGTCTCCGATGGGGATGATTGGGGCTCCATCGGAGCTTTCCTTTTGTTGGAGGGTCCCTCGTCCCTCACTGTCAACAGCTCTTTCAACTCCCTCAGATACTCTTTCATGGTTTCCATTCCAGTCTCCATGCCCTGCAAACGTCCGTTAACGTTTTGTATATTGTCGTTCATCTCTCTTAACCTCCCGTCAAACCCATCCATTCTATCCCTCATGGTCTCCAACTCTCTTTCCATTCCGTTAACTTTAGCCTTCATCCTTGTCATTGGCTCTGATACCAAGTTTGTTAGGAACCTGATGACACTATGCTACTGCTGGAATTCAGAAAGTGTAATCTCACCTGTAAATCCACTCCGTTGTAACCATGACTCCCACAAACGATGCAATCGCAGATAATTTGTAAATTAATAAACTTATGCTAGCAACTTTTAATGGAACAGTAAACTATTCATAAAGATAATCAATAGTTCGTTCTTACAATCATTCATCTGGAATTAATCCAAATACAAATTCATCACATTCAAATCTGCAGCACCCAACTGCACTTATCCTATTTCATTTTTTGTTTCTTATGATCACTTGTTTTCTTCTACTTGTTCATTTATTGCCTCTATCGACAATATTTCTACTCCTACTATTCGGGAAGCCTTATCTCATCCTAACTGGCGTGATGCTATGGTAGAAGAGATGAATGTTTTAGATGCTAACGGTAGAAGAGATGAATGTTTTAGACGCTACTTGTAGGAAAGAAAGCTATTGGATGCAAATGTGTGTTTGCAGTTAAGGTTAAACCTGATGGATCAGTGGCTCGCCTCAAGGCACGTCTTGTTACTAAGGGATATGCCTAAACTTATGGAGTGGATTACTCTGATACTTTCTCCCCTATAGCTAAGTTGATTTCTATCCGTTTATTCATCTCTATGGTAGCTACATATGATTGGTCTTATATCAGTTGGATATCAAAAATGTATTTTTACATGGTAACTTTCAAGAAGAAGTTTATATGGAGCAATCACCTAGGTTTGTTGCTTAGAGGGTATATGGAAAGGTTTGTCGAGTTTGCAAATCCCTGTATGGTTTGAAACAAAGTCTTTGTGCTTAGTTTGGAAAATTTAGTTAGATAGTTCAAAAGTTTGGCATGGTAAAGAGCAAGTGCGATCACTCAGTTTTTTACAAACAATTTGAAATTGGTAGTATTTTTCTAGTTGTGTATGTTGATGACATTGTTATTATTAGGAGTGATACTATAGAAATTTCATCTCTTAAATTGTTTTTTCACACCCAGTTTTAAACAATTGATTTGGAGGTATTGAAATATTTTCTGGGGATTGAAGTGAAGAGGAGCAAGAAAGGTATCTTCTTATCTTAAAAGAAATATATGCTTAACTTATTAACTGAGATAGGAAAATTGGGAGCTAAACCATATAGTGCTCCGATGATCTCCAATTTGCAACTTACAAAAGATGGTAAATTGTTTGATGACCCTGAAAAATATGGAAGATTGGTGGAAAAATTGAATTATCTTATAGTGACTCGTCTTAATATTGCATATTTTGTCACCGTTGTAAGTCAATTTATGTCTTCTCCAACGGTCGATCATTGGGCAGCTTTAGAATAGATCCTATGCTATTTGAAGGGAGCCCCTGAACGTGGCATACTGTATGGGAATCACGGGCATACACATACTGAATGTTTTGGTGAAAGGTTGAATGAATTTAGAAGATGAAATAACACATGATTTAGAGTTCTATGTGATTGTGAGGCTCTTGGATCATTGGAGCCATTACTTGAGGCTTAAACAATTTATGCTACATTTTGATTATCAAGCATTGAAGTTAACAGAAATTGAGCCCAAGACATGTCGAATGGGTTGAATCTTCAGTATTTCTCTAATTACAAGCAAGGGGTGAATAATGTGGTTGTGGATGAACTTTGCTTTCCATTTTAGATGCAAGGGTTTTCGCGTTTCATATGATGACGGAGTGTTATGAAGGAATGAGGAGATGGAATTGAGTAGTAAGGGAGGATTTAAGGATTATTCAGTCTAAGATCGCATTCTATTCAAGAGTAACAAGCTTTGTGTACCTAAAGAGAGTTTTAGGGAATTTATTGTGAGGGAGACACATGGAGGAGGGCTTGCTAGTGATTTTGGAGATACCAAAACTTTGGAGATTCTTAAGGAACATTTTCATTGGGCAATAATTAAAGGGGATGTTCAAGCCATTGTTGTAAGATGCGTTGCATGTCAAAATGCCTAGAGGCCATTTCAAACCAAGTCTTAATAATCCATTACCCATTTCGAAGCAACCATGAGAAGATTTAAATATGGATTTTATAGTGGCTTTGCCAAGGACTCAAAGGGGGAAAGATGCAACCATGGCGGTTGTAGATTGACTCTAAAATGGCACATTTCATTCTGTGCCATAAGACTGATAATGTGTCACATGTGGCGGATTTATTTTTTAAAGAAATTGTTAGGTTACATGAGATTCCATGGACTATAGACATTTTGGAGGACCTCATGGGAAAAGTTTCACATTAAGCTCTTGTTTGGTACCTCCCACCATCCGCAAACCGATGACCAAGCTGATGTTACTAATTGATTAATGACTATGGTGAGTGAAAATATATGAAGGATTGGGGTGTGAAACTAGCCCATGAGGAGTTTGAGATGACTAGAATGGGTAGTTTCTATGCGATTGAGGCATGGTTAGTTTTTCAGAGTAGATCCACCCTCTTGATTGATTACTACCTCATAACCTTTTGGCCATTGTGTAGTTCCCAATCCCCACTTGCAAACACCACAATGGGAGTGATTAGGTTGGGTTGTTTCTCCATTTTGCTGCCTATTGATAAGTTTCACGAGATCTTCTAAGGTATTATGTACAATTGGCAAAGTTGTTTCCATTTTGTCAAGCTTCATGTCTACCCTCCCAATTGTTCCTTCACCTCACCCATCTCTTTCTCTAACACTTCCTCCTATGAATCCATCCTTATCACGAGCATGAATGATGCTTCGATACTACATTGATAGGAATCTATAAACGTAAATGTAAATGTAAATTCAACCGACACTCACAATCTGGAATACTTCTTTTATTGACCCATAGTAGATCTAATTAACTGAAATAATACTCTAGACATAAATAATAGAAATGCAGGAAAGGAAAAGATAAACTAGCTTTGAGGCACTAGAACCTCCATTGTAATTCCCACACGGAAATTCCCTACCTATACTTCTGGGTGGACCCATAGTAGATCTAATTAACTGAAATAATACTCTAGACATAAATAATAGAAATGCAGGAAAGGAAAAGATAAACTAGCTTTGAGGCACTAGAACCTCCATTGTAATTCCCACACGGAAATTCCCTACCTATACTTCTGGGTGGACTGCCTTCTTATCCTTCTCTTGTAACTATTTCTTCTTCATGTCCAGTCTTGGATATCCATCTGAATCTTCCCCCACCACCTTATTGTCTAACTGAACTAATCCTTTGCGTACTTTGCCCCAGGGGCTAATCCTTCTCCTATAAACCTTAAGGACTAGTGGCATAACAGAAAGGAAAGGAAATTCCATTCTGGTGTCTCATTCTTCTAGTTCCATAAAAGTAAAATGATCTCAATGTCCATTTGGTTTTCGATTTTAGCTCTTTTGAAGATATTCAGTGTTGTTTGGTTGTTATTCGAAAGAGCTTATAGGTTTTGAAATAATTTTTTTTTATTTTCATTTGACAAAGCTTAAAACTCAGGTGTTTCTCATTAATTATTTTAAAACTTATTTAAAGTTTTGAACTGTCAAGAATATTCTCATGTTCTTTTAAATATTTTGCTCAAGCATTTCCTTCTAAATAAATCTCTTTTTTTGTAATTTAAAATAGCAAGTTATATTACATTTATTAAATTAAACATCCTACAAACTTTTTTTTTTTTTTTTTTTGTAAAAGATCTATTTTTTTAAATGCTGAAAGGCTATTTATCATGAAAATCATTTCTAGTTGAGATGAAACCATAAAAATTGCTGTATTGTATGAAAAATAGAAGATGTGTTTGAAATATGGCACGGTGATTGGTAGGTGGTTAGATCATGTTTAACATGAAAATGTTACTGAGCATTCTTACTTTGTGGGGTATGTGTATTCTTTTTGCATAACAGGAATATCATGACAACATCGGGGAATTGGATGGACCAGAGGAGAAGGAGCGAGCACAGTCCAGAATCCAGAAGTTCATCTCTGCTTTTTGATAATATATTTTAGCAGCTGGCATGCCATAAGAAAACTTTATGCTTTGGTTAGGCCCTAGTTGTGTATGATTCCAGAGTCCTGAATTTGATTATGTGCAATATATGGTCGATCTATTGTTCATTTGAGTGCTTTGTTCCTGAATTATTTTGGATGTAAAGCTGAAGCTTTTTTTTTTATAATTATTTTGCAGCTTATTGATATCCTTAAAAACAACAATTTATTACTTTAGTTGAGAATTAGCATACAATCATGTCATTTGCCACATTTAACTTTTGCTTAATTTCTATGGCACAAGGTTGTGCCAAATGCTTTTTCTCTTGTGATTTTATGTTTGATTATCATCTCAATAAGTTTAGATAGGGTTGGATTTGATCTAAGTCGAGCTTAGATAAGGTTCATCTCAAAATTGATTTGAGTCTAGAAGAGTTTGTTTATGATATTAATGAGTTGAGATTCAAATTTAGTTTGAAAATAATTTAATTTTAGATTTATTTAAGTCGATTCATGTTTGAAAGTCTTATTGGTTTGAACTTTATTTATTTTATTAAAAAGAGTTTAATCATTGGTTTGAATTTGATTTTTATTATTCAAGCTGAGAAACTTAAATTGAATTCAACCATAGGTGCGAGGACTTTTTACTATTAAAAAAGTATATTGCTGTAAACAAATGAGAACATGCACAGTAAGTGATATGTTTTCTGGTTTTTTCGGGTAAGTAGTGATAGTGTACTTATTTGCTACTCATAGTGATGTGAACTCATTTACTACTAATATAATTTAACTTTTACAACAATTTCAAATTTCCATTCAATATTACTATCTTCAAACTCATTTTTTCACTCAGAGGCTATTTCTCGTCAAATGTTTTAAATGCTTTAAGTGAGCAAGGGAAATTGATGGCGATTTTGATCAATTAAGGTTTCAGGTAAGTGAATTGTAGGAAATTGAGTGTTTTGAAATAGAATCTAAGAACCCTAATTTTTATAATTTGGGGATTATGTTTAAATTGAAAGAATTAGTGAAATTAAAGAATAGATCAGTGAGTGTTGTAAGGGAATTTTTAAAAAATTCACCAAAGGCAAGTAGAATCTGCCTAGATTAGATTGAATTAAGATGTCTAGAGTTTATTGCGTGATTGTTGTTATGACTGGGATGTGTAATATGTTGATTGTAGAAAGAAATTTTGAATTAAAGTATTGATTGTTGAAGCATGTTGTAATTAAGGTTTTGATTTGGCATTGTTGGGATCTTCGTGTGGCATGTTTTGTATGTACGAAGTTAAGATGATGAGAATGGACGTTAATTCATGGAAATTTTGACAATCGGGTGTTAGGGGAGGTATATATATATTTTAATTTTGGAATGTGTAGATTTTATTAAGGATTATAATTTGGGAAATTAAAATAATTACCCCTTTATTAAGGGTAATAAAAAATTTATCCCTAATTTTGGGGTTTAAATAAAAATGCTCATACTTTAAAGGATTTAAACTAAAATATTTTAAATATCCAATAAAATACTGAAATTACCCTTCTTTTATTCTATATTTAGGAAAATTAATTAAATTACCCTTTTTTAAAGGGTAGTAAACAAATTTACCCTTAAATACTCACATTTTAAAGGATTTAAACAAAAATGTCCCAAAAAAAAAAAAAACAAAAATATCTTTCCTCTATGTCTATATAAACCATCTATTCATTTATCTTTAATATATATGAGTTTACTCATTATCTAAGAGAGAAAAGAAGTTTGTGATTGAGATTTTGAGTGAGAAAAAATTTCATGATATCGAAATATTTATACCTATTATAACTTCAATCGTTATTATTTTATTAATAATGTAATTATATGTGATGTTTTATATAATAAATTAGAGTTGTGTAAAAAGAAATAAATAAAAATTATTGGGGGTATTTTGTAATTATTATAATAGTATAGGGTGAAATGATATTTTATAATAAAGAGTGTTAGAGGATTAGATTAGATAATAGTTGAGGGTAAAATGATATTTTACAATATAAGGGTAAAGTGATATTTTCATAAATTAGTATCACATTAATTAAATTATATTGATATGTAATCGAATTATGGAATATATATAATTGTGTAATAAAAATAAAATTACAAAATTCAAACTTAATAATAAAATAATGTACCACAAATCTAAGAATAGTATATCTGGCCATATTATTTATGTTGTTATATATTTTATTGTAAGATTAATTTAAATGGTTGGATATGCTTCAATTAGATACGGGGGGAAGTTGATAGAAAAGAGTGACAATGTAATAAAATATGTTATAGTTACAAGAAAATTGATTAAAATTCCCGAACACACTACATTTGAGGGATTAATCGAAATAGTGAGTGACAAGTGTAACATAGATTGAAGGATATTTAACTTTCAGATAAGCATGAAACTAAGCATCTTGATGATGACATCCTTGTTGAAATTTCGAATGATGAAGATGTTGTGGTTTTTATTGGTCTGTCTACCTTTTTAAAAAATGTGTTCTAGTTTTTGTAACAACTACAATTAATAATAATAGTTATAAGGTTCAACAAACATATGAGAGTTTACAAGGTGGTGAGCTGAGTAATTATCTAGAAGATCGAGAGATTGGTTTATGAGGGATTCAAAATTTCCAGATCAATTCGAAACAAGAATTTCCTGAGGAAGACTTTGCAGTCTTAAATGATGTAGATGATGATGTATTGTATATTGCGGAAGAATTTCTTTGTGGCAAGAAAGAAAAATTTCCAGATTGAAGTGAATTTGATAGGAAGATTATGCATGATATTCCTATAGAGGAATTAGAGGTTGAAGAGAAGCCAGAGGTTAATGAAGATATTGAAGGTACAAGTAGTTTTCTGTAAAACAAATCCTGATGGTGGGAATGTTTGTATTAATGCATTTCATTGGTTACCACCTTTTCCTGATCAACCATTTATATCTAGAAGCCTAGAAGTGATTCTTCAAAAATTGGTACATTATTTCTAAGTAAAAAACATATCAATGATGCGATAAGTCGAGATGCTCTTGAGAAGGGATATCAGTTTAAAGTGCACATCTGACACACTCATATGGGTGGTTAAATGTTCTAATGAGGAATATAAATGGTGTGCACAGGCAATTAAAGTGGGAGAAAGTGACAGTTTCAAATTACGTCGTTTGGATAACCAACACACATGTCATAGAGATAAGATATTACCTCATTATAGGCAAACGGGGGCTCGAGCTTTAGGGAAACCTTGTGGGGTGATCCATCGTCGCCAATATCTTGTAACAGTATTAACATTTTATATTGGTTAATCAGAGATTATGTTTATCAAGATTAGAAGGTGTACTTCGATATTATACGTACATCTATTTTTAGAGTTGATGTCATCATGGGATCTCCCATCGATGTAGCTTCAGAAACGCCAGACTACTGTCACAATGTCGATGGTAACGAGTTAATAGGCAATTAATCAACAAATATTGAATTCGGATATAACATTTACAAACGACGTTATAATTACTTGAACCATCATAGAAAGTGTTAATAGGAAAACCTCATGCGATAATATGTCATTGCCCACATTAAAAGTCAAAATAGGATCCTCTCTGGATGGTCCCTCATCAAAGAACTGATGTTGTAACAATATCAACATTTACGAGTTAACAGAAGACTAAAAGTATTTCTAAAGTATCATTTCCAATACACTCACAATGTTTAGCACTTACATCGACAACAAGTAGAGCTAAGAATGTCAGAACGCCTCTCGATAGTTCGTCACCATCGTCACAAGGAGACTGTAATAATATATATAATTATTACAGGGTTGATATATTTGCATATATAAATAGCTGAAATATCTGATAAATTATTAACTTTTTTACCTGTCGGACAGTATCTGTGCAGTGATAAGATTATGTCTCCTTTGTATGAGTGATTATATCCTCTATATGAACCATCCTATCCTCCGTATGAGTCATCCTATTCTCGATTTGACTGATCCTATATTTCTACGAGTAATCCTATCCTCCATACCAGTGAACCAATCTAATATAAGTGATAACGTCGTTAATTGTTATTATTTTGAGTACTAATTCGCTTATGTTGTGTGGAAATTTAATTCAATCTAATGGAATTATTTATTTTTTGCACTTAGGAAGCTTTGAATATTTTTTAGAATAAGTTGGGCTAAGAAGTCTAAAAATGAAGTAGATTTACGAATCAACAAAAATCTGTGATGCTGACTAGGCTTGGACATGTGAAATGACGAAAGCAGAATTCAAAAATTAAATCTGGACGTCAAGATCAGTTGAAAAAGTCCACAAAATGTCAAGATTTGCTTCCTAGAAAAGGGATAATTATTAGCTAGAAAAGGGGATCAATTGAGATAGATAAGGAAGAATATTTTTGGAGGAGGGATATATATCAAAATATATATTTTTTCCTTTCTTTTTGGGAAAGATATATATTACATTTATTTGGCTGGATTAAGAGATCATGATTGATCTTTATTTCTAGATCTGAGTAGGGAGAAAATATATATATTTTTATTTTTAGTTTGCTAGGATGATTTATCATTATAATTGGAGGATTAGAGAGCTGAATATGGTTTATAGTGGCTGAATATTTTCTCTTGGTTGAAGGAATTTGAAACCATGGAACTACAATGATTGTGAGATTAAGTTTTGTTCTTTAATGCATCTTTTAATTATTCAAGTATTGATTATCTTTCTGAATTATTTATCATGATTGTGTTGGTTGATTGCTAAGGGGTGCGATTAGTTTATCAATTAATATAATTTACTGCTAGTTTAGATGCCGAATTTGTAATTGTTCAATCCATCTAATCGAAGTGGCAACTGGGATTTATCGTTTGCTACGTCAGGAACTATAAATCCTAGGAAAATAATCAACTAGATTAAATGCAACATCGTACGCTTGTGTTGTCTTGCTTCGTTGGTCTTTCTAATTCGTAATGCTATTATTTAATTAAATTCGAGATTGTATCTGAATTATTAATCAATAAGGGTTAATTGGAATATATGTTTTTAGTTAACTAATCATAAGGAATGACAGGTAATTAATACTGCAACGAATATTTGAATAATTAATTTGATATTTTGGTATCGATGATTAATCATTGTTCAATGGTGGATGTGACCATAGACCAAGGTTTGTTTAATTGATTATTTGTTTTAGATTATTTTGCTGAATTTTTATTTATTGTTTTTAATTATAATTTGCATTCAATTCCAAAGCCTTCTTTATTTTCTTGTTTTGATTGATTTGTGAGATATAATAATTAAAACTCTTCGAGGGAATGATCCGTACTTTCCTTTACTATATTTTTGTTGCAGGAATTTAGGATTTTAATTTGAGTGTCAATAATAGCACTTACCAAATTTTGGCGTCGTTGTCGGGGAGTTTTTACTTTGTATGTTCGTTACGTGATCTTCGAAACAAGTTGATTTACAATTTGATCCAGAGATTGGAAAGACTGCAAAAGGGTTGAGAAAATAAGCAAAAAGGAGATTGCAAGCACACAGATTTGCTTGTGAAATAGAATAACACATGGCTGAAAATCAGACTTTAAGAGAGCTTGTTGCTCCAAATTTGAATCAATAACCACGCCGCATTACTTTTCCTAATTTAGATGTTAATACTACATTTGAATTAAAAGCTGGACTGACCCATTTTTTACCTATTTTTCGTGACTCCGTAGGTGAAGATCTTTATAAACATTTAAAGGAATTTCATGTGGTGTGCACTGGTATGAAAACGAATGGAGTAATCGAAGAATAAATCAAGATGAGAGCTTTTCCGTTTTTATTGAAAGATGATGCGCAAGATTGGCTTTATTATCTCCCTACTGGAAGTATCACCACTGAAAAGGCTATTTCTAGAGAGATCTTTTCCAGCATCAAGAGCTGCCAGTATAAGGAAAGAAATCTATGGCATTAGGCAGCATAGTGGAGAGTCTTTATACGAATACTGGAAGCACTTTAAAAAACTCTGTGTAAGCTATCGACATCACCAAATTAGTGACCAACTCCTTATTCAATATTTCTACAAATGACTCCTATCAAATGATAGGAATATGATTGATGCAGTGAGTGGTAGAGCATTGACTGACAAAACACCTGAAGCAACCCGAAATTTAATTGCAAACATGGCGTCAAATTCACAACAATTTGGGAATAGATCGGACCATTCATCTCAACGTGTCAATGAGGTAAATGTCTTTTTTATTGAAAAACGACTTGATGATCTAACTACTCTTGTACGTCAAATGGAGGCAGCAAAAGTTTGTAGAATCTGTTTAGTGGAGGGGCATCCAACTGATATATGCCCAACACTTCAGGAGGACTACTCTGAACAAGCCAATGCAGTAGGTGGATTTCTAGGACAATAGCAGCGAAATCAGAATTATAATCCTTATTCGAATACTTATAACTCAGGTTGGAGAGATCATCTAATCTTCATTATAGGAATGCACATGCAAATCAGCCTTCGAATAACTTTCAGCCATACCAGTAGCCTTACATTCTTAGACAACAGCAACCAACTCAAAATTCTAATTCAAGTACATCTCTTGAAGATCTTGTTAAAACTTTGGCTACTAACACTATGAAATTTCAGTAGGAAATTAGAACAAGCATTCAAAATCTGGAAAATCAAATGAGTCAGATGGCTACTACAATCAGTAAGCTGGAAGCACAAAATTCAGGCAAACTACCATCACAAACTGTGGTGAACCTAAAGGAGAATGCTAGTGTAATAGTGTTGAGGAGTGAAAAAAAGTTGAAGATGCTGATTAAATCACCACCTACACTAACATAGCAAGCATAAAACAAAGAGGAACTAGCAGCAGAAAATAATTTTTTTGAAAATACAGTGATTGGTAGAAATCCTTCTTTCAGTGAATATAAACCTGTTTCTCCTTTTCCTGAAGCTTTAAATCTGAAGTACGAAGGCAATGCAGATTTATATGAGAGTTTTCGAAAGTGTGAAGTCAATATCCCACTTTTTGATGCAATCAAACAAGTGCCTCGCTATGCTAAATTTTTGAAAGAGCTGTGTACATTGAAAAGAAAGCAAAGACTCAAAAGATGTGAAAAAATAAGGGTAGGAGAAAATGTTTCAGCCATAATTCGAAAAGTCTTCCTGAAAAATGCAAAGACTCAGGTATGTTTTACATCCCTTGCACAATAGGTGGCACTAAAATTGAAAAAACCATGTTAGATTTAGGAGCATCTATTAATGTAATGTCATATTCCATTTATTCTACTCTTAATCTTGGACCTTTAGAAAAACTAGTGTAGTTATTCAATTGGCCGATAGATCGAATGCATATCCTAAGGGGTTGATTAAAGATGTTTTTGTTCAGGTTAATGACAAGTTAATTTTTCCAACTGATTTTATGTTGACATGGAAAATAATGACCAATCTGCACTTATTTTGCTAGGAAGACCCTTTCTGAAAATAGCTAAAATAAAAATTGATGTTCATAAAGGCACACTGACCATAGAGTTTGATGGTGAAACTGTCCAATTTAATATTTATGATGTTATGAAATATCTTGATGTGGATCTTCCTGTGTATTCAGTTGATTTAATTGATTCTCTAGCATAAGAAGTTTTTGAACTTGATGGTGAAGATGAGTTGGAAGTGGCTAACCATGAAAATATTTTGAAAGAAAGTGATAAATTTAAATTAAATTCAGATGTGCAGAATACAGTGGGAGAAATAAATGAGTTTGTGGAACTGAAAAATACAGGTAATGTATCTTATATTGAGCTGCCAGTGCCTAATGAAAAATCGGTACCTTATATTTTCCAGATCACCTCAAATATATGTACCTTAGAGATGGGAAGACCTTACCAGTGATCATTTCCAGCAAATTAAATAAGTAGCAAGAAGAAAAACTGGTGTAGATTCTGAAGAAGCACAAAACAACCATAGGATGAACCATTGCTGATATTAAAGGAATCAGTCCCTCTACATGCATGCATCGAATTTTGCTTGAAGAGGGAGCTAAACCAATTAGGCAGCCACAAAAGAGGTTGAACCCGCCAATGATGCAAGTAGTAAAGAAGGAAATTTTGAAGTTGCTTCAAGCCAGAGTAATTTATCCAATTTTAGACAGTGAATGGGTTAGCCCTGTTCAAGTTGTACTGAAGAAGACCAACATCACAATGGTAAAAAATCAAAATAATTAATTGGTACCCACTCGAATTCAAAATGGGTTGCGGGTTTGTTTAGATTATAGGAAATTAAATGCTGTAACTCATAAAGATCATTTTCCATTGCCATTTATTGATCAAATGTTGGAAAGGCTAGCTGACCGAGCTTACTACTGTTTTTTAGATGGCTTTTCAAGATACTTTCAGATCACAATTGCTCCAGAAGATTAGGAGAAGATGACTTTCACATGCCTATTTGGAACCTTTGCATATTGAGGAATGCCATTCAGAGCTTGTAATGCATCGACCACTTTTCAAAGGTGTATGGTCAGTATATTTTCAGATTATGTTGAGCACATTATAGAAATTTTTATGGATGATTTTACTGTTCATGAGGATTTATTTGATAATTGTTTGCATAATCTCGCACTTGTTTTACAAAGATGCATTGAAATTAACCTTGATTTAAATTTTGAAAAATGTCATTTTATGGTTGAGCAAGGTATAGTTTTGGGGCATGTAGTTTCAGCTAGAGGTATAAAGGTAGATAAGGCTAAAATTGATATTATTCAATCTTTACCTTACCCCGCTAGTGTGTGGGAAGTTCGTTCTTTCCTTGGCCATGCACGTTTTTACCGACGCTTTGTTAAAGATTTTTCTCGTATTACATTGCCATTGTGCAAGTTGTTGCAAAAGGATGTGGCTTTCAAGTTTGATGAAGGGTGTAAAATGCATTTGACAAGTTAAAGCAGCTGCTGACTTCTGCACCAATAATTCAGCCACCTGATTGGAATCTTTTATTTGAAATAATGTGTGACGCAAGTGATTACGCCGTAGGAGTTGTTTTGGGCCAACGAGTTGGAAGGGTGCCACATGTTATATATTATGCTTCAATGACCTTGAATGATGCACAGAAAAATTATTCAACCACTGAAAAAGAACTCTTGGTTATTGTTTTTGCATTAGAAAAATTTCGTTCTTATTTATTGGGTACTAAAGTTGTTATTTATTCTGATCATGCAACTCTTAGGTATTTGATAACAAAGAAGGAGGCAAAACCAAAGCTTATAAGGTGGATTCTTCTGTTGAGTGAATTTGACCTGGAGATCAAGGATAAAACTGGACAAAAGAATCGTGTTGCTGACTATTTAATCGGCCTGGTTTATGTGAAAACAGAGCAGAATCTGCAGGAGCAATTTCCTGATGAGCAGTTATTTTCAGCAAGCTGTAGGCTGCCCTAGTACAAACATATTGGCAGCTGATTTATCTAAGGCTTAAAGAGAGAAACTGAAAAATGATGCAAAGTATTATGTATGGGATGATATGTATTTGTGGAAACATTGCGCTGATCGGGTTATAAGAAGGTGCGTACCTGAAACTGAAATTTTTTCTATTATTACCTTCTGCCATTCATATGCTTGTAGAGGCCATTTTGGAGCCAAAAAGACAGCAAGAAAAATTCTGGATTATGGATTTTTCTAGCAAACTTTATTTTAAGACACATACTATTTTTGCAAATCTTGTGAACGCTGTTAGAAAACAGGTAATATTTCACAAAAAAATGAAATGCCTCAAACTCTTATTTTAGTTTATGAAATTTTTTATGTTTGGGATATTGATCTCATGGGGCTTTTTCCATCTTTGTTTGGTTATGTTTATATTTTATTAGTGGTTAATTATGTCTCAAAGTGGGTAGAAGCGAAAGCTACCCGAACTGATGACTTTAAAATTGTTTTAGGTTTCCTTAAATCTAACATATTCAATAGGTTCGACATTCCGAAGGCTCTAATTAGCAATCAAGGGAAACATTTTTGTAACTGAACAGTGGAGGCGCTGCTAAAAAAATATGGTGTAACACACAAGATTGCTACGACGTACCATCCACAAACCAGTGGACAAGCTGAGGATTCGAACAGAGAAATTAAATCTATCATTGAGAAAACCATTGGTCCAACAAGAAAGGATTGGACTTTGCGCTTGGAGGATGTGCTATAGGCATATAGAACAATGTACAAAACGCCAATTGATATGTTACCGTACAGGCTGGTATTCAGTAAGGCTTGTCATCTTCCAGTTGAATTAAAGCATAAAACATATTAGGTTGTCAAGCAATGTAACATGAAGTTGGATGAGAGTGGTGAACATAGGAAATTACAGTTGCAAGAATTAGAAGAAATTCACAATGACACTTACGAGAGTTCTAGAATTTATAAGGAGAAAACAAAAGCATTTCATGACAAAATGATTTCCAGAAAAGAATTTTCACTTGGCTAAAAAGTTCTCCTTTATCATTTAAGACTTTGATTATTTTTAGGTAAATTACGTTCTCGTTGGATTTGATCTTTTATTGTTATTAACGTTTTTCCTTATGGTGCAGTAGAGATTCAGAGCTTAGCGATCTCGAAAGTATTTAAAGTTATTGGCCACAGACTCAAACCTTTTTACAAAGGAGTGCAAATAGCAAGTGTCGAAGAAGTGGAGCTGAAAGCTCTCGTTTACATTGATAAATAGACGAAGGCATTACGTTGAGCCGACAACTGTAAACAAAGGCATTACTTGGGAGGCAACCCAAGCTTTCAATCTTATTTTAATTAATACTTATATTTTAATTTTTCTGGACATTTGTTTTTAATTTCGGTTTATGTGTTTCAATTATAGTTTTAAATTTCAGTTTTAGGATTTTTGGATGTTTAATTAGCAATTATTTTATGATTTTCGATTAGGTTCATTTTAATTTATTTTTATATTACTATTCAATCATGTTCTTCCTTCTGCCAGGTTCCAGTTAGCCTTCTGTAAATGTTCATAGGGGAGAAATTTGCATTTTGGTGTTCTGGAACTCAGTCATACGTTTCTATCAAAGTCTAGCTCTTTGTTATTTTCTTAAATACAAGGGGCACATATGATTTAGTGTAATTATAAGGCTGGGGTTGTATGTTTCCAGATATCATATTTGCCAAACCCACACACCATACTTTCTCTCCCACTAAAAACCTAGCAGCTTCTACACCTATTCTACATTGCCATGGTTAGAACCCGCTCACAGCATTAAAGACCAACAAAATCCACCTATCGAAGACCCCTCATACTAAAGCAGTCATCTGAACCTGATGAATCACCCGTCAATAGAACATAACAGTCTTCACCCTCTTCTGCACATTCAACACCTCAATCATCATCTTCCTCACCATCACCTCAACCATGACAAACCGCCACTATTTCAGTCCATTTTGGTCCACGTTCGTGCACTCGAAAAGGGAAGAAAATGGAACTCTCCAATAGCCTAAAGCTCAAACTAGACGACTTCAATACCTTCATTGATGAACAAGACCAACAAAGGTATGGGTCTATGTGTGAGTGCAAAATCTACCCCTGTAAGTATGTTAACACTCAAACTCTTGATCAGTTGGACATTCGTAATGAAATTGATGAGCTAGTGAATATGTTGGATTGGAAAAATTATGTATATGTGGACTGCCCTGCCTTTATTGAGCTAACCCCGTGAATTTTATATAACATTTCAATTTAATACGGATGAGGAGTTTAATTTGTTTACCAAGGGAATAGTTGAGTTTAGGATAATGGGGAGAGAATGTTCATTTTCAATTTCTAAATTTAACATTGCTTTGGGGTTTCTGAAAAAAGAGGATGCAAAGAGTGAGCGATATGTACATTCCCAATGTGATTACAGTCTTGATTTTAATCCTACTGATTTGTGACATGAATGATCAGTTGATTCTGCTCTGTACAACCCTAGTGCTTCCAAGAGCTCTTATTTAAAAAGTCATGTGTTTAAATATTTACAGCGATTCTTGGCTTTTAATTTTTCTAAAAGGATGGATAGTACAAGTACTATTTCTAAGGTTGAGTTTTATTTTTTATGGTGTAAGGAGCATAATATTCAAATTAATTTAGGTTTTTGGTTACTCACTCAATTCCAATCAGTAGTCTAGAAGAAAAATAAACCTTTAATCCTTGGTTCTTATATCACTCAGTTAGCCATTAATTTGGGTTTATTAGATATTTCTAATCATAACATGCACATTGTTTATGAGGTGGAACTATTGGATATGACTTGTTTATACAGGATGGGAATTGTGACAAAATAAGTAGATGGTAGTTTTAGTTTCATGTAACCTGGACCAGCAACAATGCCTCATTCTAGGCCAAATAGGCAGTAGAGAACAACAGCAGAAGCAGATCTTAATAGCACCCAACCACAAGCAGACATTCCATCATCTTCCTATGCTTATTCATTCGACAACATAGAGGTACAACTACATAGATATGAAAAAAAATTAAACCGTATGGAGTGCAATCTGATGACATTTTCAATTCTCAAGGTTTCACGCCACCTTATCCTCCATCTCCCTAATTCAAACTGTTGTTCCCTTTCCACAAACCCAGAGAAGTTTCCTTTTCCTTTTGTTTTAAAATTCAATTTTCTTTATTGTGTGTTTTGTTTAAACATTGAGGATAATGTTTGGTTTGAGTGTGGGGGAGGGTTTATCTGCTCTTCTATTATGTTTTATGTTCTGTTTTTATGTTCTATTCTTCTATGCTCTGTTCTTTTTTATTCTGTTTTTTTTTTTCTGTTTTTCTTTGTGTTTTTCTTCTTCGGTTATGCCTTATTTTTTGCTTTGTTTTGTCTTTTTACTGGTTAAAGTTAGTTTTTGTTTTTATTTTTCAATGATGTGACAGTTAGTGTATTCTCCCCTATTTGTTTTTAGTCAACCAAATAGTTCCATTAATTTCATTTTGAATGAATTAATCTGTATGTATGCCTTGGGATTTAGCTGATTAAGTAGGAGAGCAATGTACACTGATTTGTTAGATTAACTAGGGGTATGGACTTAAATAAATTTTGATAATTGAGTGTTAGAGCTTTGTTTGAAGTTAAGGTGAATTGATTTAACCCGTGAGTTTTGAGCCAAAAAAGATTGAAACATACATATCAATCTATGTCTTCTTTCATGAGTGATGTTCTCCTATGTGAATATATCTCTAAAACTTGCTTTGAACCATTTTGAGACTGCATTGATATATACTTGCATGAAAATGATAAAGACATTTTTGTTTAAAACCCTTAGCTTAAAAAGCCAACCTATTTTAATTTCCCTAGTTAGCCCCTTGAGCCTTACAAAGCCTTGATTCTTTGAGATAAAACCATATGACAAACCCAAGCCTTCAAGCAAATATCCTCACCCAATCATGAAAATAAGCAGGACATTTAAACTAAATTTTGCTGCTTGGTGAAATTGCTATCTTGAAAAATTTAAGTGTGGGGGGAAAAGGGGACTTAAATGCATTAGGATGAGATGATGAAAAGAAGTTGGCATGAAGATTGTTATTGTTATTGTTATTGTTATTGTTATTGCCTTATGTTGTTATCTTTACTATCCAATTCTCTTAGTTATTCAAAAAAAAAAAAAATGATGAAAAAAGAAAAAAAAAAGAAGAAAACAGAAAAGAAAAGAAAAAAAGGTAGTAGAAAGAAATTACAAAAGAGAAATGTGGTGAATGTGGTGTTTTCGGTTTTATATTTTGTTCCCTTTATGTTTTGAATGCTTTGTTAATGTTAATGGTTTTAACCTTTCGTATCCATTAATTGTTATTATTTTGAGTTCTAATTTCTTTATGTTGTGTAGAAATTTAATTTAATTTAATGAAATCATTTATCTTTTGCACTTAGGAAACTTTGAATATTTTTTGGAGTAAGTTGGGCCAAGAAGTCTAAAACTGAAGCAGATTTATGAGTCAACAAAAATCTGTGATGCTAACTAGGCGTGAACACATGAAATGACGAAAGCAGAATTTGAAAATTAAATCTGGATGTCCAAATCAGTTGAAAAAGTCCACAAAATGTTAAAATTTGCTTCCTAGAAAAGGGATAATTATTAGCTAGAAAAGGAATTAATTGAGATAGATAAGGAAGAATATTTTTTGAGGAGGGATATTTATCAAAATATATATCTTTTCCTTTCTTTTTGGGAAAGATATATATCACATTTATTTGGCTGGATTAAGAGATTATGATTGATCTTTATTTCTAGATCTGAGTAGGGAGAAAAAATATATATTTTTATTTTTAGTTTGCTAGGATGATTTATCATTGTAATTGGAGGATTAGAGAGTTGAATATGGTTTACAATGACTGCATATTTTCTCTTGGTTGAAGGGATTTGAAACTATGGAACTACAATGATTGTGAGATTAAGTATTGTTCTTTAATGCATCTTTTAATTATTCAAGTATTGATTATCTTTCTAAATTATTTTTCATGATTGTGTTGGTTGATTGCTAAGGCACGCAATTTGTTTATCAATTAATATAATCTACTGCTAGTTTAGGTGCTGAATTCGTAATTGTTCAATCCATCTAATTGAAGTGGCAACTGGGATTTATCGTTTGCTACATCAAGAACTATAAATCCTAGGAAAATAATCAACTAGATTAAATGCAACGTCGTATGCTTGTGTTGTCTTGCTTCGTTGGTCTTTCTAATTTGTAATGCTATCGTTTAATTAAATTCGAGATCATATCCGAATTATTAATCAATAAGGATTAATTGGAATATATGTTTTTGGTTAACTAATCATAAGGAATGACAGGTGATTAATACCGCAACGAATATTTGAATAATTAATTTGATATTTTGGCATCGATGATCAATTATAGTTCAATGGTGGATGTGAGTGTAGACCAAGGTTTGATTAATTATTTTGTTGAATTTTTATTTATTTATTTTAATTATAATTTGCATTCAATTCAAAAGCCCCATTTATTTCCTTATTTTGATTGATTTGTGACGACGTAATAATTTAAACTCTTCGAGGGAACGATCCCTACTTTCCTTTATTACATTTTTGTTGCAGGAATTTACGATTTTAATTTGGGTGTCGACGATAGCACTTACCAATAAGATTTCCCTATCGAGCTAATGTAGCATCAAAGTAACAAATGGAGAAATATGGTCCATTGATGGGAGGATCCTTTAATGTGCGCTTAGTGGTAGAGGGCAGAATAAATGGCTTTGGTGATATTTGTTCACTGACAAGGTCGTCGTCAAGACAGAGCTCAGTGATATAAGGCTAGATAGAAGCCTTGATAGGAGGAGTAACGATCAAAGAAGTAACATCAAGAAGACCTAATGATGAATTTCCTGACGACACCAAGGGTGATGTGGACAAAGAAGATCGACTATCCAACATCTCCGTGCATCAGACAATGTCATCATGCCAGTCTGTAGCTTTCTCCATTGGAGATAAAACTAGTGAAAAATTAACATCATCTTAGAAATTTTTGTTTAAGTGAACTTTGTTATTATACTTTTACATATGTTAATCAATAATAAATTATTACTTACTGCATCTCCATTGAAGATAGTTAAGATAGAATCCCATGTCGAGATGTCTTTCATATGCCATCTCAATATTTTGGTAGCTCTTGAAACTGGAGAGATATCTTAATGTATTTTTGGCCACTTCTCCAACTCTAGCTTCCAAGTCTCTAGCAAATCTCCATTTGGGTCAAGCTACCATTGAGAATGAAGAATTAGCTCCATGCAAGCCCAAAGATTCATTGCCTTTTCCACCTTGGCCCACTTTTGCTTATGGGTGTAATGTTATTACTTGCATCCAAAATTCTCATGATCTAGTAGGTCTTAAAGACCCAAGAAGTCCTCATTTGAAGCCCAAGTGAAGTTGCAGCAATCCATCACCCCATTTGAAGCCCAAAAAGGTGCTTAAAGCCCAATTGGATGAGTTGGACGAAAATAGATGAAAGAAAAGCTTTGAAGGAGACAAAGTCCACCTTTTATGGAAATAATAGTGACATTTTGTTTTATTGCATTTATTTAGAGTATGACATGGCTTATTTTTGTGTGGTTTAGAGTGAATCAAAGGCTAGCTTATTATTTTATTAAAAAACTATGTAAACTTATATTTTTGCTGCCACTTACTCTCTATATAAAGTGGCCATGCTTTGTAGAAAGGTTGGTTTTTGCTCTTGAATGAAAATTTGAAGAAAGCTTGTTGGTTTTTTTTTCTAATTTCCTTTATCCAATCATTCTTGGTGGAAGATTGGTGGCGGAAATTTCTTTTATGCCTTGGTTAATTTTCTTGGTACCCTTGAAATCCAAAGTGTGAAGATTTGAATGTGTGTTGTATGCCTCGGTTACTGTTTATAGTGTATGATTTTGCAATTTCTAGTTTTTGCTAGCAAATTTTGAAGCTAGTTTGAATGCCTTGTTGATTGAGTTGTGGTTGACATTATATACCAATAGAAAGCTCTTTGAATGCCTTTTCTAATAATATATAATTTGCATGATTTGGAGGTCATTTGATTAGTTATAATTGAAAGACAAATTGCTATTATGCCAAATGAATAGTAATTTATAGAATTGAGTTTATGTATTGTTGCATTATCTTGATGGAAATGCACCATATCGACCTATCGATGTAGTGTGTCCAATGTCTCATATATCCAAAATTGGAATTTCAACTTAAATTGGCTACTGTATATATTTACAATCGTATTAAATCAATTATATTTTAATCGCAATTTTTTTAAAATTAATAAATACCACAATTACTTGGAATGTTAGTGGAAATCCCATGATACCATATTGTTTCAGCTGGTTTTCCTTCTTCTTTTTTGGGCCAAAATCTATAAAATTCAGGAGATATTATCACAAATCAAGCGATATATCATCTGCCACACCTATACTCCTTATGGGTATGCCTTGAACCCATTAAGATGATCAGCCAATTATAATATCTTCTGGGAGATTGTTTTCCTCAAATCACTCCCTAATAACCCCATGTGAAGATAAAATAACAGTGCCAACTTTACTGCATCAGTGTCGTCTTTCCCCCATGGCTTTTGCTGAAAAACACGACTCAGATCAACATATGTAATTGACTTACATCTGTGAAAATATATCTAATGGATTCGATCTGTGGCCTTCGATGGAATATACATGTCAATATCTAACAAATGATTGAATCGAAGGCCAGTCATAATGACAAACTCGTACAGACTGAACCTCACATCTATATCATTAACTTGAAACCATAACTCTTCTTTTGAGATCACCTTATTGATCGCTCTGAGGATGAAGTAGTGTATTAAAACTGCACTAAATCGACTATCCTTGAGGTCTAGGAAATGTCTGAAATAGGTACGTTGAAAAATTTGCAATTACTGCTCTGTTAATATTTTTTTGATCACTACTTCCACATCTCTATATCCATGTGTAGTAACTTGAGTCTTGAAGTGTTTTTCTATTGAAAATAACATTTCATCCTTGCCTTCATCCCTTTTTCTCTTTTGTCGAGCTCCTTGTAACAAAATTAAATTGCTATTATATTGATTTTATATCAATTTTATATTATAAATGATTCAATTTTGAACATAGATATATCATTCAAAGAAACAGACCTCAAATTTGAATTGTACATATCAAAAAAATTAAAATAGAAAAATTTCAATTTGTCCCCCATATAAAAAAATAAAAAAACCCCATAATTTTGCATAACCTATATTCTGCCCTTAAAACCAACCACACGAATTCACGTGGCGGATAACTTTGGAAAATTGTATTTTGCCCCCACCATGCAAATTCGTGTGTCAACCACACGAATTTGCATGGTTGACCTATCATCTCGTGTGTCCATCAAAATTTCAAATTTATATTCTGCCCCCTCACACGATTAAAACTCGCATTTTCACCCCCAACCACATGAGTTTGTGTGATCCAGAAGTTTGAAAAATGCACAAAACCTCCTCATTTCCGAGAAATCTCACCACACAAATTTGTGTGGTTAGCGCGTCATTTTCGTGGTCACTATCGAATTCGTTTAGTGAGATTTCACCTCCCAATCTTCGTTTTTCAAATGCCATTTCAACAATAATCAACTCTACACGTAATCTAACACAAAGCCTTAAGAAAATTTATCAAAATCACCAACAAATTAAGCAATTTGATCAAATCTTTCAAATCGAAACCCTAATGCTAAACACGCAAATTTCACATCAAATATACTAAATCTTGAACCGAAATGCATAAAGACATGACAAGGATTGTTTTACTAACCTTTTTGTCCATTTTCGTGGCCAAAAATATCACGAAAATTTCCTGAGAAAATTGATTGAATGAAATGTGCAAGAACATGTGTTGGAGATATGTTTTAGTGTGCTTGGGAATGATAACGCATCGTTTTCTTCATTTTTGAAAGAGGGGCATTTTTGACTCTATAGTAATTTAGGGTATCTTAGTTTAAAATTCAAAGACAAGGGTAATTTTGTTTTTCCCCCTGACTTTCGAGTAAGTTAATTAATTTCCCCTTATAATTTGATGGTTTAGAATTATTATTTTAGGTTTTCAAATAGATGTCGTGAGATGCAGATTTTCATTGTTGCATCACAAGTTGCTTACCATGGGGCAGAATGTCAATGCCTTGACATTAAAAGAATGAAGACTATTATATAAGTCGCCTAATACTAGGAATGTCATGACAATGAAAAATGCATGTTGTGACATTGCCCTTTTTGTCAAGAAAACTCATTTGAGGGTTGTTTCAACCCTCCCAATGAAGTATTAAGTGCTTGAAGTATTTGAATATGATAAATGAAGGGCATGAATGATATTATGAATGCTTTTATATGAATTATGAACATGTTTGTAGAAATGTTTATGGTAGATAATGGGTTTGGGTTCCCCCATGATGAATTGACCTGATCTGATTTATTTAACTGCCAAAGGGCAATTGTTGGAGATTATTGGATGATATTTGGAATGTTATTGAACCATCCAAAAAACTATCATCCCATAATAATTAACACAAAATAAATAGAAGAATCACTATTCTTTTTCCTTGGCATAAAAAAGAAACAAAAACTAATGTCTCCCAAAAGGAATGTAATAGGTAGGTAAACAAGGTTGTGAAAATGAGTCACGTCAATACGTTGTGTTATATTTGAATAGGCTCCGTTGCAAACTTGAAGTAGTGTACGCGAATTTATATTTATAGAATTGATATTTTTTGGCATGTTAAATTGTTTTCAACGTTGGTATTAGAGCATGGGTTACGAATTGTACCTTACACAAATGTGATAGGGACGCATATCGCTTATGTAAGAAGCAAGACTCACTTTGTGTGGTATCTTGACTTGTTCCATAATTAACGATTTGGTATACGATACTTGTAATGTCGACTACATATACCATAAGTATGGTTTTAATTGAAAAGTTTGGAGGAACTGTAGTCAAATAAAGGTAATTGATCGTTAAATTTGACTAAATGTCAAATATAATTATGGAACTAAAGTCAGCTAGGCACAACCTAATAAATGAACAATAGGTTCATTTAGTAGAACGATCTCTTCTTGAAAGTGAGAGTGTATGAAGGTGCATATGACCCATAATGAGAATATAAGAACCTTTGTTAGTAGTTCTTGGCACATAGAACTAAAGGACAAACGCTCTTAAAGCAGCTAGATCTGGTACTCATGCATTCGTTGTAGAGTCAAGTTTCAAAAGTAAGTGGCCTAAGTCCAAGTAAAGGAAAAAGGTCACATAATGCTCAAAGAATAAGAACAAGGAATTGAAACAAGAGAGTGGCAAAATGTACTAGAAGGAGAGAAAGAAATAAGATGGATTGTTGCAATAAAAGCAATAAAAGTTATTTCGCTCGTGAATGAATGAAGCCAAAAATGATATTGTCTCATTCTACATAAAGTGATGAAACTTTGTTTTCTAGTACTATGATATTAATTGAGGATTATCCTATGTGGATTATGGACTCAGAAGCCATTGACCAAATAGCTTATGATAGAGGATATTTAATGGATTTTTGGTCGAATTCCAAAAAAAAGTGAATTAGATATATGTAGCAACAACATAAGGGTTGTAGTAAGAGGAATGGATACAAGCAAATGAGTTTTACAAGGTAGTCGTATCCTATACCTACATGAAATCCAATATACTCCATATATTCGATAAATCTTAGTCAATGTACTTGTTCTTCTTAAACTAGGATATAATTTGAATTTCTTTAGGTGCTTTATCAATATGTATTTTTATGGATTTAGTTTGTTGGTTGAATGGTTATATGGTGCTTATCACCTTTCATTATGATAATGTTAGTTTTTCATTACTTGTTTCTCCTATATATATGGATATGAATACAAATATATAACATGCTAAATTAGGGCACGTTGGTCAAGATGGATTAAATAAATTAGCCTAAGAAAGTTTATTAGGAACTTTTATATAAATAAAACTACTTATGTGTGTGTATTACCCAATTGGAAATCTATTAGAAAACCATTTGACAAAGTCATGGTCATGGTCATGGTTAAGTGGAAAACCTGAGTTAATTGATTACAACCTTAGTGATTAGTAGAGTTTATCAATAACTTTTCCTTATGAGTTTGAAAAACTGGGATTAAGAAGAAAGGAATGTATCTTTATTAGATATGTTGAACACCTTATGGGTATATGTTCATTAAGGTGGATTCCGCTGGAAAATTAACTGAAATTGTATTAAGAATACTACATTCGTAAAGGATATTTTTCTTAATAGGGATGATGTTGATAAAAGGTGTCATTTGAATGAGATGAGAGAAAAATGAGGATAAATACATCTCAACGACTATTAGTTAAGTCCTAAAAGATAACACTTACATTTATTCCAAACAGTAGGAGCAAATGCAATTGAGCTCTAACATATTTCGGATAATAGGAGCAATGATCCTCATCTTTTTACTTCATCCATCTCAATCTAGTGGAAACATTGAGATTAAGCTACAATCTATTTTAGATAGTGAGAGTGATAATCCTTAATTTCATAAGAGTGGACATCCAAAAGCATTTTAGTGACGTTTTAAATTGAAAACGAAGTTTTCATAACTACTTTCTAAGATGATGAAGAATCTAAAATCATAAAAGAAGTTGTCTCATCCCTTGCTAAGAAAAATGTTTACATGCATTGGAAGAAGAGAGGGAATACGTAGAAAACAAACCAATTCTAGATTTCGGTTGACTTATTGCTAGGTTGAAAACCCATTGAGAACAAGTAGATTTCTTGAATCAATTGTAAGGTGGATGACTTAATAAATAAATATAATTTTGCTTTATAGCAAATAACCATACCTAATCTATAGGTATAAATTGTGAAGAATAACGTTTACCTCATTTATAAGATTTACTTCAATATATTTGATTTTAGCTGTAGTAACACATTTGAATTTAGAATTATATCAGATAAATATCAGGACAACTTTTCTTAGTGAAAAACTTGGCAAAGAAATCTCTGTGAAACAAGATATATATCTCATTGTTATAGATATAAAATTTCAGAATGTGTAAGCTTTAAGAACGTTATATGACCTAAAACTATTATTTATACAATGGTACTTAAAATTTCATAAGACTTATGACTTTAAAATGATTAATCAAGACTATCATGTCTATGTGACGAAGTCTGATAACAAATTTGTAATTCCATCAATGCGTGTGATTACTTAAAGAAACTTTTGACTTTGTCACAAGAACATAATATTTAAAAGATTCTAAAGCTATCAATATGGTAAGTTGTGAACCTATAGATACTCTAGTGTCAAATGACGAATTATTGAGTCGAGAGATATGTCCCAAAACTTAAGATAGTAGAGAAATGTCAATAGTTACTTATTCAAATGTCATCGTATGTATTATGTATGTTATGGTACATATATGCCCAGACATATGTTTTTTGTTATTGGGCTGGTTAGTCGATATAAGTCAACATTGGAAACAACACTGAAAGACTATCTATAAAATATCAATATATTTAAAAAGCTTTATGGATTTTTTGTTTATGTGATTAAGATCAAATTTGCATTTAATTGACTATTTAGATGCTAGTTAGGGAAGTAATTTAGACCAATACAAATCAAATTTTGTTTATGCTTTCTTACTCCAAAAAGGCCAATATCTTAGAACGATAAGAAACAAATATGCATAGCCTTATCCACAACGAAGGCCAAGTATATAGCCAATTCAGTGATTGTGGAATAAATTATTTTGTTAAGAAGGTTCTTTGTGAATATGAGTAAATATGACGATATTGTCGGAGCAATAATTATCCGTTGAAATAAAAGATCCCAATTTTTTATAAGATAATCAAACATATTGATACTAGACAGAATGTTTTAAGACACATTATTTCCAAAAAAGAGATGAGTGTATAATATAATTCTATGCATTGTATGACATTGAACCTTTGACCAAGATTGTTCCAAGTTTGGCATATCAAAGACTATTAAATCCACCAACAATTGTCTGCCTTTGACTTTAGTAGTTTGTCCTAGGAGCATTTCATTATTAATCACTGACCTACCATTTGACAACTCTATTCTAACTTTTTGGTCCACTTTTATTGGTTGTACCCTTAGTCTCTCAACTATGTTGTTAGCTATATGGTGCATTTCCATCAAATAATGCAACAACACTCATACACAATTTCAGGAATCACTGTTCAAATGGTTAGATAGTCTTTTTTTTTCTTGCAATTTGACCAACCATATCAACTCCAAATCCAACCGAATTCATTTCATCATAATCATAACACAATGAACTTTATTTCAAGCTATGAACATACACAATTGGTATAGAATAAGACAATTAAAATACAAGTAGAATGTAGTGGTAGAAATGGTAATTATAGTGCAACTCTCTACCATAGGATTGAAAACCTTTCACATGCATGAAATTTGGATTCTAAGGAACACACTGGTGCATTTCATCAAGCTAATGCAACAACACACATCATAAATCTTGGAATCACTGTTTATAAGGTGGCACAGTTTTTTTCTTTTTCAAATTTAACAACCCCAGTGATCTCCAAATCATACCAAATTATATCAATGTAAAGAGGACTCAAAGAACTTTCTATCAAGCTATAGTAGCATTCAAAACTCATTAGATAAAACAATCAAAATGTATGACAAAATCAGTGGAAAAATTGTAAATATCTTACAACTTTCTACCATGCAACTTCAATACATATGCATGCATTCAGATTTGGACTTTTTTAGGGAAACATGAACATTAACCAAGGCATAAAGAAAATTCCACCAACCTTGGCATCTTCCACCACCAATTCTTCCACCAAGAATGAATTGGATAAAGGAAAATGGGGAAAGAAAAAGCCAACAAGCTTTTAGCTTCAATTTTTCATAAAAATCAAGTATCTAACCCTTTTACAAAGTATGGCCACCCTTATATAGAGAAGAAATGGCAGCAAAATGGACTTTCCAATACAAAATCTATTTTTTTTAATACAAAAATTCTTTGAATTAAGCTAAGCCATGTCTCTTAGTTGCTAAAGATAAAAAATGAGTTATCTTTTCCTTAAATCTAGGAACCATGTCTCCTAGCTTTGCAACTAAGTTTCCATCTAGTTCTAAGCCAACTAAATACACAATTTTGAATTAAAATGGGCTTCAAAAGAGTCTTATGCAGATTGGGTTTGGAAAGGCACCATGTGAAGCTTATTTTAGGCCATAAGAGCAAACTACTCAAGGGATTCTTGAGTTCAACTAATGAGGTTATGCCTAAAAGTGAAGTTGGGCCAAAATTGAAGGTGCAATGCTTCCTTTGGCTTAGGATTTGCTAGAACTTCTTTCTTCTTGGCTTCAAAAGTTGCATGGAGACTTGAGAATGGCTTAGAACCCAAAAATAACAATAGAGCTATGTATACATCACACACTAATGAAATCCAAGGCATAAAGGAAATAGATCCATCAACTTTGGGGTCTTCCACCACCAATGATGATTGGATAAAGGATAAGTAAAAACTTCAAAGCACTTTACAAAGATTTCATTATCTCTTTAAAAAAAAACTAAAACCTTTATAAATGAAGGCTTACCCTTTATGTAGAAGAGGTTAGTGGCAAGATCTAATAAGAGTTAAAAAAATCAACTAAAATGACATTAATTAAGCTAAGCCTTTCATTCTAAATTAAGCTTATACTTATTAATTAGCTAAAGACAAAAAGATTAGTTGTTTTTTTTTTTTAACTTTACGAATTATGTTTCCTAACTAAAACACCCAATCTCTTATCTTGTTACAAGTCAACTAAACACACAAAATGGGTTCTTTGGGCTTCAAAATAATGCTTGGATGGTCGAGCCATGATAAATCTCCTCATGAAGCTTTCTTTTGGGCAAATGAGACCAAGTTATTCTTTTGGACTCTAGGTGCATGCAATGATACTCTACACAAAAGTGGATTTGGGCCAAAAGTTTGATGTCCTTAAGTTGGTACATTACTGGACATTAATTTCCCTTAGCTTTTTGGGTGGCAAGTAGGGTTGATAAAGGCTTAGAAGTTGGAATTGGAGAGATGGCCGAATATACATCATCTTCCCTGGATGGAGAAGGATTTGCCGTCAAATCTTCAAGGTCTCTATCCTTTATTTGTGGCAAAAGGTCTTCAAAATTGAAGGTGGTTGAGACTCCTCCTATCTCATCTAGAAGATTCACCTTGTAAGCATTTTCATTCACCCTTTTAAGCACTTCAAATAGTCCATAAGCCTTTGAAGGAAGTGATAAAGAACTCGCTAGGTGACCTACCTTAGGAACCCTTGAATCAATCTATTATGCACACCCTAGAAAAGCTAGAAAACAAATTTGATCAATCAGATTAGAACCCTAAGGAAACTAAGTCCTTAAAACCCTAATCTGAAGACGCCATAAAGGTTGATCACTCCTTTGATAAGTTAAGATGATGTATTCTTCCAAGAACATAAGGAAACAAAGCAAAGTTTGCTAAAAATACCTCAAAATTATTAATGATATCTCTATTTTCGTTTTTCATAGTTGTAGCCTTTATATAGGCATGTAATCATCATAATCCTAGGCATAAAAGTCAAAGTAAAAACCCTAGCTAATATATCAAGATATGGGCCAACCTACAACCCAAATAAACCCAAGAAGTTAAGTCTTTTACATGTATATTTTGCCTTAACTTAAAATCTAGCAATCTAAAACACCTAATTATTTTATTTAAGCCTTTCTTTAGCTTGGGCCATGCAGCTAAGAATTATATCATGGACTCCAAGCTTTATTCTTCAAGTTCTAAGCCTTGTCCATTATCTTGCACATAAAGATAAGTGATTACCCTTGGTGTAGCATTGGAAACTTCTAGAATAGCCTCTTTGTCATGCATTTCCATGATTAAGCCTTGTAAAGCCACTTTCATCTTCTTTGTCCTTGCTCTAGTCATTGGACCATTTTCTTTGTCAACTCTCTTCTTGGCATCTTTATGAACTTGCACATCAAAAGGTAAGGAAGTTAGATCCAAAAAAGTTAAGGGATTATGCTTATACACTACCTCAAATAGAAAGTGGCTGGTTATTATGCTTAGACTTCTATTGTATGCAAATTTAGCTTGGTGAAGTTTCATATCCCAATCTTTCAAATGCTTGTTGACTAAGGTTCTCAAAATGGCTTCCATCATCCTATTGGTTACTTTGGTTTGGCTATCAGTTTAGGGATGATGTGAGGTCCTAAACATGAGTTTTGTCCCTAACTTACTCTATAAGATTCTCCAAAAATGGCTTAAAAATTTAGTGTCCCTATTTGAAACAATAGTTTTAGGGATCCTATAAAACCTCACCACTTCCCTTAAAGAACAAATCAACCACCTTTCTAGCTTTTTTAGTCTTAAAGCAAGGGATGAAGTATGCCATTTTAGAGAATCTATTGATGTATACATGGCTTCTTTGTCATTTTTGGGTTTCAAGCTATCCTCTAGTCTCATACAGCCTTTAAAGCTAATAAGAATAAAGTTCTAGCAAATCCCAAGCCAAAGGAAGCATTGCACCTTCAATTTTGGCCTAACTTCACTTTTGGGCATAACCTCATTAGTTAGACTCAAGAATCCCTTGAGTAGTTTGCTCTTTTGGTCTAAAATACGCTTTGCATGGTGCTTTTCCAAGCCCAATCCGCCCATGACTCTTTTGAAGCCTATTTTAACTCAAACTTATGTATTTAGTTAGCTTAGAACTAGATAAAAAATTAGTTGCAAAGTTAGGAGATATGGTTTCTAGATTTAGGGAAAAGGCAACTCACTTTTTGTTTTTTGCAACTAAGAGGTATGACTTAACTTAATTCAAAGGATTTTTGTATTAAAAAATTAATAGATTTTGCATAAAAAAGTCTATTTTGCTGCCACTTCTTCCCTATATAAAGGGTGGTCATGCTTTTATAAGAGTTTAGACAATTTGATGTAATGAAAGTTTGAAACAAAACTTTGTTGGATTTTTCCATTTTCCTTTATCCAATTCATTCTTAGTGGAAGAATTGGTGGTGGAAGACCCTAAGGTTGGTGGAATTTCCTTTATACCTTGGTTATTTTTCTTGTTACCCTTGAAATCCAAAGTGTGAAGACTTAAATGTGTGTTGTATACCTCGGATTACTGTTCACAGTATGTGACTTTTGCAATTTCTAGTTTTTTACTAAAAAACTTTGAAGCTAGTTTTGAATGGCTCGTTGATTGAGTTAGAGTTGACATTATATACTGTTAGAAAGCTCTTTGAATGCTTTTTCCAATGATATATAATTTGCATCATCTGGAGGTCATTTGATTGGTTAAAATTGGAAGACAAATTACTACTGTGTTAAATAAATAGTAATTCCAGAATTGAGTTTGTGTGTTATTACATTATCTTGATAGAAATGCACCATCTATCCACTATCACCATTATAGCATCTTTTCCCCTCTAAGTTCTTAGAAGAGCCATAACAAAATCCATGCTAAAATCCTCCTAAGGTTGCTCTGGAATAGGTAAAGGAATGTAAGGGCCAGGTTTGAAATGAGACTTGGACCATTGACATGTGCCACACCTTGCAATAATGGCTTGGACGTCACTTACCATCTTAGGCCAATAAAAATGCTCCTTAAGCATTTCTAAGGTCTTATTTATGCCAAAGTGACTTGCTAACCTACCACCATAAGTCTCCCTAATGAGAAGTTCCCTAAAAAAGCTTTTAGGGATGCATTATTTGGCTCATTTGAAGAGAAAACCATCATGGACAGAATAGTCTTCATATGCCCCTTTCAAAAACATTTTCATGATGTCGCTAAGCTCATCATCTTCATTGTAATACTCCCTCATAAGCTAGAACCCAAGGACCTATACATCAAGTATGGACAATAGGAAATGCCTCCTTGAAAGTGTATTAGCAACCACATTAGATGCCTCTTGCTTATAAGAAGAAATAAAAGAAAAGGATTGAAAGAACTCTACCCATTTAGCATGTCGTGCACTTATCTTATGTTAGCTACTAAGAAACTTCAAAGCTTGGTGATTTGAATGGAGAACAAATTGTGGAGGCCTCAAGTAATGGCTTTAATAGTCAAGGGCCCTAACAATGGCATAAAGCTCCTTTTCATAGGAAGAATACCTTCTCTTTATATCATTGAGTTTCTCACTAAAATAAGTAATAGGTCTTTTAGCTTGAGTGAGCACTGCCCCAATTCCAACTCTACTAGCATCACACTTTATTTCAAACACCTTATTAAAGTCAAGTAAGGCCAATATAAGAGTTTCACACAATTTCCTTTTAATCTCCTCAAATGCTTTGGAGGTTACTGTGGACTATTCAAAGCCATTCTTTTTCATGCATTTAGTAATTAGTGTCATGAGAGTGCTAAAATTAGGCACAAAATACCTATAGAAAGAAACAAGGCCATGAAAACTCTTAACTTTAGTGATGGTCTTCGGTCGGGGCCAAGTCTAGATGGCTTCCACCTTTGATTGATCTACTTGGATGCCATATTTAGAAATTACATATCCAAGGAACATAATTTGGTTTACAAAAAATTCACATTTCTCTTCCTTTGCATATAGCTTTTTCTTCCTCAACATATCAAAAACATTTCTCAAGTGTAGGACAATATATAACAACAAATGAGCTAATGAAAGGTTTGAGTACCTTATTTATAAGCCTCATGAAAATGCTTGGAGCATTGGAAAAGCTAACGGGCATAACCATTCATTCACCTTTCTTGAAGGCTATCTTCCACTTATCACTTTCCTTCATATGTATTTGATGGTAGCCGCTCCTTAGGTCAATTTTGGAGAAGACACATATACCATACAACTTACAAACATGTCATTAAGTCTAGGGATGAGATACCTATACTTGATGGTAATGTTATTAATAGCTTTACTATTCACACACATCTTATATGACCCATCTTTCTTATGTACTATTAGGGTTAGAACCGAGCATGGACTCATACCTAGCTTAACATAACCTTTTATAATCTATTCCTCTATTTGTCATTATAACTCCTTAGTCTCCATGAGGTTGCATCTATAGGCTAGCTTATTTGGCAAAGGTGCTCCCGAAATCAAGTCTATTTGATACTCAATATCCCTTAAAAGAGGAAGGCCAGGTAAAAGCTTTTAGGGAAAGACATCTTCATATTTGGCCAAGAGAGGTTGTATTAAGATATTTGTTCCTTTCTTTTCTTGCTTGATCTTCCCTTCAAGCATAAGTAATGTATATACAAGTTATAGATTTAAGAGGGCTCTCTCTCTTGCTGCCTATTCATATACATACTCTCCCTTCTGACTTTTTTTCCCTTGATAGCCTTATTAGCTTTTTGAGGGCTAAGAAGGATCAAAGTGATAGTCTTCCCATTGAACTTGAAGGAGTAAGTGTTTTTCTTACCATTATGACTCATTTCTTTATCAAATTATTATGGTCTTCCTAATAATAAGTGACATGCATCCATAAGAACCATATCACATAAGATTTCATCATGATAATGCTTGCCTATGGAGAATGAACAAATACTTGTTTGGCAACTTGTAAGCTGGTTCCATTATTCAACCATTGGAGTTTGTATGGTTGAGGATATGGGATGGTAGACAATCCAAGTTTTTCTACTAAGGTAGATGAAGCTACATTTGCACAATTACCACTATCTATAATTAAATAATAGACCTTGCTCTAATGGTGCATCTTGATTGTAAAATTTGAAGTCTTTGCTCTTCATGATGGAGGGACATGGAATATAATGCTCTCCTAATGACTAGCATCTCTTATTCATCGGCCATTTAGAGAAGTTCTTCTTTTTCATTTTTGGCAACACCTTTAATGGCTTGAACAAAGCTCTTCTATTAGGGCATTCGACTTGGAAGTGTTCATAGCCTTGGCATTTGAAACACTTTTTATTGAAAAGGTCTAATTTTCCCACCTTAGGCTTATTCTTGGTTGCTTCTACCACGTTTTCCTTTCTTTTCTTTTTGGAAATGGTTTCGACAGCCTTTAAGTGTGATAAGGAACCTTTATAAGAATTAGTTCCCTTGGCAAATGAAGTGCCCTTGGTATAGGATACTCCATTGGTGAATGGCTTGGCAACCGTAGGCTTTTTAAGGTCTTCTTTTGCTTCTCAACTTTGATAGCCAATTTGCATACATCTTCAAAGGTGCAATAAGGTTACAACTCCACCATATGAGCTATATTTTGGTTTAATCCACCAAGAAACCTTACAATGGTTTGTTCTTTAACCTCCAACGTTTCACTTCTCATCAATAACTTCTAAAATTCTCTTATATAATGCTCAACACTATCACTTCCTTTCTTCAAAGTGTGCAACTTGGGGTATAGATCTTGTTTCTGGTTTTTAGGAAGGAATCTCTTCTTCATAAGCTTTTTAAGCTTTTCTGAAGATCTAACTTTTTCTTTGTTATCTTTTTCCCTTTGTTTCTTAAGGTTTTCCCACCACAAGGATGCATAATCCTTGAATTTCAAGATGGCTAGTTTGCATTTCATCTCATCCGAGTAGCTCTTTTATTCGAATACCTTTTTGATAGTATGAAGGCAATTAATAAAGTCATTCAGACTCATACTTCCATCAAACTCTGGAATCTCAATTTTTAAGCCTCTACCATCATCATTATTCCTCATTTGTGGTTTTTCATGTTCTTTATCACTTGAAGCATTAGAGAGAATCAATTCCTCTCCATGATGTTTAAGGGAAGAGAAAGAGGTTTATTATGTCTCCTTGGATGAGGTTGTAGGGTCAATTATGACAAAGGTAGGGTTTGGTTTAATTGGTGGGTTGCTTGGTTTTGAGTGATAACTAAGTCTCTAATCAATTGCATCATTTGAGTCATTTGGGTTCTAAATTTATTCTTGAGTTCTTGGATTTCTCTATTCAATCTCTTTTGGCCAAACTCCCAAGGGTGAGGAGGTAAAGAGGAGAAGAATGAAGTTCTCTTGTGGAACATTTTAGTAATGGCTGGTTGGTGAAGGCTAATGATTATAAGTGTTTAATGGTAAGGTGAGTATTGGTAGCTTAGGCTAAATTAAGGTTTTGTGAACAGTAACTTTATTGTGAACAGTAGCTCTAGGAAGAAAATTATAGTTAACAAATTACAAAAAATAGTCTAGGCTCTGGTACCAAATGGAATATTTCTATCAAACAATTCAATAACACTTATACACAATTTCAGGAATCATTGTTCAAATGGTTAGGCAGTCTTTTTTGTTCTTGCAATTTAACTAGCCATATAAACTCCAAATCTAACCAAATTCATTTCATTATAATCATAACACAATGAACTTTTTTTCAAGCTATAGACGTAGGTATAGAATAAGACAATCAAAATACAAGTAGAATGTAGTGGTAAAAATGGCAGTTATGTCGAAACTCTCTGCCATAAGATTGAAAACTCTTCACATGCATGCAATTTGGATTCTAAGGAACACATTAATGAAAACCAAGAACAAAGGAAAAAGATCCACTAACCTTGGCGTCCTCCATTACCAATCTCCATAAAAGATAATTGGATAAAGGAAGGATAAGTGAAAGCTTCAAAGCACTTCACAAAAATTGTATTATCCCTTTAAAAACAAGCTAAAACCTTTACAAATAAAGGCAATAGAAGAGGGTGGCAACAAGATCCAATAAGAGTTAACAAAATCAACTAAAATTGCATGAATTAAACTAAGCCTTTCATTATAAATTAAGCCCATACGTATTAATTAGCTAAAGACAAAAAGGTTAGTTGTTTTTTCCTAAACTTTGGGAATTATGTTTCCTACCTAAAACAACCAATCTTTCATCTTGTTACAAATCAACTAAACACATAAAATGGGCTTTTTGGACTTTAAAATGATGCTTGGATGGTCGAGCCTTGATAAATCTCCTCATGAAGCTTTCTTTTGGGCTAATGAGACCAAGTTATTCACTTGGACCTTAGGTGTATGCAATGATACTATACCAAAAAGTGGATTTGGGCCAAAAGTAAATAAGCTTGATGTCCTTGAGTTGGTGTATTGCTAGACATTCATTCCCCTTAGCTTTTTGGATGGCAAGTAAGGTTGATGAAGGCTTAGAAGTCAAAATTAGAGAGGTGGCTGAATATACATTACTACAAAACATTGAGTAGCACTACAATCAATTAAAATGTATATAAGGAGTACTAAGATAAGAAATTTAACTAGTCACTAATGATGGGTTGGCCTTGACAGGTCTATGTGTAATAATGTAAACTCTTGTAGTAGCTCCCCCTATTAGGTACTCAGTTTAAACTAGAGCCACGTGATAGAATTTGACTATGTTCCTTTGTTAATGACACTTGAAACAAACTCCTTAGCTTGTCAAACACTTTCCTCTGTGATATTTACCACATCCCTGACAAATTGAGATCTCAAGTCCTTTTTGCTTATTGATACCCTTTTATCTTTTCTTATTACCCTTTTGGTTGGAATGACCTCTTTTCTTTTCTATTTGGAGGAGGACCACTCTATGCACTGCTACTGCTTGATTGTGGCTCTAGTGTAGGAATAGGTTTGCCATACATTCGCTTGGAAAAAAACCTTTAATCTCAAGGTTTTACTCAGGGTTTCATTATAAGTATGGGGTGGCTGATTACCTATCATCAAGTCTTAGACTATAGTTAGATTAAGCCTGTATACAAATTTCTCTATCTACCTGATCTTTATGTTGAGTATCTTAGAGGTGTATCTAGCCAAATGATTGAACTTGTTGGCATACTCTTCCATAATGTCTTTGTGATATAGGACAAGCATAGTTAGGGTTGTGATATCATTCACAAGGACGTTTAGGGTTGATATCGTTTAACAAACATAAAGAGATAAATAAGAATTCAACGTAATGTGCAAAGCAATTCTTAAAAAAAAAAACTCATTGAATTTTTTTTAGTAATTTTATAAATTCATTGACTCAATTACAATGACTTAAGCCTTTTATATAGACTAATGACTATTTTAATTAAAATATAAATCCTAACTCTACTAAAATAGAAAATTATTAAATTAGGATATTAGTTTAACTAGAATTAGGAATATTAATTAATTCCAAATTCTAAGAAACTATGATTATAGGAAATAATATTAATAGACTCCTAATTTAAAATTGAGCTTCCCTAAACCAATAATCCTAAAAGCTATTTAGTTCTTAAATTAAAATAAGCCCATTAAAACATTAGGGAAACTAATATTACTAAAACATATAGTTGACTAAATAGGATTAGGAAATTTGTTTTAAACCAAACTCCATAAGGAAACTTGATTTAAACCAAATTCCATTCAACTATGAATCCTTATCCTACAGGCATAAGACTTTTCACATGGCTCCATATCATCTTGCATGCTTATATCATCAGGCCATGTTACCAAATACGATGCATGTCACATGCCATGTCATCCTTGGTTGCCATATCATGTGCCACAATACCTTTTTGCTTTTGGCTCGTTTCTTCTATGTTTTTGCCACTTTCCACCATATCAACCTTTTGCCATGGTCCTTATTTAATCTCTTCTTCATTCACCTCTTCCACGTAACCTCCATCTTGCCTTGTATCATCCTTTGACATCTTTTCTCTCTATGTTTCAGCCTCATTTTTCTTTCATGAATTGAATGCCTTGGTCCCTCATCATTCATCCCCACTAAAAAAAAAAAAAAAGACTTGCCCTTGAGTAATTAACATGTAATTAACCATTTAAATAAGGATTATATCAAAGTTTGAGTCTTACTTTTGTTCGAGGAAAAAAACTTTGTTTCCAAAGATGTAACCTTTCCATAATATTCCTCTTAAGTTCATTAGCAACCACCTAATTGTTTTTAACAGATATCATAAAGTTACCTTGATTAATATTGAGATCATCTTTGTCAATAATGCTTTTGATTTCAAAATTTTGGTGAAGGGAATTAATATTTTTCTTGAATTGAAGGTATTTTGCTTATCTCTTTGATTTTTCCATCATCGCTAAGTTGCTCTTCTTTCTTTGCCTCGATTTTTTCACCTTGATCAGCAACTGTAGCTCTGACCTTTTCATCTTCTTTGATTTTATAATTTTCTACATTAATGAGAACATCTTTTTGACAAGAAATTTCCTCCAATTTTTTAACTTCTTTGTTGACTCTAAGTTAGAATTCATCCTCTTTCAGTGGTATGAAAATCAAAACTCTTTCATCTTGTTTTGTGGTGTTTCCTTCAACCTTGTTATGTACGATGATTCGCTTTTTCCCTCAAATGAAAAAGTATGTACTGTTTCAACCCCTATATGTAGCATCCGCATCATATTGCCATAGACGTCCTAAGAGCACATGACATGTATCCATCTCTACTACAAATAAAATTTCGTCTTTGTAGGTTTTTTCCAAAGATAATGAAACCCTACATTGTTCATTATTCACATATTTAGACTATTCTGAATCTAACCTATACTATGTGGAGCAGTATGAGGTTCAGTTTGTAGCTTGAAGTACCCATTCAATCTTTTACCTACAAAATTTTCACAACTACAATTATCAATCACAAGCTTACACACCTTACCATTAACTATGCATTTTCTCTAAGAGATTCTCCTATGTTATGGGTCATTGGGTTCTGTAGTTGTGTAGAACAAACTCCTCTCCATATCTTTTATATGTCCAACCATTTCAAAGCAAGGCTTTGATACCACCTGATGCAGGATAAACATAGTTGAAGTTATCATATCGTTCACAATAATATTTAGGGTTGATATCGTTTGACAAATGCAAAGGGTTAAACAAGAATTCAATGCAATTTGCAAAGTAATTCTTAAAAATAAACTCAAACTAAATTTTATTAATAATCTAATAAATTTATTGACTTAATTACAATGACTTAAACCCTTTATATAGGCTAATAACTCTCCTAATTAAAATAGAAAACCTAGCTCTCTCAGAATAGAAAATTATTAAATTAGAATATCAGTTTAACTAGAATTAGGAATATTAATTAATTCCAAATTCTAAGAAACTATGATTATAAGAAACAATATTAATAGACTTTTAACTTAAAATTGGGCCTCCTTAAACAAATAATTCTAAAAGCTCTTTATTTCTTAAATTAAAAAAAGACTATCAGAATATTAAGGAAACTAATATTAGTAAAATACTTAATTGACTAAATAGGATTAAGAAATTTGGTTTAAACCAAACTCCATAAGGAAACTTAATTTAAACCAAATTCCATTCAACCATGAGACTTTATCCCTCATGCGTAGGACTTCCTACATGGCTCCATATCATTTTACATGCCCATGTCATCCTTGGTTGCCATATCATGAGCCATATCACCCTCTTGCTCTTGGCTTGTTTCTTTCATGTTTTGCTGCTTTCCACCCTACTACCCTCTTGCCATGGTCCTTTATTAATCTTCTCTTCATTTGCCTTTTCCACCTAACCTTCTCTTGCCTCGAATCATCCATTGACATCTTTTCTCTTCTTGCGTTAGCCTTGTTTTCCTTTCATGAATCGAATGCCTTGGTCCCTTATTATTGTGCCCTAAGAAAAAGTAATAAATTCCCTAATCATAATATAAATAACATATGCAAATCTATACTTTGCCTTGAATTTCTTTTTGAAATCTAACTAGGACATCTTCAAAATCTTAACTTTCTCCCAAGTCAAGTTCCATGACACCTTTGTATCTAACTTGAATAGCTAGGTGACATATCTGATTATTTCCTAGTGTTTCTTGTCAAATAGGGTTGTTGTACTGTTAACTAACTCCAAGAATTCCTTAATTTTAATTGGATCCTTTGCACCTACAAATTTTTGGGGCTGGTGTATGCTGAGCAGGTTGTAATTATGATGTAGTGAAGTCTTGGTTATCATAGTGCCTATGCAGATGTCTCCTCCATTGAGCCTTAAGTTAATAATGTTTGAATCAACTTACTTGCTTATATTAGAACACCTCTCTACTTTCTTAACACCTCTTTGATCAAGTTTTTGACATCATCAACATTAAGCCTTATTTGGGAGGATAGGGGAACTGCTCCTACACTTTATGCCTCATATGGGTTTCTTACTTGATCATTTTTGGTAGTTCTCCTTATTCACCTTATTTTCTTGAAAACCCACAACTATGAGTCTCAAGCATAAACTTAGTAGGTAATACAAAACTTACAGTGATCGATTATGAGTGAGGTTAGCGTACCATGAAGGGCTCACATTCTTAACTTAATTTAGCTACAGAAATTCTAAAGACATCTTTTGGGTACCAAAAGAATCTTTTGGGATGTTATGAATGGAATACAAGCATAATAGGAAAAGTTTAGATACCTATTAGGCAAGGGGATCTTTTATCCCCTTACCTCTTTATGATGGTGACAGAGGCTCTTTTCAATTTTCTCAACAAGGTAGCATTGATATTAGGGTAGAAGCCCTAGAGCCAATTGATTTGACATTTATAATTGTAATTTATCTCATTAATTAATAAAATGATTTATAGTTATTCAACTTATATGCTTGTCTATTATAGATTATGCAAATAAGATGCCCTTAAAATAATATAACTATGATAAGAGAATTAGAGAACTAATCATAGGAACCCTATGCACACATTAAGTGGCCATTCTAGAAATGTCTATAATCTCAACATTACAATGACCAAGGGCACATGTAATGGTGAAGTGAATTATCTTAGTATTAAGTAACCTCATTAAAAGGTGGTAATAGTTCTTATGTGTTGAAGTTGTTTATTGGACTGAATTTACTAGAAGATATCAATATGGATGGTTACACTAATGTCTATGGAACAAATCCCTTAAACACTACAAGTGCACGTGATCTTTTGACTTGAGTTTGCCAGACCATCTCATGTAAAGATTGGTATGATTTGACACTATATAACGTATCGTCATAATAGAGGTATCATAAAGGTTGTGATTGGCTATATCATGAGATACATAGAGACTATGGTTGATCAATAAAGGATTCATCACTCCTGAGCTTAAGAGAAAATATGCGAATGCTGAAAGACATTCATGACTGCTTGAATCTGTGACCACTGTGAGATGAGGTTATAGCCTAATTTATACAAGTCATTAATGTATATTAGCTCATATCGAGGAACTACTAAGATGACACACTTCAATGTCTCAGCCTTGAGAGATATCAGTTAAGGAAAAAATTAAATTGCACATAACTATGATGTTGTATAAGCTTATAGAGATGTTCACTAACATTTTACCATTCGGATGGCCATGACACTTTAGCAGAGGCCAATCTTGATTTGTGTATGAATTTGACCCAAATTCAAACACTATGATTCAATAAAGAGCTTATAAGTCACACGTATTAAGTGATTGATATGAGCCAAGAGACAAGGATCGTTTGACGATAATTCTGGGATCATAGAAAGAGAGAAACATATAAATCTATTTTAACTAGAACATTTGGTGTGCAGGTGTCATATGGCATTGGGCAAATGCACTACATGGTTTTGATTGGACCTACTTATGGATCCAACTGAGTAAGGCCAAATGATGGATGTGAGTGAATTGGCTAAGTTAACTTATGGGTAAGGTGTTTTAGCTAGACAAGGATTCTTTAGAGTTCTTGTTTGATAGATAGTTTAGGTTGAGTTAAAATCCTAATTTTATTAAGATTCTTATATATTAAAACTTTCAATAAATTAAGAGTCTTGATTTAACAAAAAATTTTGAACATCTTATCACCTAAGTAGTTAGAATCTTAACTAAATTCGGATTCATGCATACCATATAAATAAAGGTGTTTAGTTTGAGTCAAAATTTGGACAACAAGTCAACACATACATCCTAAACACTCATCTTCATGCCTAAGACCTTGATGATTCAAGCTTTCATTGCCATGACCTTCTTCTCACTTTGTCCTGATCAAGTTTCCTAGTTCTAGCTGATAGAAGCCCTATTAGCCTTCTTTCTAGATTTCCTCTCGTTCTTGCTCTACATGGATACTAAGATGTTACCATAAGAGGGTTGGATACTGATTTTTACATAGCCACATGAAGTCCTAGAAGAGCCAATAACACAAGCATAATTTCTAAACACCTTTTGTGCGTTTATCATGTTCAGGAATCTATGAATTAAAATGTGTATCCTAGATAGGTTTTAGGATTTTAAAATTTTTAATTCTATTACATGTTGGTTAACGATGCCATAAAACCCTACAGTGGTATTAGAGCCACTATTTAGGCATATTTTCATGGAAATGTACCTTCAAATTTTGGTTATATTTATATATTTTTACATGTAATTAATAAATAATCAGAACCTTAGAATTGGTAAAGTTGATTTGTAATCTTGTTGTCGTATGATTTGTTAAGTTTAAAAATAATGTAAAGATGTGTTAAATTTATTGAGTGATTATTCCTAAAATTTTCTTGAGTTTAATTATTAATGTAGGATTAAATTCAAGGTTGATAGTCGGTTTGTTATATAAGCATTGTTTACATGCCACCATTGGTCACACGATGATAGGCTTGCCTTTGCACAATGGTTGCTGGATTTTTATCTCTGGAAAGTCCAAAAACCCAGGCTAAAAACACCACCTAACATGGTTAGAATGAAAACTGAGTAGGCTGGTGCCACTCACAGTAAGACTGCTCTATATCATGATATGTACTTAGACATAAATTATCTTATAGGTCAACACAGGTGGCGGCCTAAGCTTTGACCACTAGGATGTGTTAGGGTATCCTCTACCTAATCCTATTGCTGAGGTATGGGCTAGTGTATCATCAGATGGCACCCGCTTAGGCAGTTTTGTTCAGGTTGCTCACTACCATTAGTGCACTTGCTGCACCTTGAACTTGCATGTGGTTATGAGGTTTTTTTGCCCAAGCCGTCATTTTTTTTGGTACAAACCTTGCACAGTGGTCTTCCATCATGTCCTCTACATGCCTCCCGAGATGCTTATGTACCTTTTAAGATTGAGGATTAGCTTTTGGCTCAAGTTTCATTGAATTGGAACCAAAACTAAAATTTCCTTAAATCTTAGGGTTGAATGATTATTTTGCAAAGTTTTAAGGATAAAAATGTAATTAACACTTGGCTAATTAATAATTAAAATTTAATTTTAATTAGATGTGTATGTATAGATGTATGTATGCATGGTGCCCACTATGTAGCCAAAAAACCAATATGAATGATTATTTTATTTTACTCAGGTTGTAATTCTTAAATTGTGCTTATGTGTCTTGCCTTATTCCCTTTTTTTTTAGACTAGGTTGTTATTTTATTTTCTTAAAATCATGTAACTAGGAAACAAAGTCATGTAATTATTGAGAACTAAAGGCGAAGGGACAAGTGCTAAGACGAAAGCCTAAAGGCAAAATATTCACCTAGGTTGACTAGTTAGACTTCTCTTAACTCGAGAGTTGTGACATTAGTTATGGATGTGTACTAACACATTTTAATTTTATGTTGTTGGATGGATGTAAATGGTTATATTTTTCTAGATATCACATAACATACGACATAAAATCTGATGAGACCAGTTAATTAAAAACCCTCAATTTAAATATTAAGTCTAAGATTAAATTGGTATCTTTCAATAATTAAGCCCCTATTCGTTGGAACCTTGTTTGCTAAAGCGATGAGTACATTTCTATCAGGTGGAAAATTAGGAGATATTCATATTGAGTTTGACTTAAGTAGTGTACTTTACTTGTTTGCTAAAGTAAAGGTGAAGTATATTAGAGGTATGAGTAGGGAATGCATTTGTCAATGCAAGGTGATATGTAGTATCCACCCTACTAATACCGAGAGTCACATTTGAGTTTGCATGATTCATTGGGCCAAAACCTAGCTTGAAACCATGGGCTTTTGGTGATTAATTTGAAATTTGGCTATTCAATTATTCGAACTTGTTCACCAAAGCAAAGCTAATAATTAAAGCGATAGGGTCTCGATCCATTAGAAAGTTCATCGAAACTTTTCAAGTATAATAGTGAGAGCTATTGGCTTGAGGAAAATAGTGGAAACATTTTAATTAATTAAATTCATTATTAAAATGAATATTAATTATGAGTAAAATTTCTAATTATCTTTATATGTAAATTGTAGTTCAAATAATCACCATATCAAACCTAACATATCAATCTATTTTTGATAAAGAAAATAAGTTCGATGAAACAACTCTACTATTTGGTATAGAAATCTTCGGATCATTCTTCATCAAGAAAAAAGGTTGTATATCTTTAAAGGTTGTTGCCCAAAGAGCCTATTCCCTATGCCACCAAGGCAAAGAAAGATATTTGCAACAAATATCTTGATGACTCTATGGAAGTTTAGTGCTTCATACTGACTTTCATGACACCTAAACTTTAAAAACAATATGAGGAAATGGATGTTCCATCCATACTTGCTCACCTTTTAGAGTTATATGGAACTTGTGTGAGGGTTGAATAATATGAGCTAACAAGTGCTTTATTTGATTGCAAACTCTCGAAGGGAGGACAAGTTAGCCCTCATATGGTTAAAATGATCAACTATATTGAGAGGTTGGTGAGCTTGGGCTTCATCATGGATAATGAACTAGCCATTGACCTAGTGCTAAAATCCCTTTCTAAATCATGGGCTAATTTCATTGTAAATTTTAACTTACAGGAGAAGGAAAAATCCTTGGAAGAGTTACTGTACATGCTCAAATAGGCTAAAAAAGAGGTACGAATGGTAACTTTGAATAACGTTCTATGATTGAAGCCCAAACACTTAATACCAAAGCTAAACCAAAGGAATAGTTATTGTACATGCTAAAGGCTAGCGCTAAACCTAAATAAAAGAAGTAGCTTGATACTGCTACTCAACCAAAGGGGGTATAGGGAAGGGAAAGGTTATTTGCTTCTTTTGTGGCAAAGCTGGTTACCGGAGGAGACATTATAAAACCTTTCTAGAGAACAAGAAAAAGAAAGCAGTTGAAGACTCTACTTCAAGTATGTTTGTGTAATACCCTCAGGTATGTTTCAGAGGTATTTATGTCTTTTGACTCTATTTCGAGATATTTCCAGTTTTAAATATATATGTTCACATGCATGTTTGTGTGTGTCTTTATATATATATATCTACATAAATATATATATACATAAAGAAATAAATATATATATATAGAAATACAAAAAAAAGACAAAGAGATAAAAAGAAAAAAAAAATAGATAAGGATTTATATAAAGAGAAAAAGAAGACAAAACAAGGAAACTTCAAGATTTTCCATCTTCTCCTGTAAAAACTCCAACATCCAGCCCTTACATGCTTGTTTTCTTCATTTTTAGAAGGAAAGTGGATGATTTGAAGAGTTTGAAAGAAGAGTAAGGAAAGAAAAGAAGAAGAAACACTTTTGGAGCTTAGTAACCAAAAGATCTCATTCTTTTTCCCTCTTCCTATGTTTATATATATTGAATGCATGTTATGTGAATATGTTAGTATGTTTTGGTGTTGATTTAAGGTGATTTTGGTGATAAAGGAAACAAGACAAGAAAGAGGAAGCCAACTTGTAAAGATTGGCTTGAAACAAGGTAAGGGGTATCATCCTTGATATGTTGCATGTTTTAGGCTTTTGGTTCCTTGGATCTATGTTATAAATGATGATTTTGAAGTTGAGAAATGTTGTTTTGCCATTTGGGATGTCTATGTGTGTGATTTTGTTCATGGCAGAAAGTTATGAAATATTTACCGTTTTGCCACTAATCTCGTCCCTTGTTTTGGCTGTCTTACCTGATGAATTATGAGTGCTATTATATCTTGTTGGAAATATCTTTGAATCCTCTTTCCAATGATATATATCTTGTATGAATTAGAGATCATTTGGACTATTAAATATTGTATGAACCAAAAGGACTGCTTTACCAAATAAACAGAGGAGGCAGTTTTGCCACTGATTTCATCTCACGTTTTGACTATCTTATCTAAGAATTTATGAGTGTTATTATATCTTGTTGGAAAGCTCTTTGAATTCTCTTTTCAGTGATATATAGCTTGTATGAATTGGGGATCATTTGTACTGTTAAAGATTGTATGAACCATAAGGACTGCTTTACCAAATAAGCAGAGGAGGCAGTTTTTGCCACTGATTTCATCTCACGTTTTCACTGCCTTATCTAATGAATTATGAGTGCTATTATAGCTTGTTGGAAATATCTTTGAATACTTTTTTCAATGATATATATCTTGTATGAATTAGAAATTGTTTGGACTGTGAAATTGCATAAAAAATAAGGCTGCCCTATCAAATGAACAGAGTTATGAATAGTATTTCACAGTTTTGGAAATGAAATGAAAGAAAAGAAAGGAAAGGAAAAGAAATGAGAGAAAAAGAAAAAAAAAAGAAGAAAAGAAAGAAAAGCAAGAAAAGGAATTTGGGGCTCAAGATTCAGGGGTCGTCCCAAGAGTAATATCTGGTGAGTTATGAATAAATTTAGATGGAAGCAAAATTAGTAAGATATAAGACCTGCACGCATGCTATAAACTATGAGGGGGCACTTTACACTTCACCGCCCGTAGTAGGGTACGTCCGCAGTAGGATACGTCTATAGTAGGATATAGACCCCCAATAGGGTTTACTTGCAGTAGAGCATGCTCGCAGTAGAGCTCAATTCAGATTCAGAAATGGTGTAGTGAAAGAAAGAAAGAGAGCTCGAGCTTAGAAAAGTGCCAAATCCCTATAGTTAGTTTTTAGAAAGTATCAAATAGACACTAGGTGGGACAAAGTATGACCCAAATAGTAAAGAATAAACTAGATTACCCCCTCAATCTCTTATAGAGGTTATGATATGAGGTTGAGTCCCAAGAGTGAGTTAGAACAGGAAAGGAGATAGTTTATTTGATTCTTTCCCCTTATTGAGTGTTCTTATCTCTCACTTCCTTTTATTTCATGATTGCAGGTATAGGTGATCGAGGTAGCTGCGAGGCAAGGTCAGGTCAGCATAGGTAGATCCGACTGGAGCAGGTTATCTCTGGTTTATATTACATGCATATAGTCACATGTTCTTGTTGATTTTTAACTTTTTGAGATGATGGTACAGTTGTATATGATTACTCCACGTTTTCAGATGCTTTCAAATGAGTTTTCACATGAGTATATACATCTTTTGGTTCGCTTCCAGATTTTCAATTTTTGAAAATAATTTCTAAACACTTTTAGTGATGCGTTCATGTTAAAGTATTTTAAAAGAAAAAAAATAAATGCTCCGGATAGTAATTCGTAACATTTCTCCTTTGGTGGGTAGTACTTCTAGAGGAGGATGCTACAGTTTGTCATTGAGATAACGATTCTCCTTGTTCAACCTGGGTTATAGACATAGGATATGGTTCTCATATTTGTTTTGATATGTAATAATTACGATACAGTAGATCATTTGCCAAAAGAGAGGTTAACCTATGAGTTAGAAATAGAGCACACGTTGTTACATTAGCCATAGGAATTTATTATCTTAGGTTGCCCTTTGGGCTTGTATTAGAAATAAATAATTGCTATTATATTCTGTCTATTTCTAGAAATTTAATTTCTATGTTTATTTTAGATAAGGAAGGATATTCATTTTTGATTGCTAATGGTACTATAACCTTTAGTTTTAAAAATATTCTTTACAAAACAATTGATTTGCATAATGGTTTGTACATTCTAAAACTGGATAATGAAATTCTTAATGTATAAAATAATAGAAGTTTAAAAATAAACGAACTAAATACAACATACCTATGGCATTGCAAGCTAGGCCACATAAAACCGAAACACATATAAAGACTTCTTGAGCAAAGAGTCTTACAATCATTTGACTTTCAATCTTACAATGAATATGAATCATGTCTATGAGGTAAGATGACCAAAACACCATTCACTGGGCACAATGAAAAGGCGACTGAATTGTTAAGGATCATGCATAGTGATATATGTGGGCCCATGACAGTGCATATAGATATGGTGAAACCTATTTCGTCATATTTATAGATGACCTCAATAAATATGGCTATGTGTTTTTGTTGGAACACAAGTCTGAATGTTTTAACAAATTCAAAAAATTCAAGACCGAATTAAAAAAACAGCTTGGAAAACAAATCAAAATCCTTTAAAGTGATAAAAAAGGTGAATACCTAAGTGCTGAATTCAAAGGATACTTGAAGAAGCATGGGATAATCTCTCAACTCACTTCTTCTGGTACACCATAAAATAATAGTGTATTTGAATGGAGAAATAAGACCTTAATGAAAATGGTCATGTCTATGATAAGTTTTACTAATCTACTAATGTCTTTTTGGGACATGTTCTAAAAACTATTGCTTATACACTGAATCTCATCTAAATCTGTGGGAAAAACTTCGTATGAGTTATGGATTAGGTGAAAGCCCAATCTAGAATACTTAAGGATTTGGGGTTGTGAAACTTATGTCAAAAAATTGACTTCGAACAAGCTAAATGTTAAATCTAAAAAGTGTATCTTTATAGGGTACTTGATGGAAACTAAAAGATACTACTTTTACCACTCAAAGGAGCGAAAATTCTTTCTTGCTCGTACTGACATATTCTTTGAGAAAGAATTTATTCTCAAGATGACTAATTGAAAGAGGGTGGAACACGATAAAGTTCTTATACCATAAAATACCACATATGTTAGACAAGACGATGTTCCATCACAGATGGTTGATTATAAGGAACTTTCTCAACCTTGAGAAGAACAACCTCAGAGCACACAAGAGCTATGTAAATTTACATGAGTATGCACAAGCTAGAAAGATTTTGTTTTCTTATGACTCAATACAGTGACAACATAAAAATTACAATGACGTTGTCTCGAGTCCAAATTTTGATAAATGGTTGGATGTCATAAGATCTTAAATAAATTTCATGTACTAGATTCAATTATGGACTCTGGTGGATGCACTTGAAAGAGTAAAACCTACAGGGTGTAAATAGGTTTTCAAAAAGAAAACTGGCATAAAAGGTAACGTACATACTTATAAAGCATAACTAGTTACTAAAGGTTTCACATAAAAAAATGGCATTGACTTTGATGAAACCTTTTTGCTAGTTGTTATGCTTAAGTTTATTGGGATTATGCTTGCTATTGCTATATACGATGACAATGAAATCTTTCAAATGGATGTCAAAATTGCCTTCCTAAATGGTAACCTTGCAAAAAATGTCTATATGATGCAATCCAATATATGGGTGTACGTTGTAAACGTGTTCATCGGACTTACTCTACCAAAGGATATCCATATGGATGGTTGCTCTAATGTCTATAGATCAAATCCTCTAAACACCTAGGTGTAAGTGATCTTTGGACTTGAGATTACTAAATCGTCTTATGTAAGGATTGGTATAGTTTGACACTATCCAATGTATCATTGTAATAAGGGTATTATAAAAGTTGTGATTAGCCATATTGTGAGATGCATGATAATTATGGTTGATCAATAAAGGATTCATTACTGTTGTGCATAGGAGAAGATATCGCATATATGAATGCTAGAAGACATTTATGACTACTTGAATCTGTAGCCACTATAAGATCAGGCTGTAGTCCAATCTGATAAATCATTAATGTGTATCTGCTTATATTAAGGAACTACTAAGATAACACACTTTTATGTCTTAGCCTTAAGAGATATTGGCTGAGGAAAGAATTGAATTGCATGTAACTATGATATTGTAAAAGCTTATAGAGATGTTTGTTGACACTCTACCGTTTGAGTGACCATGATGATTTGCTAGAGCCAATCTTGGTTTGTGTCTAAATTTGACTTGAATTTAAACACTACAGATTTGATAAAGAGCTTATGAGTTACACATATTAAGGGGTGGATACAAGCCAAGAGGTAAGCATCGTTTGACAACAATCTTGGGATTATGAAAATAGAGAAACATATGGATGTGTTTTAGCTATAATTATTTAGTGTGTACTGTGCCACGTGGCATCATGCAAATGCACTGCATGGTTTCAACTGGACCCACTTAAGAGTCTAGCCAAGCAAGGCCAAATGATAGATGCTAGTTAGTTGGTTGAGTTAACTCGTAGGTAAGGTGTTTTAGTTAAATAAAGATTATTCAGAATCCTTGTTTGATAGAAAGTTTAGGTTGAGTTTGAATCCTAATTTTATTAGGATTTCTATGCATTAAAACTTTCAATAAATTAAGAGTTTTAATTTAATAAGAACTTTTGGACGTCTTATCACCTAAGTAATTAGAATCCTAACTAAGAATTCATATGCACTTTATAAATGAAGGTCTTTAGTTTAAGTCACAATTTAGATAACAAGCCAGCACATACATCTTAAACACATATTTTCATGCCTAGAACCTTTTTGATACAAGCTTCGATTATTGTGACCTTATTTTCACTTTGTCATGGTCCAATTTTTAAGATCTAGTTAATAAAAGCCCTATTAGCCTTTTTTTTAGATTGCCTCTCATTCGTGCTTTGTCTAGATACTAAGGCGCTACCTCAAGAAGATTGGATAGCAACTTTATATAGCCATGTGAAATCTTGGAGGAGCAAAAAATGTAGGTATAATTTCTAAACGCCCTATATGTCTTTAACATATTCATGAATCTATGCATTAAAACTAGCATCCTGCATATGTTTTAGGATCTTTGATAATTTTTAAAAATTTTTAATTCTGTTTTATTACCAATTAACAACGCCTTAAAACCTTACAGCTGAATCCTAATTTTAGCCACCATAAGGATTGTGATGCTTTAAATATAACCTATTTATGTTTTACAAATGATCTAATGCTCTTTTGTCGTGCCAAGGAGTCATCTCTTATCCTTCTTTAGGAGACCTTTGATCTCTATACCAAGTGGTCAAGTCTTCAGACAAATGACAAGAAATCTCAAATTTTCTTTTTAGGTGGTTCTCCTCATCATGAAAAGCTTGCGAATGTTGCTGGTTTTACCGTAGGATCTCTTCTAATTAAATATCTTGGTATGCCTTTAATCATCACTAAGTTGGGGATGAATGAATGCAAACTATTGATTGAGAGAATCATTGCCTAGGTTGAGTCTTGGAAGAGTAAATTTTTGTCATACATAAGAAGACTTATGCTTATTAAATTTATACTTTTTAGTATCTAAGTATATTGGTAAAGATTAGTTATCCTTCTTTCTACCACATAAAAGTGCATTGAAAGCTCATTTAAATCCTTCTTGGAAAGGTCCTTTAGGGGGAATCCTAGAGCTAAAATTGCTTGGGAAGACATGTCTTCTTATAATTGAAAGGGGTTCTGGAATTATACATATAAAGGAATGGAACAAGGAGGTAATGATAAGGCATTTATGGGATATGGCTTTAAGGAAGAAAGACTTCATTTGGGTGCAATGAGCTGTTTAGCACTATGTCAAGGAAAGTTCCTTTTGGAAGGTTAAAACTCTTCAAAACTGTTCTTGGACTTGAAGAAGCATTCTTAAGCTTAGGGATAAAAGCCAAATGTTATGCTGCCTATATAGTGTTAGGATAGATGCCATGGAGCCATTTGATTTAACAATTATAATTACGGTTTATCTCATTAATTAATAAAAGGATTTATAGTTATTTAGTTCATATGTTTGTCTATTATATGATTGTGTGAATAACATGCCCTTAGAATTGTAGAATTATGATAAGGCGATTGGATGACTAATCATGGGAACCTTATACATATAATAGATGGCCATTCTAGAAATGTCCATAATCTTGACATTATAATGACCAAGGGCACATGTAATGGTTATGAGATTATCATAGTGTTGAGTGACCTTATCAAAAGATGGGACAGTTTTCACATGTTGAAGCTATTTATTGACGGCTTGGTGTAACATATAGGTACATGTTATAGATGTGTTTATCGAACTGACACCACCAGATGATATCTCTATGGATAGTTGCTCCAACGTCTATAGAACAAATCCTCTAAACACTATGGGTGCATGTTATCTTTTAACATGAGGCTATCATATCATCTCATATAAGGATTGATATGGTTTGACACTATCCAATGTATTGTTGTAATATGGGTATCATAAAGGTAATGAACAACCATATTGTGAGATACATAGAGGTTGTAGTTGATCAATAAAGGATTCATCACTCCCGAGCATAAGAGAAGATATCTCATATATAAATGTTGATAGACATTCATGACTACATGAATCAATGGCCACAGTGGGATAAGGCTATAGCCTAATTTGTGTAAGTCATTAATTTGTATCAGCTCATATTGAGATAAACACACTTTTATATCTTAGCCTTGGGAGATATTGGTTGATGAAAAGATTGAATTGCACAAAATTGTGATGTTAAAAAAGCTTATAGAGATGTTCATTGGCACTCTATTGTATAGGTGTCGATGACACTTTGCTAGAGACTAATCTTAGTTTGTATTTGAATTCGACCTAAATTTAGACACTATCGGTTCGATAGAAAGCTTATGGGTCACACGCATTAAAGGATTGATATGAACCAAGAGGCAAGGATGGTTTGACAATAATCTTGAGATCATGGAAAAAGTGAAATGTATGGATGCGTTTTAACCAAAATCATTTGGTGTGCACGATGCCATATGGCATCATGCAAATTCACTACATGATTTTGACTGGACCCATTATAAGTTTAACTGAGCAAGGCCAAATGATGGATGCGACTCAACTGGTTGAGTTAACTTTTGACTAAGGTGTTTTAGTTAAACAAGGATTCTTCAAAGTCCTTATTTAATAGAAAGTTTAGGTTAAGTTAGAATCCTAATTTAATTAACATTCTTATGCATTAAAACTTTTAATTAATTCAAAGTCCTTATTTGATAGAAATTTAGGTTGAGTTAGAATCCTAATTTAAGTCTCTTAATTTAATAAGAATTCTTAGACACTTTATCACCTAAGTAGTTGAGTCCTAACTAACTTAAGATTCATGCACACTTTATAAATAAAGGTGCTTTGTTTGAGTAAAACATTTTAACATAACTATCCAAAGCACATACATCATAAACACACATTTTTACGCCTAGAATCTGTGTTGACACAAGCTTCCATTGCCATGATGTAATTTCCAAGATCTAGTCAACAGAAACCCTAGTAATCCTCTTTTTGGATCTCCTTTCGTTCGTGCTCTGCATGGATACCAAGGTGTCATCATTTAGGCATACTTTCATGAAAATATGCATGCAAGTTTTGGTTATATTTATATGTTGTTGGATGTATTTGTAAGTTTTGTACTTAACGTGATTGTTTTTGCTATAAACCATGTATGATGGTCCTCTATCATGCCCTTGATGTGCCTCCCAAGATGTCTACATGCCTTTCATGATTGGGAATTAGATTTTGGTTTGAGTTTCATTGAATTGGAACCAAAACTGAAATTTTCTTGAGTCTTGGGGTTAAACAATTATTTTACGAAGTTTTAGGGGTGCAAATGTAATTTAACACTTGGCTAATTAATAATTGAAATTTAATTTTAATTGGATGTCTATGTATGGATGTATATATGAATGGTGCCCATAATACAACTAATGAACCAATTTGAATGTTTTTATTTTATTAATTTTCTTTGGGTTGTAATTCTTAAATAAGGCTTTCGCACCTTCCTTTAATTCCCCTTCTTCTTTATTTTAAATTATTATTTTATTTTCTTAGAATAATGTAACTAGAAAATAAACCATTTAATTATTGAAGACTAAAGACGAAAAGGACAAGCACAAAGACAAAGACCTAAAGACAAAATATTCACTTAGGTTAACCAGTTAGACTTCTCATGGGTCGAAAGGTTTGACATTAGTTATGAGTATGTATTGACATGTTTTAATTTTACGTTGGTGGATGGATGTGAACAGTTATATTTTTCCAAGTATCACCTAACATAAGATGTAAAATCTAATGAGACAAATTAATTAAAAAACCCTTAATTTAAATATTATGTCTAAGATTAAATTAGTGTTTTCCAATATGATGCTCTAATTAAGCCTCTGTTCTTTAGAACTTTGTTTGCCAAAGTGAAGAGTACACTTTTATCAGGTGGAAAATTAAAAGATGGTCATATTGGGTCTGACTTAACTAGTGTACTTTACTTGTTCATATTAGAAAATTATTCTCAAGAAGACTAATGAAAGGAAGGTAGAACTCGATGAAGTTCTTATACCACAAGATACCATAAATGTTAGATAGGACAATCTGCTATCATAGATGGTTGATTATAAAAAAGTTCCTCAACCTTGCAAGGAACAATCCCAAAGCATACAAAAGCTACGTAGATCTATATGAGGTTGTGAGCTAGAAAGATTTGGTTTTCTTATGACTTAGCATGTTGACATATTAGTCATCTCTGATGACGAACCTAAGACTTATGATGAAGTTGCCTTAAGTCCAGATTCTAATAAATGGTTAGATGTTATGAAATATGGAATAGACTTTATGTACTAGAACCAAGTATGGACTCTGGTGGATACACCTGAAGGAGTAAAACTTGTAAAGTGAAAATGGGCTTTCAAAAAGAAAACTAACATAGAAGGTAATGTGCATACTTATATAGCACGATTAGTTGCTAAAGGTTTCACACAAAAATATGGCATTGACTATAATGAAACCTTTTTCTAGTCGTTATGCTTAAGTTTAATTATGCTTGCTATTGCTACATACCATGACTATGAAATCTTTGAGATAGATGTTAAATATGCCTTCCTAAATGGTAACTTTGTAGTGAACATTTATATGGCACAACCCGATGGTTTCATTCTTACTAGACATACTAATAAAGTATGCAAGATGCAAAAGTTCATTTATGGGCTAAAGGAAGCTTCCAAAAGCTGGAATATTCATTTTGATGAAGTTATATAAGAGTCTGATTTTACAAAAAATGAAGACAAGCTATGTGTGTATAAGAAGGTCAATGGGAGCATGATTACATTTTTAGTATTATGTGCTGATGACATCTTAATTATTATAAATGACATACCAAACTTGCAATTGATAAAGGCTTGGTTATCTAAATGTTTCTCCATGAAAAACTTAGGAGAAGCAACTTACATTCTTGCGATTAAAATTTACTTACGTAGAAAGCGTAGACAATTGGGCCTAAGTCAAAACGCATACATAGATAAAGTGTTGATGAGAATCTTTATAGAGGAATCTAAGAAAGGATCTCTACTTATGTCTCATGGTATATATCTTTTGAAAGAGATAGGTCCATATTCATAATCTAAAAGAGATAAGATGAGTAGGATCCTTTACGCCTTGGCTATAGGATCAATCATGTATGTCATACTATGTATGAAACTTGATATCTAATATTCCTTGAGCATTTGCAATAGATATCAATTTGATTTAGGTGAAAAATACTAGTTAATTGTCATGAACATCCTAAAGTACCCAAGAAGGACAAAAGATGGGTTTTTCGTTTATGGATAGGATTCTAAACTCACTGTTAGAGGCTATAGTGACACTGGTTTCCAAACTGATCGAGATGACTTTAAATCACAATATGGGTTTGTGTTTTGTTTGAATGGTGGTGCAGTAAGCTAGAAAAGCTTTAAGTATAGTGACTAATTCTATAATAGAGTCTGAGTATATTACCTTTTCAAAAACAGCAAAAACAGTTGGATAGATCAGGAAGTTTGTTAAAGAACTTAGAGTGGTTCCAAGCATTGCTAAGCTGATTAAGCTTGATTATGATAACAATGAAGTAATTGCTCATGCAAAAGAGTTATGGTCTCATCAAAGGTGCAAACACATACTCAAATGATATAATCTGATCCGAGGGATTATTCAGTGAATTAACATATAGATAGAGAGTATTGATACAAATGATAATTTGGATGACACATTAACAAAGTCGCTGCGCACAAAAGCATGACAGACATGTAGCAAGATTAGGGATTAGATACATGACCGATCGGTTAAGGTAGATACCTTAGAGCAAATTGATTTGACATTTATAATAGAAATTTATCTCATTAATTAATAAAAGGATTTAGAGTTATTCAGTTTATATGCTTGTTTATTATATGATTGTGTGAATAACATGTCCTTAGAATGATAGAATTGTGATAAAGGGATCAGATGACTTATCATAAGAACCCTATGCATACATTAGATGACTATTCTAAAAATGTCTATAATCCCAACATTATAATGACCAAGGGCACATGTAATGGTGATGAGATTATCATAGTATTGAGCGAACCCATCAAAAGGTAGTGATAGTTCTCACGTGCCTTAGTTGTTTATTGATAGCTTGGTGTAACACATAGGTGCATGCTATAGACGTGTTCATCAGACTGACCCTATTAAAGGATATCCATATGGATAATTGCTCTAGTGTTAATAGAAGAAATCCTTTGAACATCATGGGTGTATATGATCCTTTGATTTGAGGTTACCAAACCATCTCATGTAAGGATCAATATGATTTGACACTATTAACGTATCATCATAATAGAGGTATCATAAAGATAGTGAAAAACTATATCATGAGATACATAAAGGTTATGGTTGATTAGTAAAAGATTCATCACTCTCGAGTACAAGAGAAGATATCTCATATATGAATATTGAAAGACATTAATGATTACTTGAATCCATGACCATAATGGGATAAGGTTATAGTCTAATTTGTGTAAGTCATTAATATGTATCAACTCATATTGAGAAACTAATGAGATAGACATACTTCTATGTTTCAGCCTTAAGAGATATGAATTACACATAACTGTGATGTTGTAAAAGCTTATTGAGATATTTGTTAGCACTCTATTGTTAAGGTAGCCGTGAGATTTTGCTAGAAGCTAATCTTGGTCTATGTCTAAATTTTACCTGAATCTAGACACTACCAATTCGATAAAGAACTTATAGGTCGCACGCATTAAAGGGTTGATATGAACTAAGAGGCAAGGATTGTTTGATGACAATCTTGAGGTCATGGAAAGAGAGAAACGTATTGATGTATTTGGATTGGAATCATGTGTGTGCATGGTGCCATATGGCATTATGCAAATGACTTGCATTATTTCAGCTAGACCCACTTAGGAATCCAACCGAGCAAGACCAAATGATAGGTACGAGTCAATTGATTGAGTTAACTCATGGGTAAGGTGTTTGAATTAAACAAGTATTCTTCAAAGTTCTTGTTTGATAGAAAGTTTTAGTTGAGTTGAAATCCTAATTTAATTAGGATTCCTATGCATTAAAACTTTCAGTAAATTAGAAGTCTTAATTTAATAAGAACTCTTGGAAACCTTATCGCCTAAGTAGTTAGAGTCCTAACTAAGGATTCATGCATACCTTATACATAAAGGTGTTTAGTTTGAGTCAATTTGTTAACACAACAATCCAAAACACACATCTCTACCCCTAAAATCTTGTTGATGTAAGCTTTCATTGTCATGATCTAATTTCCAAGCTCCAATTGACAAAAGCCTTAGTAGCCTTTTTTTTGGATAGCCTCTTATTCGTGCTCCGTATGGATACTAATACACTGCCTTAAGTGGGTTAGGTAATGAACTTTACACAACCATGTGAAGTTTTAAAGGAGCTAACAACATAGGTATAATTTCTAAACACCTTATATGTGTTTAACGTGTTCATAAATCTGTGCATTAAAACGGGTATCTTGAATGGGTTTTAGGATTTTTGAATTTTTTTTGAATTTTTAATTCTGTTATGCTACTGGTTAATGACACCCTAAAACCTTACATGTGGTAGATGATGGTAAAAACTTTAGCCTTTATTATGACAAATGGCATCCTCTTAGCACTTTTATGGATAGATTTGGTGAAAGGGTGATTTATGATTCAAGTCTCAATCATATGGCTTTGGTAGAGGATGTTATTAGGGATATTGTGTAGGTTTGCTTATGCACTAACACATTGGAACTTATGAAGATCAAGAAGGAAATTAACTTTAGTCCCCTTGGAGGAGATGATATTGTAAAATGGAATACTTCTTCAACAAAAGCATTTACTACTCATTCGGCTTGGGAGGTTATGAGATAAAGAGGGCAAAAAGTTAATTGGCATGACCTTTTGTGGTTCAAATAAGATACACCCCTAAGCACTCTATTATTACTTAGATGACCATGAAATAAAGTTGCAAACCAAAGATCATCTAGTCTCATTAATGATATGGATTGCGTGTTCTATAATAGGCCTTTGGAATTTCTTAACCATTTATTCTTTGCTTGTTTGGTGACAAGGAGAATTTGGATAGAGATTCTTCTATAGAGCAATTTGAGTTACAATGTTATGTCATGGTTAAAGTATGTCAACTTAGTGAGCTTAAATTGGTAGCAGAAGAATGTGACAAATTGGTTGGCTAAGCTAAACCTAGGTTTACAATCTACCTTTTTTGGGGAGAATGAAATAATAAGATTTTCTCTCAAAAGGCTAAAGACACTCAATCTCTACTTATGGAGATTATATCCATGGTGAAGGAAAAAACCTTTTTTATGTCAAGTGTGGCAATTAAAGAAGAAGAGATATCCGTCATTTGGAATTAGGGCTTGACTTTGGACATTGCTTAGCCATGGCTGATTTGGTGCTTCTCAATTTTGGCTTTTTGTGGTGATGGTTTTTTATCGCTAAGGCTTGTTTCTTGGGTGTTTCTTTGCTTTTGGAGTACACTTACTGCTTGTATTTTTGTATTTGTATTCTTTTGGATCTTCTTGACTTCTATCTTGGAAAGCTCTTAGATAGGCTCTCAAGAAGGTTTTATGTTGCCTTGTTTGTTTTCTCGTTGTTTTCTTTTCACTTAAGGACTTGTCTTATGGAAAAGATTTGAGATAGAACTTTATATGGTATTTGGTTAGTTATGCTAGCTTATTGATTTATGTTTCAAGTTAAGCTTAGGTTGTATTTCTTGGTTTTTGTTAATATATACTTACTTACCAAAGGAAAAAGGTTAGATGCCAAATTGATAGTGTAGGAAGTCGAGAAAAAAGAGATTAAAATAACGTTGTTTAATATGGATATAATAAGGCTTCAAGTCCTAATGGGTTTTATGCTTTATTTTTTTTAAAAAGCTTGGAGTATTGTAAGGAGTAATGCAGTTAAGGCAATTAAGAATTTCTTTAATTCAGGGCATATTCTTAAGTAGATTTATTGTACCATTATTGCATTGCTTCCTAAATGTGCTAATTCTTCTCGATGTTAGGAGTTTCACCCTATCTCTTGTTGTAACATGGTGTACAAATGTATTAGCAAGATCTTAGCTAATCGTCTTAAAGTAATTCTTACTTTCTTTATTAATAAGGCATAAGTGGCATTTGTTGGAGGAAGACATATAAGGGACAATATTCTCTTATGCCAAGAATTGTTCCATGGTTATCATATAGGCAGTAAGAAGAAAGATAATTGTGCCATTAAAGTTGGTTGTACCATAATGTTTTGATAATGATAAAACTTAAGTTAATATCTCTAAAGAATGCATGAAAGCATTATAAGATAGATAAAATGTGAAATTTGAAAATCACTTTGAAGTAAAAAAATATGGCTATACTTCTCTCGTAGCCAAGTCGTGAGCTAACCGTTCATTGCTTTGGAAATAAAAATCACTCAAATAGAGCAAAAGTCTAGTCATGCCATTCATCCTGATTATTGTGTTCATGGCATTTTGGGACAACTAAGTTGCATTAAATCTCCTTTCCATATATTGTATAAACCGATCCACACAACTAGGAGATATATCTTCATAAATCTGGTTTGTCCTTGTTCTTTTACCTGTCTAGAGTTAGATTTAAACATTATAGGATCACTAGGCATAACATGCACCTATTGTTCTTCTTCAACCAACTGTTTATCTTCTGATTGATTTTCTTCCTCATTACCTTCAACCAAGATCAAATGCCATCCTTCAGCTTGAACTTTTTCAATCAATCTCATTTTAGATAATGCATGGTGTTAATCTATTGATTCACTTTGAATTTTCGTATGAATGCTTTATTACTTTCCTCAAGAGAAACTTGCAATTTTATCATGATAAAAGTGACAAGCATTTTGAACTGGATCTCCATATTCTCCTCCCTAATTTCAAGAATCTTATAGATTAACCACTTTGCTAAATCCACTTATCTCTTATCCATTACGGCCTTTAATAAAACCATATCTTACATTGATACATGTCAACTGTTGCTTTTTTTGCATTTAATGTGTAAAACAACATCCAATGCTAAATTCTTATTATCAGACGGCTAAATCCTGTTACCAATTTCATACATAATATTCATATCAAAGCAACGACCATTAAGGATACCTTTTGTTTGGACTTCCTGAAGCTTGTGTCATTGATCTCGATCTTTCGTGATAATCCTAAAGTTGTTTTTGTATGCCCGTGGTTAAGCAACAAACTTTCTTCTTGGTGCCATGTTTACCTTTTTGGATTTTGAGGTAAATTAAGCAATGTGGATGAGAATGAGGTGAATCGAGGCTTGTAGACCAATTACTAGCGAAGAGTAATGCTTATCGTGGCTAGAAACACAAAGCCCAATGTCGATTTGCTTAGAGAATGGAAGAACCTAAGAGATATTGGGAGGAGTTGAAGACTCGATGACGTTGAGGCTTGATTCGATGATAAATGAAGATAATAGTGGTTAAAGATGCGTTTGCCAATGTCAATTTGATTGATAAAAGTTTGCTAGAGTCAATGCACACTAGAGGCACACAGTGGCTCAGGTTTTTAGTTGAGTGAAAATGAGAAAAGAAGATGTAGATTTTTCTTTAAAACCACGATACATGGTTGTGTGTTTGCTTAGTCCCAAAAGTACACTAATGAGTATGTAACACCCTAGGTCCAATAACCCGGCCCACTGTTAAGATATTGTCCACTTTGGACACACAGTCCATCATGGGTTTGCTTCTGGGCTTTGCAACCCAAAACACGTCTTAACAGTTAAGGAGCTCACAGACTATTTAACCAATTCAATTCTCCCACCACTAACCAATGTGGGATCCATAGACAGAGCACACACAGACCCAGCATCTCTCCCGTGCTTTGTCGATGTGGGATTCGCCTAAGGGTATATGTGATACAGGCGAATCCCACATATACCCTTAGGCGAATCCCACATCGACAAAGCACGGGAGAGATGCTGGGTCTGTGTGTGCTCTGTCTATGGATCCCACATTGGTTAGTGGTGGGAGAATTGAATTGGTTAAATAGCCTGTGAGCTCCTTAACTGTTAAGACGCGTTTTGGGTTGCAAAGCCCAGAAGCAAACCCATGATGGACTGTGTGTCCAAAGTGGACAATATCTTAACAGTGGGCCGGGTTATTGGACCTGGGGTGTTACAAATGGTATCAGAGCAGCTCCACGTGTCCTTTTGAACGATGGTGGGGCAAACCTCAGCGAGGACGCTGAGTCCCGTAAGGGGGGGTGTATGTGATACCCTTAGGCGAATCCCACATCGATAAAGCACGGGAGAGATGTTGGGTTTGTGTGTGCTCTGTCTATGGATCCCACATTGGTTAGTGGTGGGAAAATTGAATTAGTTAAATAGCCTGTGAGCTCCTTAACTGTTAAGACGCGTTTTGGGTTACAAAGCCCAGAAGCAAACCCATGATGGACTGTGTGTCCAAAGTGGACAATATCTTAACAGTAGGCCGGGTTATTGGACCTGGGGTGTTACAGAGTATTTGCTTAAAATTGAAAATTTAAAAAGCATCAAAAGTAAACGAACATGTATTTCTGATGCACAGTCATGTATTTCAAATTTTCAAGGAAAAATTATGCAAAAAACACATTAGGTATTTCAAAAATGCAAAAACTTAATTTTGAGAAACTATTAGCATTTCGCATAACATGATTTGCCAAAAATCATGACTAAACATTTATGTAAAGAGAAACAAGATTTTTCAAGAATTTTCAAGTTAAAAACCATGCAATGAAACATATGAATTATACATCAAATCAAAACACCACATAATCTAAATGGTGGATATCTTGATTCACTTTGAGTAATATTTATGTAAATCAAGTAATGATCAACTTTGAACATAAGTTCAGATCGATTCAACTTGATTTTGCAATAACCATTGAACACATTTAGACATTCAAACTAATATCAAATATCACAAATTCATACATCTTTGAAACATGTTAATTATAAAATATGCACATATGAAAAATATATCCATATCATCACATATTAATCATGAATTCACTCAATCAATTCAAATGCATCATTAAAATGTCCAATTAACTTTATCAAACAAGATCATATAGATATTGAATTCCAATAATAGTTTAGGTACTTACTTGACATCCTAAGCTTTCAATTTGAAGAAATTATAATTTTCAAAGAACTTTGGCGCCTTATCTCTATTACCCGGATATGTGCCTTGCATAACCATTTATTTTGCAACATTTTATTCCTATATTATAAGGCACACCTACAAAAAAATTCAAGTTTTCTTTGGTACCCAAATGGTTTTGGATCCATCAAGGTTAGTCTTTAATGTCCCTTGAGGAATCTAAACCTTTTTTTATCTTGAATGGTTTACCATTTCTAATTGCACACTTTCTAACATTATGACCAATAAAAGCACAAAATTTGCATTTTAAATGCAATGAATGACCATTTTTTAATGGCTTATATGATTTAACAAAAGGATTATTTCTATTATACCTTAGGCCTTCTTTATTTAATGCATATCTTTGAGATGCAAGTATCTTATCTAATCTTTTTGTGCCTATTTTGAATTTATCCAAAACCTCATTTGAGTTAGATATTTTCACATGTAATGCATCATTTTCACTTTTAAGCTTTTCTAACTCATTTGATGCTAAAATGTTTTCATTTTTAAACTAATTCAAGTTCTTTCTTGATTTTAGCATGCTCACTAATGAGATTTTCATGATTTTTCATGTCAATTGCTTTCTCAAAGATTTATCTTTAGCACACATGCATTTACACTTATCCATTAAATAATCAAATGTTTCTTGCAATTCATTAAAAGAGTATGAGTTAAAGTTATTACCCTTTTTCTCTGATTCGCTCATTGCCATGAAGCATAAATTGGCTTTTTCATGCTTTGACTCACTTTCATCACTTGAATTATCACTCCCACTCCAAGTGGCCACAAACACTTTCTTTTTGAGTTTCTTTTCCTTTCTCCTCTTCATGAGTAAAGGACATTCTTGTCGGAAACATTCATAGCATATCACTTCATCGTTTCTATCGTCCTTGTATTTTGATTTGGAGAAATTCTTGCCTTTGCTTTTTGAAAGAAATTTTTTGAATTTCCTCGCAAGAAGATTCACATCTTCCTTATCCATTGAAGAATCATTATTTTCATTTTCTATCTTCAAGGCAATATTCTTCTTTGATTCGGTCTTTTCCTCCTTGGGCTTTCATTTCATCTCAAATGTTAATAGGCTTCCAATAAGCTCATCCATGCCCATTTTGATTAGGTCTTTTGATTCTTCGATGGTGGTCACCTTCATGCTCCATGATTCTAGAAACAATCAAAACATCTTTTTCACAAACTTAATGATCTCAAACTTCTTTTCAGGTCCTCTAAGATTATTTACCAAGTTTGAGAACCTTTTGAGCATAACGGTTACATTCTCTCCTGACTTCATTTTGAACAATTCATACTTTTAAAAGTGAAGCTCGATTTTGGACTCTTTCACTTGATTTGTACCTTTGTGAGTGGTATGAAGGACAGATCATACCTCTTAGGCTGAATCACATAAAGAAACACGATTAAATTCGGTTGCGTCTAATGTGCAAAATAACATATTCATAGCCTTTGCATTTAGACTCATTAATTTTTCATCTCCCTCATTAAAATCTTCTTCATTTTTAGGCAAATTTGGTCTAGGATCCCTAGGCATAAATTCACAATTTTCATTGATTTTTCATAACTTATAATCTCTAGATTAAATGTGAAGTTTCATCCAAATTTTTCACTGAGTGTAATTTGACCCACAAAACATTGGTGGTCTCGTAATACTATGTCCTTAACCAAAAACGAAAGTAGAGGTACTAGTCATTCTAAATGCGAACTTAAACTCTAAAATTTATTAGAATTTATAAACCTAGAGTCCATGTTTTGATACCAATTGAAAAACCTCAAATGGTTAATAATCTTAGAGTGGGTGAATAGGATTATTTAAAAACTTTAACCAAATAAAGACTTTTGAACAAATTTATAAACATGCTCAACCAAGTATGTAAATGTAAAATCTTTCAAAAAAATATTTAATAGAAAACAATTACTTAAGCTTTCTTAACAAGGGTAATCAAACAAAATCAATATTTAACAAATTATCACAACACACATATATAGAACTTAAGGTAAAGAGAAAGAGATAGAAATGCTTAATATATTGGATCCAGGTCCACCCATGACGAGTCGACCCAACTCGATTTGATTAACTGCCAAAGGGCAGTTATTAGCGGTTACTGGTGGTTATTATTGGTAGTTGGACTTTTATATAAAGTCCTAACTTCCTCTCAAAGCAAGGAAGGAGATAACGCTAATTTTACAGAAGAGAACTCTTCTCTCCCGCTAAAACCAATGCACAGTAAATTTGTCTCCCAAATGGAAATTAGTACATGGGCAAATGGCATCGTGGAAACAGACTAACGTCAACACCTCACAGAGAATTCGAAGACACTTCATTGAAAACCGAAACGGGTATGCAAATTCGTATTTACAGATTTCACAGATTATGATCCTGGCATGTTTAATTGTTTCTAACATTGGTATCAGAGCCTAGGTTACATATTTGTTATGTTTTCTGTGAATGCTATTGCGTGTATTATGCTAATTAGAATCTGTATATGGAAGTTTGTTTAAAATTTCGCTTTTGGGGACGAATTTAATTCGGCCAAAATTGCATGAAATTGGTGTTGGGAAACATGTTGGATGAATGCTAGGAATGATATTACATGTTTTAAATTGAAAAACGACTTGAATAACATCGAAATCGATCGAAATAGACCCAAGGCGTGTTTTTCTTCCTTGCCGTTTCGATGGGTTTCGACGCCATAGGCACCGAAAATTGGAACGATCGAACTCCACGTAGACTGGGATGCAAAAGCCCTATGGTTTAGTCGTCAAAAAATCGTTGGAAAATGGCCAATTAGACAGACAGAAGATTTAGGGTTCATCGCGATATTCAGATCAAAATTGGGTTAGGAAAACCCAATTATCCGAACCGAAAGTTAACTGGTTGGTCAAGACCCAAACTGGTCAACGGGTTAACCCGAATAGTCAACTGGGTCACTCGAACTGGTCAACAATCCATCAGGTTAGTTGATCGGTCAATGATCAAAAGGTTGACTAAACTACTGATCGGTACGTGAAAGCATAGTCCGGTGCGTGACAGCGCATGAATGAGTTATCCGGACTGTGGCGGCGTGTGAAAGCCTTTTTTCAGGGCGTGACAACGCGTTTGACTGATTCTTGGTGCGTGAATGCACGTGTAGACATATATATGGCATGTGGAGGCGCATGCGACATCGATTTGGCGTGTGAAGGAGCTTATGAGCTTATTTCCACGCATAAACACCCACTTTCAGCGTGTATTGCCACGTGAAACTTGTTTTCTAGTCCTTGGAAGTTGTGTAAAACTTGGATCGGTATATGAGATGTGTTTCATGGGTCTTACGGCTTATAATGACATGTAATATCTTATTCCAACTCCTAAAAACACATAATGGTGTTTTGGGATACATGTTTCTACTTCATGCAAGTTTGTTGACTATGGACCATCACGTTGCATATCAAAACTATCAATATCCTATTAAATTATCTTAGTTGGAAAAGAGATAATATCCATGTGTGAATATGATCCCCGCAATTAATGATCTCATTCAGGACAAGAATTTGAAACCTTTTGGGACTGAGTGGATTCATTACAGTTTGCTATAGAGCGACGTTTAGTAATGTACGATAGAATATCCATTATTTTATCGTTATTCCCAAAACTAACGTAATGCGAGATATTTGACCTAACGCAAATGTAATAGAGACTTTATCATGGATAAAGTGACCAAAGATCGATACGGGTTGATGAAATGGTCCTAATCAAAATAGATGATGCATTTGTTATATCATATATATTTGTTAAGTGCGGGAATTCTGAGATTGGTAGAATTTAATGAAATTCTCATCCAGAATTAATATTGGCGCAATTAGATTAAAGTTTAAAATGTCAAGCATTTGTGTCATGGGAGATGATTAGGAACATAGTGAACTTTTGATTCTGTGCCTTATGTGAGATATTTTAAAATTTTAATGCGTAATTGCGACAATTGATGTGTATTTGATTGCATTGATAGCGTTGTGTCTGATAGATATGTCTCTGTGATCTAGTTAACCATAATATCTTAGAAAATGATAGCTGATTTGAATAAAAATAATACTGAATAGAGAGAATTAAATCATGTGGCATTTGAAATGCACAATATCCTAGATGAGCAAAAGACTTTGGAGGCTATGAATCAGGTTAAGATATAGTTGTGGCTGACTAAGGGATAGAAATCTAATCAGTGTCTTACACAAATGTGTTGTGGATGCACATCACGCATGTAAGAAGCAAGATTCACTTAGTGTGATATCTTGATTAGTTTCATGACTATCGATCTGGTATATGAGTACCATTAATGTTCAAATACATATGTCATAAGTATGATTTTAGTTTAAAAGTTTGGAGGAACTGTAGTCCCTAAATAAAGACAGTTGATTGTTGAATTTGATTGAATGTCAAATCTAATTATAAAACTAAAGTCAGCTATGCGTAACCTGATACATGAACGGTAAGTTCATTTAGAAAAACGATTTCTTTTCGATAGTGGGAGCGTATAAAGGTACATATGACTTACAGTGAGGAAAGAAGGACTTTTGTTAGTTGTTCTAGCCACACAAAATTGGAGGACAAGCGCCCTTGAGGCAGCTGAATTTAATACTCATGCATACGTTGTAGAATCAATTTTTAAAAGTGAGTGGCTCAAGTCCTAATATAGGAAGGAGATCATTTAATGCTCAAAGAATAAGAACAAGGAATTCAAATGAGAAAAGTGGCAAAAGTACTAGAAGTAGAGACAAAAACAAGATGAGAGTTGCAATAGAAGTAACAAGAATTATATCGTCTGTGAATGAACACAACTGAAAATGATAGTCTTGTTCAACATAAAGTGATGAAACTTTGTTCTCTAGTACTGTGATATTAACTGATTATTATCTTATGTGGATTATGGACTCAGAAACCACCGATCAAGTAGTTCATGATAGAAGATCTTTAGTAGATTTCTATCGAATTCTGAATAAAGCGAATTGGATATATATAGGCAATAACACAAAGATTGTAGTAAGAGGAATAGACATAAGCAAATAAGTTTTGCAAATGATCGAATCCTATACCTACACAAAATCCAATATGCTCGAAATATTCAACAAATCTTGGTCAAAGTACTTGTTCTTCTAAAACTAGGATGTAATTTGAATTTCTCTGGGTGTTTTGTTGAAATATGATAGAATTAATTTCTACAGATTTGGTTTGTTGGTTGAATGGTTATATGGTGTTTGTCACCTTACATTTTTTGATAATGTTAAATTTTTCATTATTTGCTTCTCCTATGTGTATGGAAATGAATGCAAATATATGACATGTTACATTAGGTCATGTAAGCCAAGATGGGTTGAATAAATTGGCTTATGAAAGTTTATTAGGAACTTTCATATAAATAGAATTGTCCATATGTAAACATTGTCTAGTTAGAGAAACTTCTAGAAAACCATTTGACAACTATATGAGTTTGACTTCCTTTGTAATCTATATACTTAGGTATATATTTTCCTATGAATGTAAAGTTTGAGAATGTATCTCATATTTTATTACTAGTGATGATAACAATGCTCGATTTAGTTTTGTCTATTTGATCTCCCATAAGTTAGAAGTAGGAGACTACTTTAGACACTATATATAATTGAGGTTAAGAATCAATAAGACAAAATAGATAAGAGTTTTATGAACTCACCGAGGTCTTGAGCATTTGTTCCAAAAGTTCAAGGAACTGAGTAATGAAAGAAATAGTATGGTAAATAGAAATTCCAAAACTTCGCAACAACCAACGTAGTGAAGAAGAGTAATTGAACTCTATTAGAAATGGTTAAGTCAATAAGAGCGCAAGCAAAACGTCAAGTCACTTTGTGGTGATATGATATTTATTGCTGCTTGAGAACTTAACCAATTGCCTACTAATCCAGTTGCTTCCACTCCCTATGAGTTATGGTCAGGTAGAAAATCTGAGTTAATTGATTGTAACCTTAGTGGTTAGCAATATCAATCCATAACTTTTCCCATAAGTTAGAGTAATTGGGACTGAGAAGAAATGAATGTATCTTTATCAGATATGCTGAGCATTCTAAAGGGTATGTGTTCATTAGGGAGGATTTCGTTGGAAGATTAACTGAACTTGTATTAGAGATACTACATTTATAGAGGATATTTTTCTTAAGAGGGATAATGTTGATAATAGGTTTCATCTGAATGAGATGAGAAAAGAATGAGGATGGGTATATCTTAACGACCATTAGTTAAGTCCTAAGATATAAGACCTATACTTGTTCTAGTTAGTGGCAGCAAATGCAATTAAGCTCCAGCCTATTTCGGATAGTGGGAGTAATGATCTTTAATTGTTTGTTTCATTCATCTTACCATAGTGGGAGCATTGAGATTAAGCTTTAATCTATTTCGGATAGTGGGAGCATTAATTCTCAATTGCATTGGAATAGACGTCCAAAAGTATTCAAGTGACGTTTTTAAAGTAAAAACAAGGTTTTCATAACCACTCCCCAAGATGATAAAGAACTTGAAATAAATGTCCCATCCTTTGATAAGAAAATTTTGAAATGCATTGGAAGAAGAGATAGAATATTAAGAAAACAAACCAATTTTAGGTTTTGGTTGACTTATCGCCAGATCGAAAATTCATTGGGAATGAATGAGTTTCCTAAATTAGTCGTAAGGCGGATAACTCAATAAATAAATACAATTTCACTTAATAGTGAAAAACTATACACAATGAGAAGGTATAGATTGTGTAGAAAGATATTTTTCGTCATTTATAATATTTACTTCAATGTATTTGGTTCTAGCTATAATAACACATTTAAATTTAGAATTACACCAGATGAATGTCAAGACAATTTTCCTGAGTGAAAAATTTGACAAAGAAATCTACATGAAATGAGATATAGATCTTGTTGTTATAGGTCTGAAGCGCAGAGTGTGCGAGCTTCAAAGACATTGAATGACCTAAAACTGTCATCTAGATACTAGTACTTGAACTTTGAAATGATTAATCAAGACCATCATGTCTATGTGACAAAGTCTGATGACAAATTTGTAATTCTATCAATATGTGTGATGATGTATAAATAGCTAGAAATGATTTGAAGTAAGTGATAATCATCAAAGGATGGTTGTCCATTTCTTTGACTTGCAGGATGTGGAAAAACAGAATACATATTATGAATTTACATTTAGAAGTATTGTTCAAAGAAACTTTTGACTCTGTCATAAGAGCGTAATATTCAAAAGGTTCTAGAACAATCCAATATGGTATACTATGAACCTGTTGATAATCCTGTGTCAAATGACGAATTATTGAGTCAAAAGAGATATGTCCCAAAACTTAAGATAGAAGCAGAGAAATGTCAAAGGTTACCTATTCAGATGTATTATGTATGCTATGGTGCGTACATGCCTAGATATTTATTTTTGATTGGGCTGGTTAGTCAATATAAGTAAATATTGAAATGAACACTGAAAGGCTGTATGTAGAATTTTTAATATTTTTAAGGCTCTGTGGATGTTTGATTATGTGATTAAGGATCGAACTTGCGTTTGATTGGCTATTGAGATGCCAATTGGGGAAGTGTTTTTTAAACCAACGTAAATTAAATTACGGCTGAGTTTTCTTACTCGAAAAGAGCCCATATCTTGGAGCGGTAAGAAACAGAGATGCGTAGCCGTATCCACATCGAAAGCCTAGTATATAGCCTATTCAATAAATATACAAGAAACTGTTTGGTTAAGAAGATTCTTCGTGAATCTAAGTAAACAGGATGATATTTTCGGAGCAATGGTTGTCTTTTGAAATGAAAGATCTAGAATTTTTATAAGATAACCAAACGTATCAACACTAGACACAACGTAATAACATACTTAATTTTCGAGAGGGAAATGAACGTACAATATAATTCTATGCATTGTATAATCAATGATCCTTTGACTGAGATTCTTCTAAGAAAAGTATATCTTGCACATGTTAAATTTCTTGGATTGCGTAGACAATGATTGATAAGTATTGAGTTTATATATTGTACTGATGACACAACGTCGAAAACCATGAATTTAAGTTCATTTTATGTTTTGAACTTATGTCCCAAAATTCTTGGGTTTTCACTGCATACATATCGTTTTTAGCTCAATAAGATTGTAATGCCACACAAGTTAGAGATTGGCTCACTCACACGAGCAATTGCCTTTGGCACTGAGAAAGCGAGCAAAAATGAGACATTATTCTTGAGAATTGTGATGTTGAGAGAGCATACCAATGGGAGACAAATTTCTCAAGAAAAGATTTATTGAAAAAAAAAATGTCGCCTTGATGATTGATCAAGATGAGGTCATGAATATATATATTTGAAAATGACTGATTTGGATTCCCCACATCTAAATAACTTGTGAATGCCAGATGTGAGTTCTTAATATAAATAAATACATGCAAGTGTGAAAATGATTAAAAACTCAGGTTAGGCGCTCAGGGTAGTGACTGAACTAAGAGTTGTACGGTGTTATGAATGACATTTGAGAAAATACACACTGTAGCACATGATTCATACCATGTGTGCATAAGTAAGACAACCAGTTAAAGTAGTGGAAGGATGAATCCTTGCTCCTTCACTGTGTGAGACTTTATGAGGATTAACTTATGTTGGTACCCTTTGACTCTTTACTGTTGTTCGATATTTACTCTTAGTGTTGCTATCTTAGCTTGGAACCTATGGCTACACATGTTTCGGTCTATAGAACATGACTAAAAAAGCAGTTAAGTTTAAATTGAGAATTTCGAATGGAAGAGGAAGACTTATATATATTACGTGTGTCCATTGATCGGCCGATCATGTCACTCATATGGAGATTGGACTTGATCATGGATACATAGGAAAATAACACAATGAAAAATGAGGGATTAAAGAGAGCTGGTGTTATCTAGTAAGTTTGGGGTGCTGCGAGTCTAACGCTTTATTTTTATTTTATTTGGGTTGAAGGGGCTATGCTATTTGTTAGAAACAATTAAACATGCCAGGATCATAATCTGTGAAATCTGTAAATACGAATTTGAGTACCCGTTTTGGTTTTTGATGAAGCATCTTCGAATTCTACGCGAGGTGTTGATGTTAGTCTGTTTCTACGACGCCATTTGCCCACGTACTGATTTCCATTTGGGAGACGAATTTACTGTGCATTGGTTTTGGCAGGAAAGAAGAGTTCTCTTCTGTAAAATTAGCGTTATCTCCTTCCTTGCTTTGAGAGGCAGTTAAGACTTTATATAAAAGTCCAACTACCAATAATAAATGCCAATAACCGCTAATAACTGCCCTTTGGTAGTTAATCAAATCGGGTCGGGGCGACCCATCATGGGTGGACCCGGATCCAATATCTCTCACTCACACATGATGAAAGACCCGAACCAAATGTTTAGCCACAGAAATATCATATAGCAGTACGTTTCATACTTGCAAATGTGTCGTGCGACCTCGTAAGCAACCTGCACTTGGGAGTTAAATACTATGCATCTATTAGGAATAGCATAGCCGCTTCAACCCGAATAAAACAAAAATAAAGCGTTAGGCTCGCAGCACCCCAGACTTACTCGATAACACTAGCTCCCTTTAATCTCTAATTTTTTATTGTGTTATTTTCCTATGTATCCATGATCAAGTCCAATCTCCATATTAGTGACATGATCGACTGACCAATGGACATACGTAATATATATAAGTTTTTCTCTTCTACTCGAAATTCTCAATTTAAACTTAGCTGCTTTTCTACTCATGTTCCATAGACCGAATCATGCGTAGCCATAGGTTCCAAGCTAAGATAGCAACACTAATAGTAAATATCAAACAGTAGTAAAGAGTCAAAGGGTACCAACATGAGTTAATCCTCATAAAGTCTCACACAGTGAAGGAGCAGGGATTCATCCTTCCACTACTTTAACTGGTCGTCTTACTTATGCACACATGGTATGAATCATGTGCTACAGTGTGTATTTTCTCAAATGTCATTCACAACACTGTACAGATCTTAGTTCAGTCATTACCCCAAGCGCCTAACCTGAGTTCTTAATCATTTTCACACTTGCAGGTATTTATTTATATTAAGAACTTACATCTGGCATTCACAAGTTATTTGGACGTGGGGAATCCAAATCGGTTATTTTCAAATGTATCTATTCATGACCTCATCTTGATCAATCATCAAGGCGACATTTTTTTTTTCAATAAATCTTTTCTTGAAAAATTTGTCTCTCATTGGTATGCTCTCTCAGCATCACAATTCTTAAGAATAATGTCTCATCTTTGCTTGCTCTCTCAACGCCAAAGGTGATTGCTCGTGTGAGTGAGCCAATCTCTAACTTGTGTGACATTACAATCTTGTTAAGCTAAAAACGATATGTATGCAGTGAAAACCCAAGAATTTCGGGACATAAGTTCAAAATATAAAATGAACTTAAATTCATGGTTTTTGACGTTGTGTCATCAATACAATATATAAGCTTAACACTCATCAATCATTGTCTATGCAATCTAAGAAATTTAACATGTGCAAGATATACTTTTCTTGGAAGAATCTCAGTCAAAGGATCAGTGACTATACAATGCGTAGAATTATATTATACGTTCATTTCCCTCTTGGAAATTGAGTCTCTTATTACGTTGTGTCTAGTGTCGATACGTTTGGTTATCTTATAAAAATTCAAGATCTTTTATTTCAACAGATAACCATTGCTCTAACAATATTGTCCTATTTATTCAGATACACAAAGAATCTTCTTAACCAAACAGTTTCTTACACATTTACTGAATAGGCTATATACTAGGCTTCCGATGTGGATACGACTAAGCATCTTTGTTTCTTATCGCTCCAAGATATGGGTCATTTTGGAGTAAGAAAACTTAGCCATAATTTAATTTACGTTGGTTTAAAAAACACTTCCCCAATTGGCATCTCAATAGCCAATCAAACGCAAATTCGATCCTTAATCACATAATCAAACATCCACAGAGCCTTAAAAATATCAAAAATTCTACATACAGCCTTTCAGTGCTCATTTCAATATTTACTTATATGACTAACCAGCCCAATTAAAAATAAATATCTGGGCATGTACGCACCATAGCATACATAATACATCTGATGGCATTTGAATAAGTAACCTTTGACATTTCTCTGCTTCTATCTTAAGTTTTGAGATATATCTCTTTGGCTCAATAATTCGTCATTTGACACAGGAATATCAACGGGTTCACAATATACCATATTGGATTGTTCTAGAACCTTTTGAATATTATGCTCTTATGACAGAGTTAAAAGTTTCTTTGAACAATTCCTCTAAATGTAAATTCACAATATGTATTCTGTTTTCCCACATCCTGCAAGTCAAAGATATGGACAACCATCCTTTGATGATTATCACTTACTTCAAATCATTTCTAGCTATTTATACATCATCATACACATTGATAGAATTACAAATTTGTCATCAGACTTTGTCACATAGACATGATGGTCTTGATTAATCATTTCAAAGTTTCAGTACCAATATCTAAATGACAGTTTTAGGTCATTCAATGTCTTTGAAGCTCGCACACTCTGCGCTTCAGACCTATAACAACAAGATCTATATCTCATTTCATGTAGATTTCTTTGTCAAGTTTTCCACTAAGGAAAATTGTCTTGACATCCATCTGGTGTAATTCTAAATTTAAATATGTTATTATAGCTAGAACCAAATACATTGAAGTAAATATTATAAATGATGAAAAATATCTTTCTACACAATCTATACTTTCTCATTGGGTATAGTTTTTCGCTATTAAGCAAAATTGTATCTATTTATTGAGTCATCTTTCTTACGACTAATTCAAGAAACTCATTCCTTCCCAATGAATTTTCAATTTGGCGATAAGTCAACCAAAACCTAGAATTGGTTTGTTTTTTTGGTTATTTCATCTCTTCTTTCAATGCATTTCAAAATTTTCTTATCAAAGGATGGGGCATTTATTTTAGGTTCTTCATCATCTTGGGGAGTGGTTATGAAAACCTTGTTTTCACTTTATAAACGACATTGAATACTTTTGGACGTCCACTCCAACGCAATTGAGAATTAATGCTCTCACTATCCGAAATAGATTAAAGTTTAATCTTAATGCTTCCACTAGGGTGAAATCAATTCTATCACATTTTAATAAAACACTCAGAGAAATTCAAATTATATCATAGTTTAAGAAGAACAAGTACTTTCACCAAGATTTGTTGAATATTTGGAGCATATTGGATTTCGTGTAGGTATAGGATTCGATCATCTGTAAAACTTATTTGCTTATGTCTATTCCTCTTACTACAACCTTTGTGTTGTTGCCTACATATATCCAATTCACTTTATTCAAAATTTGATAGAAATCTACTAAAGATCTTCTATCATGAACTACTTGGTCAGTGGCTTATGAGTCCATAATCCACGTAGGATAATACTCAGTTAATATCATAGTACTAGAGAACAAAGTTTCATCACTTTATGTTGAACAAGACTATCATTTTCAACTCTGTTGATTCATAGGCAATATAATTCTTGTTGCTTCTGTTGCAACTACTCATCTTGTTTCCATCTCTTCTTCTAGTACTTTTGCCACTCTTCTCATTTCAATTCCTTGTTCTTATTCTTTGAGCATTAAATGATCTCCTTCCTATATTAGGACTTGAGCCACTCACTTTTAAAAGTTAATTCTGCAACATATGCATGAGTAATAAATTCAGTTGCCTCAAGGGCGCTTGTCCTCCAATTTTATGTGGCTAGAATAATTAACAAAAGTCATTCTTTTTCTCACTGTGGGTCATATGTACCTTTATACACACCCACTATCGAGAAGAAATTGTTTTTCTAAATGAACCTCTTGTTCATGTATCAGGTTTCGCGTAGCTGACTTTAGTTTCATAATCAGATTTGACATTCAATCAAATTCAAAAATCAACTATCTTTAGTTGGGGACTACAGTTCCTCCAAACTTTTCAACTAAAACCAGACTTTTGGCATATGCAGTTGAACTTTCATGGTACTTATATACCAGATCGATAATCATGAAACTAATCAAAATATCACACGAAGTGGATCTTGCTTCTTATATGCGTGATGTGCATCCACATCACGTTTGTGTAAGACACTCATTAGGTTTTTATCCCTTAGTCAGACACAACTATATCTTAACCTGATTCACAGCCTCTAAATCCTTTTGTTCATCTAGGATATTATGCATTTCAAATGTCACATGGTTTAATTCTCTCTATTCAGTATCATTCTCATTCAAATCAGCTATCATTTTCTAAGATGTTATGGTTAACTAGATCACAGAGACATATCTATTAGACACAACGTTATCAATGCAATCAAATACACATCAATTGTCGCAATTACGCATTAAAATTTTAAAATATCTCACATAAGGCACAAAATCAAAAGTTCACTATGTTCCCAATCATCTCCCATGACACAAATGCTTGACATTTTAAACTTTAATCTAATTGCGCCAATATTAATTCTGGATGAGAATTTCATTAAATTCTACCATCTCAGAATTCCCACACTTAACAAATATATATGATACAACAAATGCATCATCTATTTTGACTAAGGCCATTTCATCAACCCATATCGATCTTTGAGTCACTTTATCCATGATAAAATCTCTATTACATTTGCGTTAGGTTAAATACTTCGCATTACGTTAGTTTTAGGAATAACGATAAAATAATGGATATTCTATCGTACATTACTAAATGTTTCTCTATAGTAAGCTGTAATGAATCCACTCAGTCCCAAAAGGTTTCAAATTCTTGTCCCAAATGTGATCATTAATTACGGGGATCATATTCACGCATGGATATTATCTTTTTTCCAACTAAGAGAATTCAATAGGATATTGATAGTTTCGATATACAACGTGATGGTCCCTAGTCAACAAACTTGCATGAAGTAGAAACATGTATCCCAAAACACCATTATGTGTTTTTGAGAGTTGGAATAAGATATTACATGTCATTATACACCGTAAGACCCATGGAACACATCGCATATACCGATCCAAGTATTACACAACTTCCAAGGACTAGAAAACAAGTTTCACGTGCCAATACACGCTGAAAGCGGGTGTTTATGCGTGGAAATAGGCTCATAAGCTCCTTCACGCACTAAATCAACGTCGCACGCACCATATATATGTCTACACACGCATTCACGCACCAAGAATGAGTCAAACGCGCCGTCACGCACTGAAAAAAGGCTTTCACGTGCCGCCACAGTCCGGACAACTCATTCACACGTTGTCACACACCGGACTATGCTTTCACGCGCTTACACGCGTCGGTCAACGTTTTGGTCAACCTTTTGATCGTTGACCTGTCAACTAACCCAATGGATTGTTGACCAATTTGGGTGACCTGGTTGACTAAACGGGTTAACCCGTTGACCGATTCGGGTCTTGACCAACCAGTTGACCTTCGGTTCGAGTAATTGGGTTTTTCCAACCCGATTTTGACTCAAATATCATGATGAACCCTAAATCTTCTGTCCGTCTAATTGGCCATTTTCCAACGATTTTTCGATGACTAGACCATAGAGCTTTTGTATTCCAGTCTATGTGGAGTCCGATCGTTCCAATTTTCGGTGCCATCGACGTCGAAATCCATCAAAATGGCAAGGAAGAAAAACACGCCTTGGGTCTCAGATTTGGGTCTATTTCGATCGATTCCGACGTTAATTTGGGTCTTTTTTCAATTTAAAACATGTAATATCATTCCTAGCATTCATCCAACACGTTTCCCAACACCAATTTCATGCAATTTTGGCCAAATTAAATTCATCCCCAAAAGCGAAATTTTAAACAAACTTCCATATACAGATTCTAATTGGCATAATACACGCAATACCATTCATAGAAAACATAACAAATATGTAACCTAGGCTTTGATACCAATGTTAGAAACAATTAAACATGTCAGGATCATAATCTGTGAAATCTGTAAATACGAATTTACATACCCATTTCGGTTTTCGATGAAGCGTCTTTGAATTCTACGCGAGGTGTTAACGTTAGTCTGTTTCCACGACGCCATTTGCCCACGTACTAATTTCCATTTGGGAGACAAATTTACTGTGCATTGGTTTTGGCAGGAGAGAAGAGTTCTCTTCTATAAAATTGGCGTTATCTCCTTCCTTGCTTTGGGAAGCAGTTAGGACTTTATATAAAAGTCCAACTGCCAATAATAACCGTTAATAACTGCCCTTTGGCAGTTAATCAAATCGGGTTAGGTCAACCCATCATAGGTGGACCCTAATCCAATACTATTCCTAATAGATGCATAGTATTTAGCTCCCAAGTGCAGGTTGCTTGCGAGGTCGCACGACACATTTGCAAGTATGAAACGTACTGTTATATGATATTTTTGTGGCTAAGCATTTGGTTCGGGTCTTCTATCATGTGTGAGTGGGAGATATTGGATCCAGGTCAACCCGACCCGATTTGATTAACTGCCAAAGGGCAGTTATTAGCGGTTATTGACGGTTATTATTGGCAGTTGGACTTTTATATAAAGTCCTAACTGCCTCCCAAAGCAAGGAAGGAGATAACGCCAATTTTATAGAAGAGAACTCTTCTCTCCTGCCAAAACCAATGCACAGTAAATTCGTCTCCCAAATAGAAATCAGTACGTGGGCAAATGGCATTATGGAAACAGACTAACGTCAACACCTCATGTAGAATTCGAAGACGCTTCATCAAAAACCGAAACGGGTATGCAAATTTGTATTTACAGATTTCACAGATTATGATCCTAGCATGTTTAATTGTTTCTAATAGTTTATAGTGGTTTGGAGCTTTCTCTTCCAAGCCTCCTATGTTCACTTCTTTAAGCAACCTACTTAAAAGTTTCATTCATAAAGATATCATCTCCTTATAATAGTTTTTCAGGATGTCATCCATTTACACTAGTTCTCTAAGATTGCATCTACCACAATAGTTTATTTGGGATTTTACCTAAGTATTTGAATATATAAAATAATGTTTGTGAATGCCTTTTCAAGATACAAGAAAACGAGCACAAGTGTATCTCTCAAGAATTTGAGTTATAAGCTTGTGAGTGAAATCAAAGAAGAAAATATTATTGATTTTACATTAGTAATTTTTCTACCCTATTCCCCATTAAATAGTCTTCAACGTATAGTCTTGGGTGGTTGGAATGGCTCATATAACCATTGGCTTGGAGAATAGATCCATTGAACATCAAAACCAACAATTTTTGTAAAAATCTGTGAGACACATGGGCAAGTGTTTAAGGCACACGAGTATGTATCTTACTTTTTATGCTTGGTCAATCTTTGTTCAAAGCTCCTAATAGTCAAATTTTCAAATACACCACTTAAGAGACTAACATCCCTATTTCTGAGACAGACATAATAACTTACATCTTCAAAATTTCAGAATGTTTCAGGCATGAAAGGATAGGTAAGAGATAGGTAGAGGGAGGGAGTCCTTAATACATGGGCATGTGTTTTAATGCACACGAGTATATATTTGGTTTGACCATGTTGACTTTGCCTAAAACTACACAGGAAGGATACATAACCATTTTTCCTCGTGTTTTGGCTGGATACATAAGCATGTAGTCATGATACACAAGCATGTATCTCTTGTTTTTGCATTTTTCAATTTGTGTCCAATTGGTAATTTTTTTCACACATTCCTTAAAAAATGTTAGATGTTGAAACTTGCATTTTTAGCATCATCAAAACAACAAAAAAATTATAATAAGGTTCATGTTAAGTCTATTGACTTTAAATTATGGAGAATCATTGAACATGGTGATTTAGTGCTAATAGACCTTAAGACAAATGAATTGAAGAATGAAATGAACTTTAATGATAAGGATGAAAAGGTGATGAGCTTAAATGCTAAATTTATTAACATCTTGTTTTATGCTCTTATTGATACTGAATTTAATAGGGTATTGGTTAGTGAGTCCACCAAAGAAGTTTGGACCGTACTCCAAACCACACATGAAGGAGCAAGCCAAGTTAAAGAATCAAAGAACGAGCTTCTCTTTCAGGAAAGTAAGTTATTCGAAATGAAGTCTAGAGAGAACATAATCAACATGTACAAGTTATTCTCCAACTTAATGAATGATCTCAAAAGGCTTAGAAAGAGATTTGAGATGATCGAATTGGTAAAAAAGATTTTGAGATCATTACCAGATTCGTCGACTATAAAGGCAATGACTATTGAGGAGTTCAAGTATTTTAGCAAGATGGGAATGGATGAGCTCATAGGAAGTCTCCTTACCTATGAGATGAAGAAGAAACCAAAGGAAGAGGAAGTTAAAGCTAAGAGAGATATTGCATTGAAAGTTATGGACGAAAAGGAAAATAAAGGAAACTCTTCCATGGATGAAGATGATATGAGTCTCCTAGCTAGAAAGTTTAGCAAATTCCTATCAAGATCAAAGAAGGACAAATGAAAGGGGTTTGCCAGACAAAGAGGAATAAAAGAGGATGACGAAAATAACAACAACGAGATAATCTATTATGAATGCAAGAAACTATGTCATATTCACCAGGATTGTCCTTTGAGAAAGAAGAAAAAAGATAAGAAGGAAAAGACATTCAAAAAGAAAGTGTTTGTCGCCAATTGGAGTGAAAACAATGACTCAAGTGAGTTAGAGGAAGAAAAGGTCGACATATGTTTCATGGCTAAGAGTGATTTAAAGGATAAAGTAAATGGTTGAAACTCACACTGTTTGCATAAATTGCAAGATGCATTTGAAACCTTGATAGATGAGTATGAAAATGTGGAAGCAAAATATAAATCATTAAAGAAACAATTAATTTGCATTAAAAAGAAACATGGTATGCTTTTACAAGATCATGATGGGTTGGCTAAGAAATATAATGTTGTTAGAAATGAAAAGGATTCATGCCTAAAAGAATTAACATGCATGAAAGAGTAACATGAAGAATTAAAGAAAAAGGTATCCAGTTCGAATGAATTATTCAAAAAATTTAAAATAAGCACTAAAAAGTTGGATGAGATGGTAACATCACAAAAAAGTGGTCTTAATAAGGAAAGACTAGGTTATAATGGAAGTAACCATTTTTCAAACTCATATAGGTCATTAAAGAAACCTCATGCATTACACAGGAAATACAAATCTTGTTCATTCATTGGGCATACTATTAGACATTGTCCAATTAAGAATGGTAAACCTTCTAAAGTGAAAAAGATTTGGGTTTCTAAAGGGACATTTAAAACTAACATTATTGGACCCAAGACCATTTGGGTACCAAAAAGTGAATAGATAAATTTATCTTATAGGTTTGCTTACAATCTTCCTTGAGGTCCTTTAGCAAGTGGTACTTGGATAATGGTTGCTCGAGATAACATGACAGGAGATAGGAGTCTATTCTTCTCTTTACAGGCTAAAGATAAAAGTAATATGTAACACCCAAATTTAGGTATGCCAGTAAATTCTACTTCCAAAATCACCCCTCAAGTTGATTTTATAAGTTATGGTTTAAAGAATTGTGAAGGAATTCTTTAAAACTACTAAATGAGCAATAATTTTCAAAAGGAGTAAAATGGTCATTTTAGAAAGATTTAAGGGACAAAGTGGGAATGTAAATTGAATGGAACCCTTGAAATTACATGATAGTGCTAAGGTTTTGGTAATTATATAGGGTTATAATAGTTTTTTTCAGAGAAGGCTAAGGGTAAATTAGTCCAAAATAGTTATAAAGACAATAAAAAAATGTAAAAAACAAACTTACTATTCATTTTCTTCTTCCTTTGCTAAGACTTTTCCATAAAACTTCACTAAGGTTTGCTTAAAACAAAAAGTCACCAAAAACCTAGCTAAACTACCTAATTTTTAGAGCCTCTAGTTATAAAAGTTGTAGTTCTGTCCATTTTGGTAAGTTCTAAGGTAAAAAGTTAATTTTTAAGAGATGTCAAGTTTAGAGTTTTAATTGATGATTATGTTTTTGATCGATTAAGGTTGCTAAAAAGAAGAAAAGAAGGAGAATAGGCTTAAATTACCCAATTATCAAAGAAAATGTAAGAATTTCATACTTTATATACTTGAAGTAATTTGAGTTAGGTTGTTCAACAACCTTTAATTGTATAAGTGTGTACGGTACATAATTAAGGTGATCTATACGTAAAAGAATAAGGAAATTCATTAGGACTCATGATGTAATTTTTGGCTATATGGGTACTTTAGACATTTCATATTCCTAGAGTTAGCTTAGTTGATTTTGTGTGTTAAGTATATGAGAAATGATGAATTCATGGAAGAATTTGCACTGAGGGTAGGCATGCAATTTTTGGCCATAAGGGTAAAAGTGTCATTTTATATGATGTAGGTTAATTTTGATTAATTATGTGCATGATGTGTGTATGAACCCTTATATTAAGCCCATGTTGTATATATGTATATTAATATGGAGAAATTAATTTGATGCATGAGATATATGTAAACGCATGAGAAAATAATATAATGCTTGATAAGAATTGAAAAGAATGAGGAAAAACAATGAATATGCATATTTCATATTATGGTTATACATGTATACATGATGAATTATAGTATATGTATGTTTTCATAAAATGGAAAACAAATGTGTGAGTTTTCTCATAAAGTAGAAAACATACTTAAAAAAAATCCTTACACACGAGCTATACTATATGGATAACAAAGGTGGACTTGGGAGAGAGTTAAGGGACCAGAGGATAGTGATACATGAGAGAGAGTTAGAGGTGGACTTGATTGTTTTTTATATGCCTGATTTTGATGTTATCCTGGGCATGGATTTCCTAGAAAGATATAAAAGTTGAGATTGGTTGTAGAATGAAAAAGGTTTGATTCCAACTTAATAGTAGAGATCACTTTAGTTTTAGAGAGGGTCATCAACTGAGTATGATGATAAGCAGTATAAAGGTGCAAAATTTATTAAAAAATAGGTGTACGGGATATTTAGCTCACATGATACAAAAGAGTGATATTAAAAAATTAGGTGTTTAGGATGTACCAATAGTACCAGATTTCTTGGATGTATTCCCTGATAAGCAGTTGGGTTTACCTCTATAAAGGGAGCTGGAGTTCAATATAGAGTTAGAACCTAACTCACCCCCAATTTCAAAGGCTTCCTACTTTGGATTGACTAATGTCATATCAATCTTTATGGATTTAATGAATCAGGTATTTCATGATTGCCTTGATAAATTCTTAGTGGTATTTATTGATGATATCTTGATATACTGCAGATTAGAAAAAGAACATACTAAACACTTGAGATTTGTGCTACAAAGATTAAGAGAAAAGAAATTGTATGCCAAATTCTCTAAGTGTGAATTTGGTTAGACCGAGTGGTATTTTTGGGCCATGTGGTTACTAAGGAAGGTATAGCTTTAGACCCCAATAAAGTGGAAACAATACTTGAATAGCCAAGGCCGAAGACGATAAAAGAGATTAAAAGCTTTTTAGGGCTAGTCGACTATTGCAAGAGATTTGTACAGGGTTTTGCCTGATTGGCGAGGCCACTTACAACTCTTACTAGACATGAAACTCCATTTCTATAGGCTAATATTTGTGAAAAGAGCTTCCAAGAGCTAAAGAAACGATTGACTATAGCTCATATTTTAGTATTACTATAGGAGGGTTTAGACTATAATATTTATTGTGATGCCTCGTATAATGGCTTGGGAGTTGTGCTGATGTAGAGGGGTGTTAGGAACCCAGCTTTTTTCAACCAAAACACAAAATTAAAACATAATAAACTAAACTATTTCATTAACCACAACATTACAATGATAAACCGAACATTTCGAGGAGTTCGGGACCTCCCATTTTTTGGCCGTTCAAGGCACCGGAGACCTCCATAAATAAGCCAAGAATGGTTGCCCTCAAGCCAAAACCCTAATATTTTTCTTCTTTTTTTTCTTTTGAAACGTAACACATATATTTATAATATAAATTAACCGTTGGATTGAGGACAAGTGTCCTAATCCTAACATTCCCTTACCCTTCAAAACCATCTTGTCCTTAAGATGGTAATTTATAAATTTTTTTTTTTAATTTTCCTTTTTTGATTTTTTTTTTTCAAACGGCGCCAGATCTTTCTTTTTCTCTTCCCAAGGGAGCTTTTGCCTTCTCTTTTGCTGTGTTTCTCATCCCAATAAAGTTTTGTCTTCTCTTTTTACTTTCCCAACAAGTCACAGCCACATCTCTCATTCTCCTTTTCCAACAAATCAAACGCCTTGCCCTCCACATTTTTTTTATTTTTTTCTCTCTCTCTCCTTTCTCTTTTTTCTCCTTGTCTTTTTCTTTTCTTCCTTCTTCTCCTTCATCCTTTTTTCTTCTTCTTTCTGCTTTTTCTACGTCTTCCTTTCTGCCTATGTAAATTTTTTTTTTTTTAGACTCTTGCCAACATTCCATTTTCATCCTCCTTCTCCCTCTGTTTTCGTTTTCTTCTTCTTCTCTCTTTTTTTTTGACACTTTTTCAGCATGTAGCCACCGACTCATTTCTCCCATTCTTCTTTAAGTTAGCCTCCTCTGTAAACATTTTTCGTCGACTCTTTACTTTTCTGACCATCATCTATCTTCCCTGCTAGATCAAATACTCTGATACCATTTGTTAGGAACCCAGCTCTTTTCAACCAAAACACAAAATTAAAACACAAAAAACATAATAAACTAAACTATTTCATTAACCACAACATTACAATGATAAACTGAACATTTTGAGAAGTTCAAGACCTCTCTTTTTCGATCGTTCGAGGCTCCGGAGGCCTCCCTAAATCAGCCAAGAATGGCTGCCTCTAAACCAAAACCCTAATATTTTTCTTCTTTTTTTTCTTTTGAAACCTAACACATATATTTATAATAGAAATTAACCGTTGGATTGAGGACAAGTGTCCCAATCCTAACAAGGGGTAAAGTAATAGTGTACGCCTATCAACAGTTGAAAGATTATGAAACACGTTACCCTACCCATGATTTATAATTAGTGACAGTGGTTTTTGCTTTAAAAATTTGAAGGCATTATTTATATGGAGTTAAATGTAATATTTATACCAACCATAAAAGTTTAAAATATTTTTTCACTCAAAATGACTTGAATATGCGACAAAGAAGATGATTAGAGCTAGTAAAAGATTATAACTATGACATTAATTATCAGCAAGGTAAAACAAATATGGTAGTCGATGCCTTGAGTAGAAAGATTGTCATAACTCATCTTACCACTTAGATAGAGTTATAGAAAGAGTTTTAGAGGGAATAAATTGAGGTGATAAGGAGTTGGGTGGCTAGATTGGAAATTCAACCTAATCTCCTCAATGAAACAAAAGAGAAGCAAGAAGAAGATTTGTGGTGCTAAAAAGTAAGTCAATAGATAGGTGAGGGGAAAGAAACTGAGTTTCAAATGATTAATGGTGTGCTTAAGTTCAAAAATAGGGTTTGTATTCCCTAAGATCTAAAATTGAAAACAAAAATCCTGAGTGAAGCACATGATACACTTTACACTGCACACCTTGGAGGAGTAAAGATGCATCAAGATTTAAAAAACTTATTAGTAGATGGGTATGAAGAAAGATATTGGTGACTATGTAGCCTAGTGCTTAGTACGTCAATAGGTCAAGGCCGAGCATTAGAGACCTTCGGGTTTGCTCTACCCACTTAGTATTCTTGAATGGAAGTGGGAAGATATCTTAATGGATTTTATCATTGGCCTAGCTCAAGTATAGAAAGGCTATAATACACTATAGGTGATTGTAGATAGATTGACTAAATTGACATATTGACTAAATTGACACATTTTATTCTAGTGAAAGATAGTTTTACCTCAAATCAACTAGTCTAGATTTATGTCAGGGAGATTGTGAGATTACATGGCGTACCCAAAACTATTATGTTGGATAAAGACCCTATATTTGTTTCAGCTTTTTAGGGTAGTTTACAGAGAGCATTGGGTACTAGGTTGGCATTTAGCATAACATATCATCCCCAAACAGATGGCTAGACTGAAAGGGTGAATTAAATACTCGAGGATATGTTAAGGGTCTATTGTTTAGATTATAAAATGACTTGGCATGAAATGGTTCCATTGATAGAATTTGCATATAATAATAGCTACAAGTCCACCATTAAAATGACACCATATGAGGCTCTTTATGAAAGAAAGTGTAGATCCCCATTACATTAGGATGACATAGAAGAGTGAGATGATTTGAGTCAAACTCTTAGGCCTGAGTTGACCTAGAGGATGGTAGAAGACATAAAGACTATCAAAACTAGATTAAAGCAAACTTAGGACAAATAAAAAAGCTACATGGATTTAAAGACGAAAGAAATAAAGTTTCAACCGAGTGATAAAGTTTTTATGAAAGTAACCCCTTACAAGTGTGTGATGAGATTTGGAACAAAAGGAAAACTTGCACCAAGATTTATTGGCCCATTTGAAATTTTAAAAAGAGTGGGTAAGAGGGCTTATAAACTTGCACTTCAACCCAGTATGGATCGAGTTCATAATATATTTCATATTTCTAGACAAGAAAATAAAAGAGCTTCGAAATAAGACAATTCCACTAGTTAGAGCATTATGGAGAAACCATAAGGTGGAAGAAGTTTGATAGAAGGTTAAGCAACAGATGAGAAAGAGATTTCCCAACCTATTTGTTTAAATTTCAAGGATGAAATTTTTATAGGAGGAAGAAATGTAACACCCGATTCAGATATATCAATAAGCTCTACTTCCTAAATCACTCCTAAAATTGATTTTATAAGTTTTTGTTTAAAGAAATTGTGAAGAAATTCTTTAAAACTACTAAATAAGCAATAATTTTCAAAAGGAGTAAAATGATCATTTTAGAAGAATTTAAGGGATAAAGTAGGAATGTAAATTGAATGGCACACTTGAAATTACATGATGGTGCTAAGGGTTTCTAGTAATTGTATAGGGATATAATAGTCATTTTTGGAGAAGGCTAAAGGTAAATAAGTCCAAAATGGTTATAAAGGCAATAAAAAATGTAAAAAACAAACTTACTATTCATTTTCTCCTTTCTTTGTTGAGACTTCTCTGTAAAACTTCACTAAGGTTTGCTTGAAACAAAAATTCACTAAAAACCTAGCTAAACTACTTAATTTTCAAAGCCTCCAATTATAAAAATTGTAGAACTGTTAATGTATTTTCAACCACTTCTCCATTTGGCTTAAGCTAACATTAAGACTAAAGAATTAGCTCCATGCAAGCCCAAAGATTCATTGCCTTTTCCACCTTGACCCACCTTTGCTTATGGGTGCAATGCTATTACTTGCATCCAAAACTTTCATGATCTAATAGGTCTTAAAGACCCAAAATGTCCTCCTTTGAAGCCTAAGTGAAGTTGCAGCCATCCATCACTCCATTTTGAAGCCCAAAAAGGTGCTTAAAACCCAATTGGAAGAGTTAGATGAAAATGGATGAAAGAAAAGCTTTGGAGGAGACAAGAGTCCACCTTTTATGGAAATAATAGTGACATTTTGTCTTACTGTATTTATTTAGAGTATGACATGACTTATTTTGTGTGGTTTAGAGTGAATCAAGGGCTAGCTTATTATTTTATTAAAAACCTATGTAAACTTATATTTTTGCCTCCACTTACTCTCTATATAAAATGGTCATGCTTTGTAGAAAGGTTGGTATTTGCTCTTGAATGAAAATTTAAAGAAAACTTGTTGGCTTTTTTTCTTATTTCCTTTATCCAATCATTTTGGTGGAAGACCCTAAGGTTAGTGGAACTTTCCTTTATGTCTTGGTTAATTTTCTTATTACCCTTGAAATCCAAAGTGTGAAGATTTGAATGTGTGTTGTATGCCTCAAGTACTGTTCATAGTGTGTGATTTTGCAATTTCCAATTTTTGCCAACAAACTTTTAAGGCTAGTTTTAAATGCCTTGTTGATTGAGTTGTGGTTGACATTATATACCATTAGAAAGCTCTTTGAATGCCTTTTCCAATGATATATAATTTTAATGATTTGGAGGTCATTTGATTGGTTAAAATTGAAAGACAAATTGTTGTTATGCCAAATAAATAGTAATTTAAATATCAACTGGGTAAAGCAAATGTGGTAACCGATGCCTTGAGTAGAAAGATTGCCATAGCTTATCTCACCACTCAGATAGAGTTATAGGAAGAGTTTCAGAGGGAATAGATTGAGGTGATAGGGAGTTGGATGGCCAGATTGGAAATTCAGTCTAATCTCCTCATTGAAATAAGAGAGAAGCAAGTAGAAGATTTGTGGTGCCAAAAAATGAGTCAACAGATATATGAAGGGAAAGCAAACTGAGTTTCAAATGATTGATGGTGTGTTTAGGTTCAGAAACAGGGTATGTATTCCCCAATATTTGGAATTGAGAAAGAAAATCTTAAGTGAAGCACATGATACACTTTACACTGCCTACCCTGGGGAGTAAAAATGTATCAAGATTTAAAGAAAACTTATTAGTAGATAAGTATGAAGAAAGATATTGGTGACTATGTAGCCAAGTGCTTGGAATGTCAACAGGTCAACGCTGAGCATCAAAGACCTTCAAGTTTGCTCTACCAACTTAGTATTTCTGAATGGAAGTAGAAAGATATTTCAATGGATTTCATCATTGGCCTACCTCAAGTACAAAAAGGCTATAATGCACTATAGGTGATTGTAGATAGATTGACTAAATCGACACATTTTATTTTAGTGAAAGATTATTTTACTTCAGATCAACTGGCCTAGATTTATGTACAGAGATTGTGAGATTATATGACGTACCAAAAACTATTGTGTCAGTAGATACCCCAGATTTGTTTTAGCTTTTTAAGGTAGTTTATAGAGAGTATTGGATACTAGGCTGGCATTTAGCATAATATATCATCCTCAAACAGATGACTAGACAAAAATGGTGAATCAAATACTAGAGGATATGTTGAGGGCCTGTTGTTTAGATTATAAAATGACTTGGCATGAAATGGTTCCATTGATAGAATTTGCATATAATAATAACTACAAGTCCACCATTAAAATGGCACCATAGGAGGCTCTTTATGGAAGAAAGTGTAGATCCCTATTACATTGGGATGACATAGAAGAGCAAGATGATTTGAGTCAAGTTCTTGGGCCTGAGTTAACCCAAAGGATGGTGGAAGACATAAAGACTTTCAAGACTAGATTAAAGCAAGCTCAGGACAAATAGAAGAGCTATGCAGATTTGAAAAGGAAAGAAATAGAGTTTCAACCGAGTGACAAAGTTTTTGTGAAAGTAGCCCCTTACAAGCACGTGATGAGATTTAGAAAAAAAGGGAAACTTGCTCTAAGATTTATTGGCCCATTTGAAATTTAAAAAAAAATGGGCAAGGTGGCTTATAGACTTGCACTTCCACCTAGTATGGATTGAGTTCATAATGTATTTCATATTTCTTTGCTGAAAAAGTACATCAATGATCCTTCACATGTATTGAAATCAAATGATGTGGAATTAAAAGAAGATTTAGCTTATAAGGTGCAACCGGTGTAAATACTAGACAGGAAAATAAAAGAGCTCCGAAATAAAATAATTCCATTAGTGAAAATATTATGGAAGAATCATAAGGTGGAAGAAGCCACATAGGAGGTTGAGCAACAGATGAGAGAGAGATTTCCTAACCTATTTGTTTAAATTTCGACGACAAAATTCTTTTAAGGGGTAAGAAATGTAACACTCAGATTCAAGTATGCCACTAAATTCTACTGTCAAAATTATCGTTAGAGTTGATTTTCTAACTTGTTATTTACAAAAATTATAAAAAAATTCTTTAAAACTACTAAATGAGCAATAATTTTCAAAGGGGGTAAAATGGTTATTTTAGAAGGATTTAAAAGATAAAGTAGGAATGTAAATTAAATGGCACATTTGAAATTATATAATGGTGCTAAGGGTTTTTAGTAATTGACTAAGAATAAAATAGTCATTTTTTATAAGGCTAAGGGTAAATTAGTGCAAAATGCTTATTAAACAACAAAACTATCCATTTTCTTCTTCCTTACCCGAGAATTCTCCATAACTTCACTAAAGTTTTTCTTCAAACAAAAATTCACCAAAAAACCTAGCTAAACCATCCAATTTCCAAAGCCTCAAGTTATAAAAAGTGTAAATCTATCAATTCTGGTAAGTTTTAAAGTGAAAAGTTCAATTTTAAGAGATGTCAAGTTTAGAGTTTTGATGAATAATTATGTTTTTGGTTGATTAAGGTTGCTAGAAAGAAGAAAAGGAGGATAGACTTAAATCACCTAATTAGTAAAAAAAAGGTAACAATTTCATGTTTTACATACTTGAAGTAATTTCAGTTAGGTTATCTAAATAACCTTTACTTGTACAAGTGTGTAGAGTATTAGAATTAAGGTGATTTATGCTTAAAAGAATAAAAAAATTCATTAGGACTTATGATGTATTTTTTGGCCATAAGGGTATTTTAGACATTTCATATTCCTAGGGTTAGCTTAGTGTTTTTTTTTTGGTTTTATAATGACTCATATGATACAGAAAAGTAGGAAACATGCTTAAAATCCTTACATACGAGCTGTATTGTGTAGATGACAAAGAAAGATATTGGGTGTACTGTGTGGACAACAAAGAAAGATATCAGTTGTACTGTGTGGACAACAAAGAAAAATAGTGAAATATGCGTGTAAGAAAGGATTGTACCTCGTATGGTGACTACGTGTATTGTCATATGTAGTTTAGACCGGTCAATAAAAATATTTGATAAACAAAAAAAGAATCACCAAATATTTTATGAAAGTTATTTGCATTAGAATCACGCATGCAAGCTTATGTGGCTGACAAAAAGTTGAGAAAGATGTATGATCAGAGAAGATTTAAGACAAAAGAAGAAGAATCTGAAAATAAAAGTGATAACACTCATACATGTTTACATCATAACGTGTGAATCATATTTGCATAGTGATAAAGAGAGATATAATATGTGGTTAATGCATGTTACATGTTTATGTGACTAGCCCAAACATGCTAAGTATGGAAGAGATTAGTACTGGTATGAACTGTTTTAAGTATTTAGTATGATTTTGTTATTGAGTCGTGGTCGCTCACTCCATTTAATTTAATATTTTTATAGATAAAAAGTTACAACAAGGGTTCCCGGGGAGCACTAGTGAGACATGAGACTGAAGGAGGAAGGTACCATAATTTTGTTAATTTATATGTTTTGGATGTATATGTGAATATATGTAGATATATATACTTGACATAGATATTGATAAATATATATATATATATATATATATTGTTTCCTATATGTATATATGTGGTTGTTGTATTGATATGCATGTAAATTGTCAAAATCCAATAATGCAAGAATAGGTGTTTCACATAATTTTGGCTTATCACCTTAAAAGCTTTATTGGTCGTTGAAGTCCACTTAGATTAACCCTTCTTCATACACTCGATGATGAGAGCTATGATGGTGCTGAAATTAGGAACAGATTTCCTATAAAATAAAACCAAGCCATGAAAACTTCTTACATCCGTGATAGTCTTAGGCTTAGGCCAGGTTCTGATTGCGTCCACCTTGGATTGATCTAGCATAATTCCATATCTTGGAATGACATACCCAAGGAAGATGATGCTGCCTATAAAAAAACTCACACTTTTCTAGCTTTCTATAGAGTTTTTGCTTCTTTAACACATCAAACACAACTCTCAAGTGTAGGGAATTTATGGCCTTTAGGTAGCAGAATAGTGTTTAAAAATTTTAACTGATAAAAAATATATCATAAAAACCCTTTCTGGATTAGCCTTTTAAGGTAATTAATTCACAAACATATAAGGTGTTTATACAATATACTTGTGTAGGTGACTCCTTTCTCTTCCATTAATTTAGACATATTATAAAAGTGCTACCAAAACCTAAAGTAGGCTTGAACCTTGGTATCCATACAGAGCATAAACTAAATTTGAGTTTAAAATCATGCTTGAAGGTTGTTAAGGCTTGAGAATGATTCATTAATTTTAGGTGAAAGCAATAGAAGTGGTTTTTCTTCATCTAGATCGCTAGGGTTCTAATTCACGCTAACAAAGGAAAGCATGTGGTGTGCGCCTTCTGTTCTTTTTGTGAGAAGCAATGCTCTCATTATGCACTTTTGTTATATGAGAAAACCTTTTTATCGTCACTCTTTAACATGCATAATATCATGTATATAGGTAAGTGATGTGCACCATCTTCTTTCCATATGAGAACTTTGACTTTTACACAAACTTTACAAGTCATATTTAATTCCCATGTGTGCTTTTTTACACAACACGTTGTATACACACACACATATATATGCACATGTTCATGGGCCCTAATATATATATATATATATATATATATATATATATATATATATATATATATATATATATATATATGTTATAATATATATTAATATATCCTTTTCTATATTTATACATTTCATGGCCCAATGGAAATATAAACTAGGCTTAGATTTATCCAATTAGATAAATCCAACCTAACCCTATACTTTCTCACATACAACTCTAACCGCTCAGGATTATTTCACTTTAGTCCCTAGGTATTATAAAATATATTTTTGGGTCTAAAAGCCTTTCCAAGATTCAAAACCCTCAATCCAGAATTTATATTGAATCCGACTTAGATTCAACTTAAGAAATCTTATGCCTCTAGAGTTCGATCAACTCCTTTCTATATGCGATCCATAAGCTCTCCACTAAGTTGGTAGTGACCATATCATATTAAGCTCTCAATCCGACATCTATTTGGACACAGACTATGAGCAACCTCTAATAAGACATCATAGCCACCTGATTAGTGAAATGTCAACATATGACTTTTTAACCTGTCAATGATATGGTTGCTCGTACAATTTGATCCTTTTGTCACATGATATCTCTTTAAGGCTAAGGTATAGATGAAGTTTCTCCCTCGGGGATCTTTTAGTTAGATAAACTGACCTCTATAAACAACTAAAAAACCCTGGATTAAACATCAACTCAATCCTACTATGGTTATAAATTTAATTAGTCATTATTATCTATTAAAGGGCCCTAACTAAGATATCAACTTTTATGCTTAGAAATGTTGAATCCTCTGTTGATCCACCATAACCTTCGTACAGATCTTGATATGGCTAATCACAACCTTTTTGGTAATCCTCTGACTAGACTACATTGAGCTGGTGTCAAACCATACCAATCTTTACATAGAATGGTTTGGTGACCTCAAGTCTAAGGACACATGTACCTTCATTCACTAAGAAGATATATTTTATAAACATTAGAACAACCATTCATATGGAATTATCTTGTGGGTTAGTTTGGTGAAAATATCTACACCGTACACCCATGTATTGTACTAAGTTATCAACAAACAATTTTGACACGTGAGAACTATCATCATCTTTTAATGAGGTTGTTTAACACTATGATAACTCTATCACTATTATCCATGCCCTTAGTCATGGTAATATTAAAGTTATGAACATTTTAAGAATTGCCACCTAATATGCATATAGGGTTCTCACGATTAGGTGTCAAGCATTGATTCCTTCATCATGGTTCAACCATTCTTAGGACATTTGTCTAAGCATATATTAATAGATTTTATAGACAAAGAATGTCACAATAAATTACAAATGTGACCTTTATTAATGAACTTGTATCGTCATGGGGATTAGCTCTAGGGCACAAACCCCAACAATCTCCCACTTATACTATAGTCAATCATCCATGCAAATAATATTGGATGACCATACATGTCCATCATTGCTTTTGTTGTGATAGAGCATTCATTGATACAATTTGTTCATTCAGTTTTCCAAAGGTTAAGTAACCTTTCCTTTTGTCAATCTAATAAGGTGAAATCACTAGAGTATGCAATTAAATAGTTTGGTAAAACCATGACTCTATAAAACTTTTGTTTAGTACTAATAGCATTAAATCAATTATGCTAAAAGTCAGTTTTACAAACTAATATATCATTTAAGACCTTGCATTTTGAATGCCTCATCTCAATTTTTAATGTAGAATTGATTCAACATTTATACAATCTATCCTTTTGAATTGATATTTATTATTTTTGACTTGATTTGTCTTATGTCACTATTCCTCATTCAGTGACTTCATCCTTTAATATCTCAGGAATTATCCATATTCCTTTTCAGGAAATCAAGGATATTTCCTAGTGTGTCGTCCAACAATGCCTATTTGAACATAGTTAGTATTTCTTAAAGATTGAGACATCAACTTTGAGTGTATATCATGATATTCATAATTATTTTAATAATTGACGCCAATAAAAATCTAATCATCTTTGTCTCTCAATTTATGTGTTCAATGACACATAATCCAACAGAGGCATATACCATCATAATGAAAGAGAATCTTTTTGGATTCTTATTTGTTGAATCCCTTCAGCCATCCTTCATTATAAACACTCCAACTTAAATTTAATAGTTTATATGATCTATAACAATAGATCAAGTGAGGATATGTACTTAGTTTAAGTTCTTTTATGAAGGATTACCTGGTTTCCCAACTCTTATTATGTTAACTGCAAATTTCACACTTAATTTTGATAAGTTTATTGTCATATAGATACACAATGTCAGAATTGTTATTGTACTCCCATTAGCTTTTATATATAGTTTTCATATTTATCTTTGTAGAACAAAAAAATTTGATGATTTTATTTGTATGAATATTTCAGATTGCAATGTTCATGCAATTTCTTAAGTAGAACTCATCAACTCACACACATGACCAACTCCTTTTTAAGGTTATTACCATCGATTATTATCAAAACCATTCTAGGTTTTATCAATTGGAGTTACTCTTGATAATTAACTATCAAACTTTTAATGGCATGCAACAATTATGAGTGCATCTAGATTTTAGTTTCACTTATAGGTCTCAAATTTCAATGTCATAAATGACCAGTGCATTTATCAAGAGTTATGAGAATTTTAATTCTTATAAACTTATAACACACCTCTTCTTTCTTACATGCTTTTGTATAGTTAGGTCATATTTTTATTATGATGTTCAACCATACTTATTGACATATGATTTACTTTATATCTATTTTTCTTGTGAATTAGAACTTAATTAAGTTCTATTATCCTCTCACTTGATCTTTCAGAGAATAATGTATAAAAGAATCTTTCGAAATAGATTTTAAAACCCATTCTGGAAGAGCATATTTGTAAGTTTCCTTTATAATATCACATAAGATAATCTATTTAACGCATGGTTCAACTAACTCAAGTTAATTGCTTAACATTAGTGTCACCACCACTGTTAAAACTCCTACTACACCTTAGGTATTAAATTAGACCATTTGTTTTATGCATTCTCTTTCTTGGTTTAACCCAAGTGATTGAATACTTGCATTAACAAATTCTTTATTTCATTCTTGAATTCCTTGAATTTATTCAAGGTATTCAGATTTATATTTTTGAAGATCTATAAATCATATTCATTGGAATATCTAATGAATTAAATGAAATTCAAAATTTGATTTATTTGGCACAAACTGTTAATTCTTATTATTTAGACAAAATTCAATAGTTGAATGATACTTCTACTGAAAACAGCGAAAGACTGACATGGTCATTTTTGTCTAAAGACATAACTAATATCTATCATTTAACAATAATCAAATGAATCAAAATTCCAATCTTGACTCAGCCTTTCATGCCAAATTATTGGTCCAAATTAATTATACGATTTAGAATTCTTGAAATAATCTTAGTGATAAATCTCCCAAAAGTTTTATTTTTGAAAAATATTATAACTAGTTTTTATTTTTTTTTATGTTATCTGTGGGCTAGAATGAATTCATAGATCCTACAACTAATGTGGCATACACATACCACATTTCCAACTTGTAGGTTCACCTTTTCTCTAGGCTAGCATCCTACTATGCCTCAGTTTCTTCACATCAAACAAATGTGAGAATTTCAATGTCATGTTAAATAGTCTAAGATTTCAAGAAAAGGTTCAATTCTCAATCTTACTTGAAGTTGAAGACTTAGTCTTCCTTCTTTTGTTAGCTGAAAAGGTTTTGCAACATTTGCTTTAGTGGTCAGGGTTACCACATCAAAAGCAAATTACCCTATTTTGTCAACTGTGCCTTTATGAAAGTTTAATGTGTTCTAACGTATCAACTAAGATTCAAAATTTAGCTAGGAGTCAACCTTATTTCTTTCTTCCTCTATTTCCAAACAAGTTTTAACCTGTTTAGCCATTTTAATATGTACGTTAACATTCACTACTATCCTTATCAAACCTTTAATAAATTTTCCCTTATTATCCTTTAGAAAGTCCATAATGAATTTAGTGTAGGATTCGAGTAGAGATAAGATAACAAGGTTAAAGGCCATGTTAGTTGTCATACATGAGTTTAGAGCTTTGGCACTCTCGATCAATTTAATTATATTAAACACATGAGTTCAATTCTCCATTGTCACCCATTTTCAAGTTTCTAGTAAACCCTAAATTTCCTCATTTAGACACCAAGTTTGGGCATAACTGGTAAATCTTGAGTGAGAACATACAAGATTCTCCTATTTTATTGTACAATCTATAGACATCAATACCAATCAAGGTGTTTTGTATCCAACCCAAACTCACTTTATAATATCTTTTCAATTATTAGGTTTTGTGTTAATTCCATTATACAAAAACAAAAATAAAGTTATATTTTAATATTATATTTATTTAACGTAGTCTTTTGTTAAAAAAATGCTCTCATTATTTTATCAAGCCAATAACCATCTCCATTGGACTCAAAAAATCTTGATAGGCTTCCTAGTGGGTTGAGATCTTATTGAATTAATTGTCCCCTTCATTTTGGTGAATTAAGTATGCCTAAGGTTATTTTTTTCTTTTTGCTTGAATTGAGTGATTATTTGTAAGAATTATTTATTATGAGTGGGAATTGGGATACATGATCTAGTAGGGAGGTTGCACACCCCATATGTCATGTCAAAGGGTAAAATGGTCTTTTCTAAGAGATGCATGTTGGTTGACCAAGTTTGGACATGATACATACCTGTGTATGGGGTATGCACACCCATGTATTGTTAGCACATTTAAATGTTAGATAGAGATGCATTTTGTGAGAATTTTGGAACATGGCTTAAATTGCAATATGACACATGCCCATGTGTCTTAATGCATGCCTATGTACTATTGCTTGGAAAGAATATAAAAAGAATCACGTTCGTGTGTGGTTCATAATTTTTACCTTATTTCTACAACCAAAACAGAGAGAAATTGTGAAGTTTGTGTACTTGAAGGCAAATGATGCACGAGGAGACAAGAAGAGATGATTCAAGGCCACGTAAAGGCTAGATTATATCGCCAAAGAGGTAAGTAGCGTGATTTTCTTGTTGTTTCATTAGATGAATTTTGGATTTTGGTTTATTTGATGAATCAATGATCTTGGTCACTTGTTCTAAAGGAAACACAAATAAACAAATGCTTAATTGTTGTATATTTGAAATCTATAAATGGTGATGCAAGATTATATTAATTATGTCAGAATATAGTCTTGAATGAATGCAAACTTATGTGTTCATGGATGATTTCATGTTAAGGGAAACATATTGATCTGATTAGTAAGTAAAAATATTGATAATTGAGATGTGAAGGTGTAAATTGAGAATAAGCATGAAAATTTTCTTTGAATTCAATTGTTGATATTTTAGTTTTATAAGGAATCATGGTGGATACACACACACACACACACATACACACACATATATATATTAAGTCCTTTAATATTTGATTGATGAAGATATGAAATGACTAGTAATGGAAGCACTGATGTTTGAAAAAGATTTGGATTTATGTTAATGAGAAAGTATACAAATGGCTATGACTTTTGAGTGTGGAAGTATTGGGTTCAAGTCCACCCATAACAAGTCAACCTGATTTAGTTTGTTTAACAACCAAATTGGTAGTTGGTATGGATATTATTGGCAATTAGACTCTTCTTTAAATTCCAAAACTGTCTTCCCTCAATAGTAATGATTGTAACATTTTCCAGAATTTATAGAATTGATTTTTGGCATGTTAAATGTTTCCAACATTGGTATCAAAGCATAGGTTATGAATATGCCATGTTTTCTATTAATTAAATTATGTATTCTATGCAATTATCATCTGACTTTTTTTTTTTTATTTTAGAATGAAATCTTGTTTAAATTCAATTTTTTGGGCACAAATTAAATTCAACCAAATTGCATGAAATTGAACATTAGAAACATGTTAGGATGAAGCCTTGATGTCCTTTACATGCATTGAAATTAAAATGGCATCGAATCAATGTTTGAATTGACGAAAATCAAGCCAAAAACTGTGACTTATGATGTGTTCTTCTAGCTGTTGTATCGTCATAATTTGATGATGTTGGATACCATAGTTGGTTTGAGAAGGACGGCCGACCTAAAAGCTTTAAAAGCCCTATGGTGTCATTGTCGAAGGATGGTCGAAAAACGGTCAATTTAACGACCAAAGAATTAAGGTTTATCATGGATCTAGGTCTTAATCAAGTTAGGAAAACCTAATTGTCTGCCGTTTTGGTCAATGGGTCAACAAGATTGAACCTGAACTAGTCAACTATCAAAGCTTGACTGATCATCGTTAAATGGTCAATTTACGGTCATCGGTGCGTGTTAGCATATGGTAATGCATCACAGTCTTCCCCCGACGCATATTGCTTACTTTTGGTGCGTGAACACGCATGCATGGATTACTTAGGCATGTGGAGGCACATGCCACATCGACTCGGCACATAAAGGCATGTAGGACCATATTTTGGTGTATGACAACATGTAAGCAAATTTTCCCAGTGCGTTATTGGTGCATTTTCATCAAACTAATGCAACAACACACAACACAAATCCTAGAATCACAATTTATATGGTTGGGCAGCTTTTTTCTTTTTCAAAGTTTACAGCATAAATGATCTTAAAATCACACTAAAATTATATCAGTGCAAAAAGGACTCAAAGAACTTTCTATCAAGCTATAAAAGCATTCAAAACTCATTAGATAAAGTAGTTAAAACGAGTGACAAAATCAATGGCAAAACTGTAATTATCTTATAACTCTCTGCCATGCAACTTCAACACATACACATGCATTGAAATTTGGACTTTTAAGGAAAACAAAAACATTAACCAAGGCATAAAGGAAATTCCATAAACCTTGGGGTCTTCTATCACCTACTCTTTCACCAAGAATGAATTAGATAAAGGAAAATATAGAAGAAAAACCAACAAGTTTTTAATTTAATGTTTCATAAAATTTAAGTGTCTAAACTCTTACAAAAGCATGACCACCCTTTATATAGGGAAAAAGTGGTTGTAAAATGGACTTTCCAATACAAAATCTATTAATTATTTTATACAAAAATTTTGAATTAAGCTAAGCCATACCTCTTAGTTGCTGAAGACAAAAAGTGAGTTGCCTTTTCCCTAAATCTAAGAATCATGTCTCATAGTTTTGCAACTAAGTTTCCATCTAGTTCTAAGACAACTAAATACACAATGAGTTAAAATGGGCTTCAAAAGAGTCTTGGGTGGATTGGGCTTGGAAATGCACCATATAAAGCTTATTTTAGTCCAAAAGAGCAAATTGCTCAAGGAATTCTTAAGTCCAACTAATAAGGCTATGCCCAAAAGTGATGTTGGGCCAAAATTGAAGGTACAATGCTTATTTTAGCTTAGGATTTGCTAGACCTTCATTCTTCTTGGCTTCAAAGGCTTCATAGAGACTTGATGATGGCTTGGAACCCAAAAATGCCAATGGAATCGTGTATACATCATCCTCCTTGGGTTAAAAAGGATTTGCCCTCAAATCCTCAAGATAGTTATCTTCCACTTGCTGACCATTCGTAAACAAGCTCTCTTTTTTCACTTCTTTTTCCTTAATAGCTTTATGAACTTGTTGTGGACTAAGAAAAGTTAAAGTGATAGTCTTACCACTGAATTTAAAGGAGTAAGTGTTCTTTTTGCCATCATGTTTCACTTCCCTATCAAATTGCCAAGGTCTTCCTAATAACAAGTGACGAGCACCTATAGGAATCACATCACACAAAATCTTATCATTATAATGCTTGCCAATAGAGAAGGAAACAATCATTTGTTTGGCTACTTGGAGGCTGGTCCTATTACTCAACCATTGGAGCTTGTATGGTTGAGGATGAGGTATGGTAGGTAATCTAAGCTTTTCCACTAAGGCAGATGAAGCCATATTTGTACAACTTCTACTATCTATAATTAAAGAACATACGTTATCTCTAATGGTGCACTTTGATTAAAAAAATATGAAATCTTTGCTCTTCATGAGGAAGAGGCTTCGTATGCAAAGCTCTCATAATAACTAGTAACTCTCCTTCATCAACTTCTTATAGAATTTCTTCTTCTTCCTTATTGGTTTCATCACTTTCATGGCTGGAAACTTCACTTTCTTTTTCTTCTTGAAGGGACTCCTTAATGACTTGTATCTCCAACAAGGATGTGTCCATAGCCTTGGCATTTAAAACACTTTTTGTTGGAAAAGTTGGTCGTCACCATATTAGGCTTGTCCTTAGTTGGCTTTACACTTTTTCCTTACCTCCCTCCTTGGAAGAAGAATCAATGACATTTGTGTAGGATGGGGAACCTTTATGGTAAAAGATGTGTTTTTGTTAAATAATGTCCCTTTGGAGAATGACTTGGAGACCGTGGGCTTCAAAGTCTTCTTTTACTTGTCTACTTTAATAGCCAATATATACACATCTTCAAAAGTGCAATATGGTTGTAACTCTAACATATGAGCAATTTTTGATTCAATCCTCCAATAAATCTTGCAATGGTTTACTCCTTTACTTCCAACAGCTCACTCCTCATTAATAGCTTCTCAAATTCCTTTATGTAATGCTTAACATTATCACTTCCTTGCTTAAGGGTGTGCAATTTGAGATAAAGGTCTTGTTTATGATTATTAAGAAGAAATCTCCTATTCAAAAGCTTCTTAAGTTTGTCCCAAAACCTAACTTTCTTTTTGTTGTCCCTCTCTTTTATTTTTTTAAATTTTCTTACCACAAAGAAGCATAGTCTTTGAATTTTAGAGTGACTATCTTGCACTTTTTCCCATCCGAATAGCCTTTGTACTCAAAAACCCTTTTTATAGCATATAACAAATCAACAAAGTCATTCAGGCTCATACTGCCCTCAAATTCCAGAATTTCAATTTTCAATCCCTTATCATCATCCTTATTTCTTCTAGGTGCCCCATTTTGCTCTTCTCCACTTGAGTCATCATGAAACATCAATTCCTCCCTAGTATGTCTAGGAAGAGGAAGGAAAGGTCTAATATGTCTTCTTGGGTGATGTGGTTGGGTTGGGTAAGGTAAAGAAGTAGGTATTTAGCTTTGTGTTGAAGTATGGGGTTGTGATAAGGGTGCCCGACTTTGAGTGAGGGTCAAGTCTCTCATCATTTGCATCATTTGATTTATTCGATCCCTAATAGCTTTAAATTCTCTTTTGACCTCTTCTTTTAATGTCATGTGGACAAATTCGCAAGGATGAGAAGGTGAGGAGGATGAGGATAAAGTTTTTTTATGGGACATTTTTGGTAATAGCTAGTAGGTAAAGGCTAATGGCTATAAGTGTTTAAGGGTAGGGTAAGTATAGGTAAATGTTTAGGTTAACTAAGGTTTGTGTTTAGGCAAAATGAAGGTTCTATGAACAGTAATCGTGATAAACAATAACTTTCAAAATTAAACAGTAATTCTAAAATGGAGGACAACATAAATAAATCATACCAGCAACCAAAGCTTTGATACCAAATGGTGTGTTTTCATCAATTCAATTGCAAAAACACACACAACATAAAACCCTGGAATCACTATTTACATGATTGGGCAGGTTTTTCTTCTTCAAATTTTACAACCCAAATGATCTTTGAATCACACCAAAATTATATCAATGCAAAAAGACTCATCAGAACGAGTGGCAAAACTATAATTATCTCATAACTTTCTGCCATGCAACTTTAATACATGCACATGCATTCAAATTTGGATTTTTAAGGAAAACAAAAACCTTAACCAAGGCAGAAAGGAAATTCCACCAACCTTGGTCTTCCATCACTAACTTTTCCACCAAGAATGAATTAGATAAAGGAAAATAGAAAAGAAAAGCCAACAAGCTTTTGATTCAATGTTTCATAAAATTCAAGTGTCTAAACTCTTACAAAGGCATGACCACCTTTTATTCAAGGAAGAAGTGGCGGCAAAATGGACTTTCCAAAACAAAATCTATTAATTCTTTTATACAAAAATCCCTTGAATTAAGCTAAGTCATACCTCTTAGTTGCTAAAAACAAAAAGTGAGTTGTCTTTTCCTTAAATCTGGGAACCATGTCTCCTAACTTTGCAACTAAGTTTCCATCTAGTTCTAAGCCAACTAAATATACAAGTTTGAGTTAAATGGGGCTTCAAAAGAGTTTTGGGTAGATTAGGCTTGGAAAGGCACCATGTGAAGCTTATTTTAGGCCAAAAGAGCAAACTGCTCAAGGGATTCTTGAGTCTAACTAATAAGGCTATGCCCAAAAGTGAAGTTGTGCCAAAATTAAAGGTGCAATGCTTCATTTGGCTTGGGATTTGCTAGAACTTTATTCTTCTTGTCTTTAAAGGTTGCATGCAGACTCGAGAATGGCTTGGAACCCAAAAATACTAATGGAGTCGTGTATACATCAGTTATGACACGTGAAACCTTTTTTCTAAAGCGTGGCAACTGTATAATGCTCAGATTTGTGCATGGAATGTGTTTCATAGGTCCTACAACACGTAAAGACATGTAATACCTTATTTTGGTTCCCGAAAACAAATATTGGTATTTCACAACACATTTTTCAAATTCATGCAAGTTTGTTCAATATGGACCATCACATTGTGTATATGATGTGATTATCTGATGATCTAATGGTGCATGCTAAGAGTATATATAATTAGGTGTACTCTCTCAATTGGAAAAAAGACAGAATATAGTCTAACATATTCATACATGACCATTAGCCCCGTAATTAATTATCTTGTTTGGAACAAGGATTCAAAAAATTTTGGGACTGAGCGGATACATTATAGCTTGCTAAAGAATGACGCTTAGTAATGTATAAGAGAAAATCCACCACGTTGACGTTATTTCCAAATTAACAAAATGTGAAGTATTTGACCTACCACAAATTTTATAGAGACTTGATAAAGTGACTATAAGAATGATACAGGTTGATGAAATGATCCTAATCATTATAAATGATACATTTATTGTATCATCTATATGTGTATGTGTGTGTTAAATGTGGAAATTTTGAGATTGGTAGAGTTTAGTGAATTTCTCACCCAAAATTAATATTGACACAAATAGATTGAATTTTAAAATGACAAGCATTTGAGTCATGAAAGATGATGAGAACATAGTGAACTTTCTATTTAATGCCTTATGTGAGATATTTTAAATTTTAATGGGTAATTGTGATAATTGATTTGTATTTGGTTGTGTTGATTAAGTTTTATCTTGGTGCATATTCATCAAAACATGTAACAATATCCAAATGTTAAAATTTTTTTTTATTGTTCATTTATAAGGGCAGTTTTTTAATTCATTCAATTTGACAGCCAAGATGAATTCCATTCTAAACTAAACTTATATCAATGCATTCACAACACAATGAACTATCTTTTGATCTGTGGTAGCACAAACAAGGCAAAAGATAAAGCAATCAAAATGAAGATAAAAATCAATCATAGATTTGGTAATTTCTCTGCAACTTTCTGCAATGTCCCACAAACCACACATTAATGCATTTAATATTTTTGGATTATAAGGATGTATAAATGAAACCAAGGCATAAAGGAAAAATTCCACCAACCTTGGGGTCTTCTACCACAAATCTTCCTCTCAGATGATTGGATAAAGAAAAAAAGAGACAAAGGCTTCAAAGTTTTGTCACCAAGTTCATTAAAAAAGTAAGCTCTAAATTTTACAATTGGAAGGCCACCCTTTATATTTGAGGAGGTGCCGACAAAGCTACAATTTTCCAATAAAAGTCAACTAAAAAAAGCAAGTAGTTTACATATTTTAAGCTAAGCTTCACATTATAAACTAACCCCATACTTCCTAATGTGCTAGTAGACAAAAGTTGTTGCCTTTTTCCCTAAATTTAAGAACCATGTTCCCTAACTTTATCAACCGACTTCCCAATGAGTCTTGGATGTCTAGGTTTGTGATGGACATCCTTTAGGACCTTTTTGGGCCAAATAAAACAAGTTACTTAAGTGGATGTTGAGTCTATTCAATAATGTTATGCCCAAAAGTGAGATTGGGCAAAAAATGAGCATGTATTGCCTCATTTGGCTTTTGAAGGGTTGGATCTTCATTCTTCTTAATCTCTTAAACGGAATGGAGGCCTGAGAAAGATACAAAACCCAACAATGGTGATGGAGCCAGATATGTATCATATCTAAATTATATCTTTGTAATCTAGTTACCCATAGCATCTTAGGACATGATGATTGATTTGAATGAAAATGATATTTAATAGGGATAATTACAAAGTATGACATTTAATAATGCACAATATCCTATATGAGCAAAAGGCTTTAGAGGTCACAAATCAGGTTATGATAGAGTCACAGTTGACTGAGCGATAAAAACCCGAATGTTGCCTTATGATAAGGCCATTAATTGTTACTATTTTGATTTATAATTCCCTTGTGTTGTGTGGAAATTTGATTTAATCTAATGGAATTACTTATCTTTTTGCATTTAGGAAGCTTTGAGCAATTTTGGAATAAATAGGGCCAAAAAGAGGAAAAACTGCAGCAGATATACTAAACTGGAAATTTCATAATGCAGACTAGGCGTGGGCACGTGAAAGATGAGAGCAGAATCCGGAAAACAGATCTGAACGCCCAGATCAGCTGCAAGAGTCCATAAAATATTAAGATTTGCTTCCTAGGAAAAGGATAATCACCAGCTGAAAAAGAGGATTAATTGAGTTAAATAAGGAATGATATTTTTGGAAGAAGGATTTATATTAAAAATACATATCTTCTCCTTTCTTTTTGGGAAGATATGTATCACTTTGCTTGATTGAATTAGGAGATTAGGATTGATTTCAATTTCCAGATTTTTAGGAGGAAGATAATATATATACTCTTATTTTTATTTGAAAATTATCAACCATTGTATTGAGAGAATTAGAGAGCAAAACATGTTCTACAGTGGCTGAGTAATTTATCTTGGTTGAAGGGATCTGAAACCATGGAACTACAATGATTGTGAGATTTATTTTTGTTCTTTAATGCATCTTTTAATTATTCGAGTATTGATTATCTTTCTGAATTATTTGTTTATGATTGTGTTGGTTGATTTCTAAGGCGCGCGATTAGTTTATCAATTAATATAATCTACGGCTAGTTTAGGTGCTGAATCCGTAATTGTTCAATCCATCTAATCGAAGTGGCAACTAGGTTTATCGTTTGCTACGTCAGAAGCTATAATCCTAGGAAAATAATCAACTAGATTAAATGCAACGTCGTACGTTTGTGTTGTCTTGCTTCGTTGGTCTTTCTAATTCGTAATGCTATTGTTTAATTAAATTCGAGATCGTATCCGAATTATTAATCCATAAGGGTTAATTGAAATACATGTTTTTGGTTAACTAATCGTAAGGAAGGACAGGTTAATTTAATACCACAATGAATATTTGAATAATTAATTTGATATTTTGTTTCGATGATCGATCGTAGTTCCAATGGTGGATGTGACCGAAGACCAAGGTTTGTTAAATCGATTTATTCCTTTTAGATTATTTTACTGAATTTTATTTATTGTTTTTCATTATAATTTGCATTCACTTCAAAACCCCCTTTTTATTTATTTGTTTCGATTTATTTGTGACGACATACTAATCTAAGCTCTTCGAGGGAACGATCCCTACTTTCCTTTACTACATTTTTGTTACAGGAATTTAGGATTTAATTTGGGTGTCAACGACAGCACGTACCAAATTTTGGCGCCGTTGCCGGGGAGTTTTTACTTTGTATGTTCGTTACGCGATCTTTGAAACAAGCTAGTTTACATTTTGATCCAGAAATTGAAAAGACTGCAAAAGGGCTGAGAAAAGAAGCGAAAAGGAGACTGCACGTACACAAGGCAGTTCACGAAACAGAGGAAAACATGGCTGAAAATCAGACTTTAAGGGAGCTTACTGCTCCAGATTTAAATCAACAACCACATTGCATTACTTTTCCAAATTTAGATGTTAATACCACATTCGAATTAAAATCTGGACTAATTCATCTTTTACCTGTTTTTCGTGGCTCTGCAGGTGAAGATCCTCATAAACATTTGAAAGAATTTCATGTGGTGTGTACCGGAATGAAACCGAATGGAGTAACCGAAGAACAAATCAAGATGAGGGCTTTTCCGTTTTCTTTGAAAGATGATGCGCAAGATTGGCTGTATTATCTACCTGCTGGAAGTATCACTACTTGGCATGAGATGAAAAGATTATTTCTGCAGAAATTTTTTCCAGCATCAAGAACAGCCAGCATAAGGAAAGAAATTTGTGGCATTAGGCAGCAGAGTGGAGAGTCTTTATACGAATATTGGGAGGGCTTTAAAAAACTCTATGCGAGTTGTCCACATCACCAAATTAGTGACCAGCTGCTTATTCAATATTTCTACGAAGGACTTCTATCAAATGAGAGAAATATGATTGATGCAGCAAGTGGTGGAGCATTGGCTGACAAAACACCTGAAGCAGCCCAGAATTTAATTGCAAATATGGCGTCGAATTCACAACAATTTGGGAATAGATTAGACCATTCGTCTCAGCGTGTCAATGAGGTAAATGTGTCTTCTCTTGAAAGACGACTTGATGATCTAACTACTCTTGTACGTCAAATGGCTGTAGGAAAAACAGAGGCATCGAAAGTTTGTGGAATCTGTTCGGTAGGAGGACATCCAACTGATATGTGCCCAACACTTCAGAAGGACTACTCTGAACATGCTAATGCAGTGGGGGGATTTTTAGGACAGCAGCAGCGAAATCATAATTATAATCCCTATTCAAATACTTACAATTCAGGTTGGCGAGATCATCCTAATTTTCGTTATGGGAATGCACATGTGGATCAGCCTTCAAATAATTTTCAGCCATACCAGCAGCATTATATTCCTAGACAGCAGCAACCAACTCAAATTTCTGATTCAGGTACATCTCTTGAAGATATTGTTAAAAGTTTGGCTACTAACACTATGAAATTTCAGCAGGAAACCAGAGCCAGCATTCAAAATCTAGAAAATCAAATGAGTCAGATGGCTACTGCAATCAGTAGGCTGGAAGCACAAAATTCAAGCAAACTACCATCACAAACTGTGATGAACCCAAAGGAGAATGTTAGTGCCATAATGTTGAGGAGTGGAAAGGAGCTGGAGATGCCAATTAAAGCACAACCTGCACCAGCACAGCCAGCAGAAAATAGAGAAGAATTGGTAGCAGAAAATAATTCTTCTAAAAAGGTAGCGGCAGGTAAATATCCTTCTTTCAGCGAATACAAACCTGTTCCTCCTTTTCCTGAAGCTTTAAAACTGAAATGCGAAAGCAATGCGGATTTATATGAGACCTTTCAAGACTGTGAAGTCAATATTCCACTATTTGATGCAATGAAACAAGTGTCTCACTATGCTAAATTTTTGAAAGAGCTGTGTACATTGAAAAGAAAGCAAAAACTCAAAAGGTATGAAAAAATAAAGGTAAGAGAAAATGTTTCAGCCATAATTCACAAAAATCTTCCTGAAAAATGCAAAGATCCAGGTATGTTTTGCATCCCTTGCACAATAGGAGGCACAAAAATTGAAAAAGCCATGTTAGATTTAGGAGCATCTATTAATGTAATGCCATATTCCATTTATTTTGCTCTTAATCTTGGACCTTTAGAAAAAACTGGCACAGTTATTCAATTGGCTGATAAATCAAATGTATATCCCAAGGGGTTAATGGAAGATGTTCTTGTTCAGGTTAATGATAAATTAATTTTTCCAGCTAATTTTTATGTTCTTGACATGGAAAATAATGACCAATCTGCACCTATTTTGCTAGGAAGACCCTTTCTGAAAACAGCTAAAACGAAAATTGATGTTCATAAAGGCACACTGACCATGGAGTTTGATGGTGAAGCTGTCCAATTTAATATTTATGATGCTATGAAATATCCTGATATGGATTTTCCTGTGTATTCAGTTGATTTAATTGATTCTCTAGCACATGATATACTTGATGGTGATGATGAGTTAAAGGTGGCTTACCATAAAAATATTTTGAAAGAAAGAGATGAATTTAAATTAGTTTCAGATGTGCAGAATGCAGGGACAGAGATGAATGGCTCAGAGAGCTGAAAAATACAGGTAATTTATTTTATATTGAACTGCCAGTGCCTAATGAAAAATTGTTACCTTCTATTTTGCAGGCACCAGAGCTGGAGCTGAAATCTCTTCCAAATCACCTCAAATTTGTGTACCTTAGAGATGGGGAAACCTTACCAATGATCATTTCCAGCAAGTTAAATGAGTAGCAAGAAGAGAAACTGGTGCAAATTCCAAAAAAGCTAGAGATTCAGAGCTTAGCAACATCAAAAGTATTTCAAGTTAATGGCCATAGACTCAAAATGTTTTATAAAGGAGTGCCAGCTGAAAACATCAGAGAGGTGGAGTTGAAAGATCCCGGATAAATAGATGAAGGCATTACGTCGAGCCGACGACTGTAAACAAAGGCGCTACTTGGGAGGCAACCCAAGCTTTCAATCTTATTTTGATTAATGCTGCAATTTTAATTTTCTAGACATTTGCTTTTAATTTTGGTTTATGTTTTCCAATTTTAGTTTTAAATTTCAGTTTATGATTTTTAGATATTTAATTAGCAATTATTTTATGATTTTCGCTTAGGTTTATTTTAATTTATTTTCATGTTACTATTCAATCGTCTTCTTCCTCCTGCAGGTTCCAGTGAGCTGTCTGTAAATGTTCATGGGGGAGAAATCTGCATTTTGGTATTCTGGAACTGGTTCATGTGCTTCCGTCAAAAGTCTAGCTTCTGCTTTGCTATTTTCTTAAATTCAAGGGGGCCATATGATTTAGTGTAATTATAAGGCTGGGTTTATATGCTTCCAGAGACCATTTTTGCCAAACCTACGCCTCACAATTTCTCTCCAACTAAAATAAAAACCTAGCAGCCCCTTTCCTCATTCTACAACGCCATGGTCAGAACCCGTTCACAAGCATCAAAGAGCAGCAAAAACCCACCCATCAGAGGCCTTCTACACCGGAGCTATCATCGAAATCTGAAGAATCCTCCATCAATTGCAACTCTTCATAATTCAAACTACTGTTCCTCATTTTCCCCAAATCCAGAGAAGTTTTCTTTCCTTTTTCTTTTAAATTTCAGTTTTTATTATTATTCTGTTTTGTTTAAACATTGAGGACAATGTTTGGTTTAAGTGTGGGGGAGGGTGTATTTGTGTTTTATTTTCTATTGTTTACTGCTCTGTCTTTCAGTTTGCTGTCTTTCAGTCCTATAGTTATTTTTTTTCTGCTCTGTTCTTATGTGTCATCTTGCTGTTCTGCTATTAGTTTATTTTGTCTACTTGTTTTATTTTTCTGTCAGTTTTTTTTTTCTGTCTTCTTTTGTGATATGCTTATTCTATTATGCCTTATTTTTTTTCTTTACTTCGTTCTGTCTATGTTGCTGCTCCTTGCTGGATAAAGTTTGATTTTTATGGCAGCTAGTGTATCCTTCCCTGTTTTTAGTCAGCTAAACAGTCCATTAATCTCACTTTGAATGAATTAATTTGTATGCATGCCTTGGAATTTAGCCGATTCAATAGGAGAGCATTGTACACTGATTTGTTAGACTAATTAGGGGTATGCACTTAAACAAATTTTGATAATTGAGTGCTAGAGTTTGTTTGAAGTTGAGGTGAATTTATTTATCCCTTGAGTTTTGAGCCGAAAAAGATTGAAACATACATATCAATCTATATTTTCTTTGATGAGTGATATTCTCCCATGTGAATATATCTCTAGAACTTGCTTTGAACCGTTTCGAGACCACATTGAAATATGCATGCATGGAAATGATAAAGGCATTCTTGTTTAAAACCTTTAGCTTAAAAAGCCAACCTATTTTAATTTCCCTAGTTAACCCTTTGAGCCTTACAAAACCTTTGATTCTTTGTGCTAAAACCATATTACAAAGCCAAGCCTTCAAGTAAAAATCCTCACCCAACCATGAAAATGAGCAAGGCATTTAAACTTAAATTTGTTGCTTGGTGAATTTGTTATCTTGAGAAATTTAAGTGTGGGGGAAAAGGGAACTTAATTGTATAAGAAGAGATGATGAAAAGAAGTTGGCATGGATAGTGCTATTGAGATTGCCTTATGTTGTTATTTTTGGTACCCAATTCTCTTAGTTATTCAAAAAGAAAAAAGAAAAAAGAAAAAAAATGCTGAAAAAGAAAACAAAAAAAAAAAAAAAAAGAAAACAGAAAAGAAAAAAAAAAAGAGGAAAAAGAAAAGAAGTTGAAAAAGAGAGAAGAGAAAGGCAATAGCAAGTAGCAAAGAAATGTGGTGAATGTGGTGGCTTTAACTTTACATTTTTGTTCCCCTTAGGTGTTTAAATGCTTTGTTAATATTCATGGTTTTAACCTTTTGTATCCATTAATCCTCACCTTTACCCAAAACCCCATTACAACCTAAAATAAAGTCCTTTTGATTTATGCATGTATATAATCTAAGTGGTGGAGATTTGGTGTATAAGCAAGCCTATGGTAGAATGTTTGCATTGGAAGAATTTGAGCGAAACACCGAACCATTAAACACATGAGTGATATGAGTGATAACCGTGAGGATGATTCACCAAAGCTTTATACATGCTTTAGAATGCGATTATCTTGATTTGTCTTTGTGCATACTTCCTTGTAAAGTTTGATAATGATGTGTGTTGATGCTTGAATCTTGGTTGGTTTAAATCTTAAGGTATGCACACTTTTTTGGTATCGTGAGAAAAGAGATTGATGGAACATTTTCGTGTTTGCTTTGTTTTTGTTTTTGTTTTACTCGAGGACGAGCAAAAGATAAGTGTGGGGGAATTTGATAAGGCCATTAATTGTTACTATTTTGATTTATAATTCCCTTGTGTTGTGTGGAAATTTGATTTAATCTAATGGAATTACTTATCTTTTTGCATTTAGGAAGCTTTGAGCAATTTTGGAATAAATAGGGCCAAAAAGAGGAAAAACTGCAGCAGATATATTAAACTGGAAATTTCATAATGTAGACTAGGCGTGGGCACGTGAAAGATGAGAGCAGAATCTGAAAAACAGATCTGAACGCCTAGATCAGCTGCAAGAGTCCAGAAAATATTAAGATTTGCTTCCTAGGAAAAGGATAATCACCAGCTGAAAAAGAGGATTAATTGAGTTAAATAAGGAATGATATTTTTGGAAGAAGGATTTATATTAAAAATACATATCTTCTCCTTTCTTTTTGGGAAGATATGTATCACTTTGCTTGATTGAATTAGGAGATTAGGATTGATTTCAATTTCCAGATTTTTAGGAGGAAGATAATATATATACTCTTATTTTTATTTGAAAATTATCAACCATTGTATTGAGAGAATTAGAGAGCAAAACATGTTCTACAGTGGCTGAGTAATTTATCTTGGTTGAAGGGATCTGAAACCATGGAACTACAATGATTGTGAGATTTATTTTTGTTCTTTAATGCATCTTTTAATTATTCGAGTATTGATTATCTTTCTGAATTATTTGTTTATGATTGTGTTGGTTGATTTCTAAGGCGCGCGATTAGTTTATCAATTAATATAATCTACGGCTAGTTTAGGTGCTGAATCCGTAATTGTTCAATCCATCTAATCGAAGTGGCAACTAGGTTTATCGTTTGCTGCGTCAGAAGCTATAATCCTAGGAAAATAATCAACTAGATTAAATGCAACGTCGTACGTTTGTGTTGTCTTGCTTCGTTGGTCTTTCTAATTCGTAATGCTATTGTTTAATTAAATTCGAGATCGTATCCGAATTATTAATCAATAAGGGTTAATTGAAATACATGTTTTTGGTTAACTAATCGTAAGGAAGGACAGGTTAATTTAATACCACAATGAATATTTGAATAATTAATTTGATATTTTGTTTCGATGATCGATCGTAGTTCCAATGGTGGATGTGACCGAAGACCAAGGTTTGTTAAATCGATTTATTCCTTTTAGATTATTTTACTGAATTTTATTTATTGTTTTTCATTATAATTTGCATTCACTTCAAAACCCCCCTTTTATTTATTTGTTTCGATTTATTTGTGACGACATACTAATCTAAGCTCTTCGAGGGAACGATCCCTACTTTCCTTTACTACATTTTTGTTACAGGAATTTAGGATTTAATTTGGGTGTCAACGACAGCACGTACCACCTTACACCAACGTGATGTGGATGCACATCATGCATGTAAGAAGCAAGACTCACTTCATGTGATATCTTAACTTGTTCCATGAATAACGATTTGGTATATGGTACTAGTAATGCTTAACTACATATGTCATAAGTATGATTTTGATAGAATAGTTTGGAGGAATTGCAACCTTAAATAAAGGCAATTGATCATAAATTTGATAAAATAGGAATATGATTATGGAACTGAAGTCAAATAGGCTCTACTTGATAAATGAACAGTAGGTTCATGTAGTAGAGTGATCTCATCCTAAAAATTATAGTGTATAAAAGTGGATATGACCTACAATGAAAATATAAGGACTATTGTTAGTAGTTTTTACCATATAGAACTAAAAGACAAGTGCCCTTAAGGCAACTTGGTACTCATATATACATTGCAAAATCGAGTTCCAAAAGTTTCAAAAGTAAGTGGCCTAAGTTTGAGTAAGGGAAGGAGATCATATAATGCTCAAAGAACAATAACAAGAAATTGAAATAGGAGAGAGGCAAATGTACTAGAAGAAAAGATAGAAACAAGATGAAATGTTACAATAGAAGCAATAAAAGTTATTTCGCCTGTGAATGAACGAAGCTGAAAAGGCCAAACGACTATTTCCCACCCAAGGTATGCTGTAATGACAAGTTTCCCCCCTTTAACTATGGAAATACCAAACACCCACCCATGGCCAGTTAAATTTAACAGAACCCTAACGCCTGAAAATTTTATCTCCTTTTGCCCCCCTAAAGTTTGAAAACAAAAATTTCCCCCCAGCCTAAGTTTAAGAAAATGGCAGTTTCACCCTAGGGTTTGGTTTTGAAATCTCCGGCGACCTCTCCGGCTCCGTTGCCGACGGCTTCTCCCTCCCGAAGAATCCTCTCCTTCCGGTGATCGGTTTCCTCCCATTTGGAGGCCCGATCGTCGCCGGAAAAGCGGTGGGAGACGAAGAACTTCGTCGGGGAAGAACTTCCCCGACGAAGTTCTTCGTCTCCCACCGCTTTTCCGGAGACGATCGGGCCTCCAAATGGGAGGAAACCGATCACCGGAAGGAGAGGATTCTTCGGGAGGGAGAAGCCGTCGGCAACGGAGCCGGAGAGGTCGCCGGAGATTTCAAAACCAAACCCTAGGGTGAAACTGCCATTTTCTTAAACTTAGGCTGGGGGGAAATTTTTGTTTTCAAACTTTAGGGGGGCAAAAGGAAATTATATTTTAGTTTATTTTTTAATATTATAGAGAAAATGACAATTTTACCCTTAACCCCGTTACTTTTAACTGGCCATGGGTGGGTGTTTGGTATTTCCATAGTTAAAGGGGGGAAACTTGTCATTACAGCATACCTTAGGTGGGAAATAGTCGTTTGGCCAAGCTGAAAATGATATTGTCTCATTCTACATAAAGTGATGAAACTTTATTTTCTAGTACTATGATATTAATTGAGTATTATCCTACATAGGTTATAGACTCAGAAGTCATTGACCAAGTAGCTCATAATAGAGGATCTTTAGTAGAATTATGTCAAATTCCAAAGACGGTGAATTGAATGTATGTAGACAATAACACAAGGGTTCTAGTAAGGAGAATGGACACGAGCAAATGAGTTTTGTAAGGTGGTGAATCCTATACCTACATGAAATCTAACATACTCCAAATATTCAACGAATCTTGGTCTAAGTACTTGTTCTTCTTAAACTATAATATAATTTGAATTTATCTAAGTGTTTTATCAAATTTTAATAGAATTGATTTCTATGGATTTGGTTTGTTAGTTGAATGATTATATGGTGTTTATCGCACTTCATTATGGTAATGCTAGTTCTTTATTATTTGCTTCTCGTATATGTATGGATATATATGCAAATATGTGACATGCTAAGTTAAAGCACGTTTGGCCAAGTGGATTGAATAAATTGGTCAATGAAAGTTCATTAGGAAGTTTCATATAAATAAAACTGCCTACAGTGAGTATTACCTAACTAAAAAAACTTCTAGAAAGCCATTTGACAAAGCTATAAGAGTTTAACTTCCTTTGCAATTTATATACTTAGGTATATGTTTTCCAATGAAGTTAAAGTTTGAGAAGGTGTCTTATATTCATTACTTGTGTTGATGACAATGTTCAATTCAGTCTTGTCTACTTGATCTCCCATAAGTCAAAAGCAATAGATTTTTTTAGACATTATATATAATTGAGGTTGAGAATCAATAAGATAATATGGATAAGAGTTTTAAAACTAACCAAATACTTGAGTATTTGTCTGAAAAGTTCAAGGAATTGAGTAATGGAAAAGGAATAGTGTGGCAACTAATAATTCCAAAAACTTCACAACAAAATGGTGTAGCGTAAAGGAGTAATTGAACTTTATTGGAATTGGTTAGGTCAATGATGGCACAAGCAAAACATAAATGTCATTTTGTGATAATATGACATTAACTACTACTTATGCACTTAACCGAGTGCCAACTAAATTAATTGCTTCCACTCCCTATGATTTATGGTCAAGTAGAAAACTTGAGTTAATTGATTGCAGTCATAGTGGTTAGTAGTGTTTATTTATAGCTTTTCCTATGAGTTTGAAAAACTAGGGCCAATAAGAAAGGAATGTATCTTTATCAGATATGTTAAACACCCTAGGGAGGATTTTGTTGGAAGATTAACTGAAATTGTATTAAAAGATGTTATATTTACAGAAGATATATTGCTTCATAAGGATAATGTTGATAAAAGGTTTCATCTGAATGAGATGAGAGAATAATGAGGATAGATACATCTTAACGACCATTAGTTGAGTCCTAAGAGGTAATAACTACTCTTATTCTAAACAGTGAGAGCAAATACAATTGAGCTCCAACCAATTTCAGACAATAGGAGTAATGATCCTCAACAGCTTGCTTCATCCATCTCAACCTGGTGAGAGTATTGAGACTAAACTTCAATCTATTTCGGATAGTGGGAGTGATGATCCTTAATTGCATAAGAATGAATGCCTAAAAGTACTTTAATGAAATTTTAAATTGAAAACGAGATTTTCATAACCATTCCCCAAGATGATGAAGAACCTAAAATCACAAAAAAAGTTGTCTCATCCCTTGACAAGGAAAAATGGTAAGATGTATTGGAAAAAGAAATGAAATACATAGAAATAAGCCAATTCTAGGTTTTGGTTGACTCACTGTTAGTTCAGAAATCCATTGGGAACAAGTGTGTTCCCTGAATCAATTGTAAGGTGAATGGCTAAATAAATAGATATAATCTCGACTTATAACGAATAATTATACCCAAGCAATAGATATAGATAGTGAAGAAAGATGTTTTGTCATTTGTAAAATTTACCTCAATATATTTGATTCTATATATAGTAACACATTTGAATTTAGAATTACATTATATGAATGTCAAGACAACTTTCCTTAATGGAGAACTTGGCAAAGAAATCTACTTAAAACGAGATTTAGATCTTGTTGTTATAGGTCTAAAGTGCAGAGTGTACAAGCTTTAAAAACGTTAAATGGCTTAAAACTATCATTCAAACACTAGTACTTGAAATTTCATAAGACTTAATATTTTATGACTTTAAAATAATTAATCAAGACCATTATGTCTATGTGACGAAGTCTAATAACAAATTTATAATTCTATCAATGCGTATGATGATGTGTGATGGCTATAAATGATTTGTAGTAAGTGATGATCAACAAAGGATGGTTGTCCATACTTTTAACCTACAGGATATGGGAAAGCAAATTACATATTAGAAACTAACATCCAAAGAGATTGTTCAAAGAAACTTTTGACTCTATCACAAGAGTATAATATTCAAAAAATTCTAGAACTACCTAATATGGCAAGTTATGAACTTATTGATACTCTTATGTCAAATGACGAATTATTAAGCTGATAGGTATGTCCCAAAACTTAAGATGGAAGTAGAGAAATTTCAATAGTTACCTATTCATATGTTATCAAATGTATTATGTATGTTATGATGCATATATGTCTAGACATTTGTTTTTGTTGTTGGGTCGGTTAGTTGATACAAGTCAATATTGAAAAGAGTATTGAAAGGTTGTCTATAGAATATTGATATATTTTTAGAAAGGCTTTGTGGATTATTGTTTATGTGATTAAGGATCAAATTTGTGTTTGATTAGCTATTGAGATGCCAACTAAGGAGATGATTTAGACCAACACAAATCAATTTCTGGCTATGTTTTCTTACTCCAAAAGGGCTCATATCTTGGAGCAACAAGAAACAAAGATATATAGCCTTACCCACAACGGAGTTCAAGTATATAGTCTGTTCAGTAATTGTGCAAAAAATTATTTGGTTAAGAAGATTCTTTGTGAATCTGGGAAATAGGAAGATATTATCGAAACAATAATAGTCTGTTGAAATAAACGATCTTGAGTATTATAGGATAATCAAACATACCGACACTGAACATAATGTTTTAAGAGACTTTATTTCTAAGAGGGAAATAAGCGTACAATATAATTCTATGCATTATATGATCACTAATCCTTTGACCAAGATTGTTCCAAAAAATGTATATCTTGTACATGTTGAATTTATTGGATTATGTAGATTGAGATTACTAAGTTGTTGAGTTTATATATTGTACTGGTGACATAACATAGAAAACCATGAATTCAAGTTTATTTTGTATTTGAACTTGCATCTCGAAATTCTTGGGTTTTCACTGTATACACATTGTTTTTAACTCAACAAAATTATAATATCATAGAAGTTAAAGAATGACTCACTTACATAAGCAATCGCCTTTGGCATTGAGAGAATACATAAAGATGAGACATTATTCTTGGGAAAAGTGGCGCTAAGAGAACATAACAATAGGAGACAAATTTTTTAAGAAAAGATTTATCAAAGTTAAAATGTCACCTTGATGATTAATCAATATGAGGTCATGAATGTATACATTTGAAAATGACTAATTTTGATTTCCTATGTCTAAACAACTTATTAATGCTAGATGTGAGTTTTTAATATGGATAAATACCTACAAGTGTAAAGATAATTAAGAACTTGGGTTAGGCACTGGCTGCAGCAACTGAATTAAGATTTGTACAATGTAAGGAATGACATATGAGAAAATACAAACTGTAACACATGATTCATATTATGTGTGCATAAGTAAGACAACTAGTTAAAGTAATGAGAAGATGAATTCTTACTCCCTCACTATGTGAGACTTTATAAGGATTACTTTTTGCTGGTACACTTTGACGCTTTGTTGTTATTTGATGTTTACTTTTATTATTGCTATCTTAGCTTGATACCTATGGCCAACGATTTGGTCTATGGAACATGACTAGAAAAACAACTAAGTTTAAATTGAGAATTTCGAGTAGAAGAAGAAGAGTTATATATTATATGTGTCTATTAGCTGACCGATCATATCACTCATATGGGAGAATGGACTTAATCATGGATACATAGGAAAATAACACAATGATAAATAAGAGATTGATAGGAGCTAGTGTTATTGAGTAAGTCTAGGGTAAGGTGTTATAAGTTTAATGCTTTATTTTGTTGTAATCAGATTGAAGTGACTATGCTATTCTTAACATATGTATCATATTTAGCTCTTAAGTGCAGGTTGCTCACAAGGTCGTATGACACATTTGTAAGTATGAAACATACTACCATATGAGATTTTTATGGATAAGTACTTGGTTCGAGTCTTCTCTCATGTGTGAGTAGAGATATTGGGTTCGGGTCCACCTATGACAAGTCAACCTGATACAATTTATTTAATTATTAAATTGGTAGTTGGTGTGAAAGTTATTGGCAATTAGACTTTATTTAAAGTCCAAAATTGCCTACCCTCAGCAGTAATAAATGTAACATTTTCTAGAAGAAGTTTTTCTCTTTTTCTTCTCCACACACAAAACCAAAATAACATAGTATTTTCTGTTTCCCAAAAGGAATGTAGTACGTAGGCTCATGAAAATGACTCACGTCAACACCTCATGTTGTATATAGATTGCCTTTGTCACAAAATAGAAGCTAGATATGCCAAATTTATATTTGTACAATTTACAGAATTGATTTTTGACATGTTAAATGTTTCCAATAGGAAGGTTATGTTATGTTATCATTTTAGGATCTAAAATGGAATAGGGGAATTGAGAGAAGATGTTAAGGAGTTATGCATACCCAACGTCATCACCATTGCCGGGTTCTCAATCTTTCCCAAGCTTTCATGTCATCTAAGAGATTAAGAAGAATGAAGATCTAACCTTTCACAAGCCAAAAGAAGCAATACATGCTTATTTTTGGCCCATTCTCACTTTTTGGCAAAACATCATTGAATGGACTCAAGATCCACTTAAGTGACTTGTTTTATTTGGCCTAAAGAAGTCCCAAAGGAAGTCCATCACAGGCCCAAGACATCCAAGACTCATTGGGAAGCCCCTTGAGTCCAAAATTGAGTAATTAATTGCTTTGGAACTAAATGGGAAGTTGATTGATAAAGTTAGGGAATATAGTTCCTAAATTTAAGTAAAATGGCATTAACTTTAGTTTCCTAGCACATTAAGAAGTATGAGATTAGTTTATAATGTGAGGCTTAGCTTAAAATATGTCAACTACTTGCTTTTTTAAGTTGACTTTCATCAGAAAATTGTAGCATTGCCACCACTTCCTCATATGTAAAGAGTGGCCTCCCAATTGTAAAGTTTGAATAAACTTGGTGATAAAGCTTTGAAGCCTTTATCTCTTTTTTCCTTTATCCAATCATCTTAGAGGAAGATTAGTGATGGAAGACCCCAAGGTTGGTGGAAAATTTCCTTAATGCCTTGGATTCATTAATACATCCATAGAATCCAAAGTTGAATGCATTTATGTGTGGTTTGCTAGACATTGTAGAGAGTTGTAGAGAAATTACCAAAGCTACTACTAACTTTTATCTTCATTTTGATTACCTTATCTTATGCCTTTTTTGTGCTGTCATAGATAAAAAAATAAGTCATTGTGTTATGAATGCATTGATGTAAGTTTGCTTTGTATTCGAATTTGTTTTGGCTGTCAAATTGAAAGAATTGAAAAACTGCCCTTATCAAATAAATAATGAAAATAGATTTTAGCATTTGGATATTGTTGCATGTTTTGATGAATATGCACTATGTGGTATCAGAGCCATGGTTTCTAGTGTGAGCTTTTAGTAGTCCTCTTATTCTCAAAGTTACTATTTATCACTAAAATTTACTTTTTATTGGTTGACACTATTCAAGAACCCAAACCTACCCAAAATCAACTTTTTAAAGCCAAAACACTTACCAATACTTACCGCAACCTTAAAACACTTACAACTTTAACCCTCACCTACTTGTCTAGTATCAAAATGTCCCAAAAAGGTGACTCATCCTCATCCACATCACCACATCATCCTTGGAAATTTAGCCAAATGAAATTGCAAGGGGAAATTCAAGAACCTAAGGACCAAATGATTCAAGTAAGGCAACTACTTAAGGACATGGCTATAACCCAACACCACGTACCCTTCCATATCAACCAACCCTATAAAACCTCCTAATATGACACCTTAGATCTTCTTCTCCTTCTCCTAGACACCATGAAGAGGAATTAATTCTTCTTAGTGATACAAGTGAGGAAGAACAAGAAAGGGCACCAAGGAGAAATAAGGATGATAATAGGGGATTAAGAATTGAAATTCTGGAATTTGAAGGAAATATGAGTTTGGATGAATTTATTGACTGGTTTTATGCAATTGAAAGGGTTTTTGAATACAAAAGCTACTCAAATGAAAAGAAATGCAAACTAGTCATCTTGAAATTCAAAAGTTATGCTTCTTTGTGGTAGAAAAAATTGAAAAAGCAAAAAGACAGTTAGGTCATAGGAAAAGCTCAAGAAAATTATGAAGAGGAGATTTCTTCCCGAAAACCATAGACAAGACCTATACCTCAAGTTACACACTGTCAAGCAAGGTAGTGATAGTGTTAAGCATTACATTAGGGACTTTGAGAAGTTAATGATAAGTAGTGACTTGTTAGAGGTTAAAAAACAGACCATTACAAGATTTCTTGGTGGATTAAACCAAGACATAGCTAATATGGTTGATTTACATCCTTATTCCACCTTTAAGAATGTATGTAAGTTGGCCATTAAGGTTGACAAGCGAAAGAAGGCCATGAAGCCCATAGTTTTCAAGCCATTCTCCAAAGAGAAATTATTTAACAAAAACATATCTTTTACCAAGGGAACTACTTTCCATAAAGGGTCCCCATCCTACATAAAGGCTATCAATTATTCTTCCAAGGAGAAAGGCAAGGAAAATATGGTAGAGATAACAAAAAAAAAGCCTAAAATGGGAAAACTAGACCACTTTAATAAGAAATGTTTCAAGTGCCAAGGCTATGAACACTTCTAAGTTGAATGCCCGAATAAGAAACCTTTATCCTTGATAAAGATTTAAGCCATTGAGGAGTCCCTTCAAGAGGAAGAAAAAAGTAAAGTTTCCAACCATCAAAGTGAAGAAATGGACAAGGAAGAAGAAAAAATTCTCTAATAAACTGATGAAAGAGATTTACTAGTTATTAGGAAAGCCTTGCATGCCAAGCCTTTTCCTCATAAAGAGCAAAGGTTTCACATATTTCAATCAAGGTGTACTATTGGTGACAAAATATGTTATTTAATTATTGATAGTGGTAGTTGTGCCAATATAGTCTCTTTTACTTTAGTAGACAAGCTTGAGCTACCTACCATGCCATATCCTCAACCATACAAACTATAGTGGTTGAGTAATAGAACAAGCCTACAAGTTGCAAGACAAGTGCTCATTTCTTTCTCAATTGGCAAGTATTATAATGATGAGGTTTTGTGTGATGTGATTCTTATGGATGCTTGTCACTTGTTATTGGGAAAACCTTAGTAATGTGATAAGGAAATGAAACATGATGGCAACAAAAACAATTACTTCTTTTGATTTAACCAGAAGGCCATCACCTTGACCTTTTTTAGCCTTCAACAAGTCTATAAGTTATCAAAGGAAAGGAAATCAAGAAAGAGAGCTTGTTTATAAGTAGTCCACAAGTAGAGAGAGTTCTCAATTGTCACTAACCCATTTATGCATTGTTAATGCTTGAAGGGAAGATCATCCAAAAGGTGAATGAACTAAGCCCATTAGTGCAACCTCTATTGACTGAATATAAAGATGTGTTCCCAAATAAGTTTCCCTCAAACCTCTCTCCCTTAAAAGGTATTGAGCATCAAATTGACTAATTCTAGAAGCATTATTGCCTAACAAGCCAACATATAAATGCAACCCCATAGAGACTAGAGAGTTATAAAAGTAGGTGGATGAATTGATTAAGAAAGGCTATGTGAGGCCTAGCATGAGTCCATGTTTGGTTCTAACCCTACTTGTTCCCAAGAAAGATGGCTCTTATAGAATGTGCGTAAATAGTAGAGCCATAAATAATATCACCATCAAGTATAGATATCTCATTCCTAAACTTGATGACATGCTTGATGAGTTGCATGATGCTTGTGTGTTTTCAAAGATTGATCTAAGAAGTGGCTACCATCAAATAAGGATGAAAGAAGGTGATGAATGGAAGACAACCTTTAAGACCAAAGGATTCTTGTATGAATGGATGGGCATACCATTTGACCTCTCCAATGCTTTAAGCATATTCATAAGACTTATGAATAAGGTACTGAAACCTTTCATTGGCAAGTTTGTTGTTGTTTATTTTGATAATAAACTTGTATATATAAAACTTATGATGATCATATGATGCACTTGAGAAATATTTTTGATGTTTTGAAAAAAAAAAAGGTTGTATGCAAAAAGAGAGAAGTGTAAGTTGTTTGTATAACGGGTTATGTTCCTTAGCTATGTGGTATCCAAAGATAGAGTGCAAGTGAATCAATCCAAGGTTGAAGCTATCAAGTTTTAGCCCCAATCCAAGACCATCACTGAAGCAAGAAGCTTTCATGGGCTAGCATCCTTTTATAGAAGAGTTGTGTCTAATTTCAGCACCATCATAACCTTTATTACTAAAAGCCTAAAGAAAAGTAGTTTTGAATGGTCCACAATTGCAACCAAAACATTTGAGGAATCAAGAAGAGGCTATATAAAGTTCATATACTTGTTCTACTTGATTTTGACAAAGTGTTTGAAGTAGAGTGTGATGTAAGTGGAGTTAGCATTAGGGCAGTCCTCACTCAAGCTAGAAGGCCAATGCTTACTTTAGTGAGAAACTTAATGAATAAAAAAGAAAGTGTTCCACCTATTACAAAGAATTCTATGATATTGTTATGACCCTTGACCATTGGACTCATTACTTAAGGCCTAAGCAATTCGTGCTCCACTCTAATCATCAAACCTTAAAGTTTCTTAGTAGCCAACACAAGATTAGTTCAAGACATGCCAAATGGGTGGATTTCTTTAGTCCTTCTCTCTTGTTTCATCCTATAAGTAAGGATCTTCTAATGTAATTGTTGATGCACTTTCAAGGAGGCATTATGTGTCGTTTATTTTTTATGTAAGGGTACTCGGTTCCCAACTCATGAAAGAGTATTATCAAGCTGATGAAAAGCTTAGAAAGATCATGCAGAGATGTTCTAAGGGAGTGTATGAAGATTATTTAGTCCAAGATGGCTTTCTCTTCAAAGGGTATAAGTTTATGTTCTAAAGGGATCCTTTAAGGAGCTCTTGATTAAAGAGATTCATATGGGAGGACTGGTAGGTCATTTGGGTTTAACAAGACCTTAGACATGCTTAAAGAGCACTTCTACTAGCCTAAAATGGTGAGAGATATCCTACCTATTGTTGCAAGGTGTGGTATATGTCAAAGGTCCAAGTCGCACTTCAAACTAGGCCTCTACATGCCTCTACCTGTTCTAAAGCAGCCATGAGAGGATTTTAGCATGGATTTTGTGGTTAGTCTACTTAGAACTCAAAGGGGAAGGACTTCATCATGGTGGTGGTAGATAAGTTCTCAAAGATGACACATTTTATTTTGTGCACCAAAATTGAAGATGCAAGCAAAGTAGCTGAATTGTTCTTCAAGGAAGTGGTAAGACTTCATGGAATTCCAAGAACTATAGTTTTAGATAGGGATGCTAAGTTCTTGAGCCTTTTTTTAAGAACTTTATAGAGTAAATTAGGGACAAAATATAAGTTTAGCACTTTTCATCACCCCTAAACTGATACCAAATTGAAGTAACTAATAGAATCTTAAGGATAATCTTAAGAGCTTTGGTAAGCAAGCATTTGAAGGATTGAGATTTAATACTTGCCTAGGCTGAATTCTCCTACAACAGAAGTCTAAGTGCAACTACCAACCACTCGTCATTTAAGGTATTGTATGGCATTAATCCCTTAACTCCTTTAGATCTAACATTTTTGCCTCTTGATGTTCAAGTTCACAAAGAAGTCAAAGAGAAAGTAGCCACCATGAAGAAGCTCTATGAGGCCATCAAGTTGCAAATTATAAAGGCCAATAAGGCTTACAAAAGAAAGATCAACAAGCATGAGAAGTCTTCACTCTTCCAACTAGAAGATTTAGTTTGGGTGCATATGAGAAAAGAGAGGTTTCCTAACAAGAGGAAAAGTAAGCTTGCTCTAAGGGTAGATGGACCATTTGAAATCCTTGAGAAGGTTAATGACAATACACATAAGGTGAATCTTTCAAATGAAATGGGAAGAGTTTCGGCTACCTTTAATATGGGTGATCTTTCACCATATTTGACAGATAGCTATCTTGAGGATTTAAGGCCAAATCCTTCTCAACCTGAAAAGAATGATGCATACCCAGCTCCATCACCATTATAGGGTTCCAAATCTTCTTTAGGCCTCAATGTTATCCAAGAGAATAAGAAGAATGAAGATCCAACCTTTCACAAGCCAAAAGAAGCAATAAATGCTCATTTTTTGCCCAATCTCACTTTTAGGCATAGCATCATTGAATGGACTCAAGATCCACTTAAGTGAATTATTTTATTTGGACCAAAAAAGTCCCAAAGGAAGTCTATCACAAGTCCAAGAAGTCTAAGACTCATTAGGAAGCCTATTAAGTCCAAAATTAAGTAATAGTTGCTTTGGAATTAAATAGGAAGTTGGTTTATAAGGTTAGAGAATATGGTTCTTACATTTAGGGAAAAGTACAATAACTTTTGTCTCTTAGCACATTAAGAAGCATGGGGTTAGTTTATTATGTTAAGCTTAGCTTAAAATATGTTAACTACTTGCTTTTTTTAGTTCACTTTTATTGGAAAATTATAGCATTACTACCACTTCCTTATATATAAAGGGTGGCCTCCTAATTGTAAAGTTTGGAGCTTGCATTTTGAATGAACTTGGTGATAAAGCTTTGAAGCCTTTATCTCTCTTTTCCTTTATCCAATCATCTTGGAGGAAGATTGGTGGTGGAAGACCCCAAGGTTGGTGGAAATTTTCCTTTAAGCCTTGGTTTCATTTATACATCCTTAGAATCCAAAATTGAATGCATTTGTGTATGGTTTGCTGGACATTACAGAGAGTTGCAGAGAAATTACCAAATTTGTCATTGACTTTTATCTTCATTTTGATTGTCTTATCTTGTGCCTTTTTTGTGTTGTCATAGATCAAAGGATAACTCATTGTGTTATGAATGCAATGATGTAAGTTTGGTTTGTAGTGGAATTCATCTTGGTTGTCAAATTGAATGAATTGAAAAGCTACGCTTATCAAATGAACAGTGAAAACAGATTTTAACATTTGGATGTTTTGCATGTGTTATGATGCGAGAAGTATGAGTTTATGAATATGTTGTGAAAAAGGAATGCATGATAACATCTTAGTTATAAATTATATGTTGTTTTAAGTATAGAAGTGGTTTTTGGTGGTTTGGAATATGTTGAGGCGTTGTTACTGAAATATTGGAAACGTTTATAACACACACCTGTGTACCTGTGTATAAGGAATACATGACCGTGTTCCTTTAGGCAAAAAATTCTACCCATGTAAATTGAAGCCACGAGAGTGTGGATTTGGGAACAAACATATGCTTGTGCGGTATGAGACATATGGTTGTGTGCCTAAGATTTTTATTATATGGATTAAATCCCACACACTCTTGTGTGAAGAGCACAGACCCATGTATATGTGGGAAAAAATGAGAATAAATGTATAAAGGATTAGTAAAAAGTTTATAGAGTTTTAAGGTGCATGTATGAGCTTAGAAATGACTATTCTACCCATAAAAGGGTAGATTTTGATGAAAAAAGATACAAGACCCTAACAAAGGCTAATATAGGTGTGTTTGACTATATGGATGACAACATAGACCTCAACTGAAGTAGTTCCAAATTGAAACACATTTAGAACCACTAATTTGTGTGCAATGTAGTAGTGAAAACATCAGGGCAAGTTTGTGTGACATTAATACCTTTAGATGATTTAGCACTGATGATGGGCATCAAAGCATTGGGATGCATGTGCGATAGTAGTAGAGGCCTAGGGTCTCATTGCCTCACAATATGGTATCATAGCCCTAAGCTCGGCTGACACGTGTAATAAATGCACTGTATGATTAAAATTTGGGATGTCTTCTGCTTTTACTGAATATCTGGGACACCAATATACATCATATAGTATTAGTCATCTAGGATGACCTACTATTGAAGATTAGCCAATGACATTGTGATATCTTGGATAGACATCATGGATACTTGATAAACATTCATACCGATACAAGAATGATAGAAATAAGACACATGATACTTTATGATTATTCAGTGTACATTCTGGGATATTATGAAATTGTCTACTTACTAAATGCATTCCTCTCACGTGTTCTATTCTTGTGGTTTTGCAGGTAGAGTCATGGAGCAATGAGGTAACTGTGAGGGAGCTAGTAGATCAGCTTGTGGAGGTGCATGAGGGCAGAGGCATGGTCATAATTTTATTATTATGATTAAATACAATATGTATTTAATTTATTCATCTTGGTTCATCCATATTACTTTATTTGACCTTTTAGTAATTATGATCTATATTTATTTATTATCTACACTGGATTTTTATATTAATTATTTTAGACTGTCTTTTGGAATATATGAATTAATAAATGAATTTTTGGGAGGTGGGATAATGCTTAATACTATCGCATGTTGTTTTAAATATTTATGTATGATAAAGTTTTAATTAGACATGCCTCTTCGGATATATATTATGTAGGGGTATGTGTCTAGAGTAGGGTGTCACAAAAGTTGTTTTCAATGAGTTTATTTTCTTTTTTGAGAATGGATCAATACGTTAGGTTTGATATGGTGATTTTGTAATTTACAATTTATAGCTAAAAGAATAAGTAGTTTTATTTAATTATTAATGTTAATGTTAATTTTAATTATGAATTCAATTAATTAAATGCTCTTATCATTTTTCTCAAGTCAATAGCTCTTACTATTGTGCTCAAGAAATTCTGATGAACTTCTTAATGGATCGAGACCTCATCGCATTAATTTTTCTCTTCACTTTAACAAACAAGTTTGAATTAATCAAATAGGTAAATTTCAAATTAATCACCAAAAGCCCGTGATCTCAAGCCAAGTGTTACTATAACAAATCATACGACCTCAAAAATGACTCTTAGTATCACTAGGGTGGATGATACATGTCACCTTGCATCGACAAATGCATTCCCTATTCATGCCTCTAATATACTTTCACTTTAGCAAACAAGCAAAACACATTAGTTAAGTTAGATTCAATATAATCAACTCCTAATTTTTTGTCTGGTAAAAGTGTATCTTTCACTTTGGCGAACAAATTTCCAATGTACAAGGGCTTAATTAAAGTGTCATATTGGAAGACACTAATTAAATCTTAGACTTAATATTAAGATTAAAGGTTTTATTAGTCAGTCTCATTAGATTTTAGTCACATGTTAGGTTATATTTGTAAAATAAAGCCATACATACCTTCTATAATGTAAAAATAAACATGTCAATATAGAGCCATAACTAATGTCAAACCCTTCAAGCCAAGAGAAGTTTGATTGGTCAACTTAGGCCAATCTTCATCTTCGAGTCTTCGTGCTTGTCCTATGTCTTCAGTTTTTAATATTAACATAACCTTGTTGTAGGGTTTTAGGGCACCAACAACCGGTAGCATAGCAGAATTAAAAATTATAAAAATTAAACAATCCTAAAATCCAGACTAGGATGCCCGTTTTAAAAACATATTTATTAACAACATAAAAAATAAACATAAAGTGTTTTGGGGTTTATACCTATGTTGATGACTCCTCCAATTCTTCACGTGGCAAAGAAATGAATGTTATCTATCTCTCGTGAGGCAGTACCTTGGTATCTACATGGTGCACGAACACAGGAGGTTGTCCAGGAAAAAGGCTGTTAGGGCTCCTATGCTGGATCAATGGTGTGTTCACGAGAGAGAATTTTCAGAAAACCCAGATGGCAACATTGTGATAATTTATATCCAATAATCTTCTAAGTAATCTATCTTCATAGCAATATTTTATTTTTTGTAATAAAAAATTACTTGAGCCAAATGCACTCTAATGGTACAATATAACTCTCCAGTAATAGGACACTACCTCGAGAAGCCTATGAGTAATGACATAAATTCTAGACTTAATAAAGTGAACGCAAAAAACGAGCTCATAGATAAGTGGATTAAGTTGGCATGCTTGCACAGTGTGACCATGTCATAGCTGGCATATGAATCTTTAGAGTTGTTTCAAAAGGGCACCTATGAGATACTCCTTATATCACTTGAAGTACGACATCGTTCGCAGAAGAACATTTAGTTTGCAATAAAACCCGATCACATATAGTAAGGTGTGGTGAGTTGTAGTAAGCTCAAGTTTGACCAATAGCTTGATAGTGTTGTAGGAAGTGGACAACACAATAGCATACTCACATGGTCAAGGTGTCAAATAGTTATATTGATTTAGTATGATTGACAAGTCAGTTATAGTTACAGTTTAGTTTAAGTAAGTTTGTTTTCACCTAAAACATGTCAGTTCAAATAGGATCCTAAGAAATTGTCACATGTTCGACATGATGAACAAAAATTATGAGGTAGTTTCAAGGGACCTAGTAGATCCCAAATGACAGATAGTATATGTGGGTTCATGTCATAAAGTAAGAGTAAATAGTATACTCTGTCCAAGTTTTTCTTTTAAATGTATGTTGTTTTAATTAATATTAGTAATACTTTCCTCTTAAGGGCACTAATTCTGGAAATGAGGGCACTAATTATAGGTTTGTACAAAATGTAGCATATTTTGTTCTTTTAGGAAGATCTAATCATATCCTAGCTACATTATCTCTCTAAAAAAAATCTAGCATAGTTACATGCCTACGGAGAGATAAAATCCTGCGTGATTGTAAAATGTTTTAGATGGTGTAGAATTGTGCACAAACAATGAACCTCTAGAACCTTCCACTATTTTCCCATGTTGGTTTGTATAGATTATTTTGGACGAAGAATTCGCATATTGCTCTGCTCGCCCAGATAAATTTATATGATGAATCTACATGTTACTTCTCTGACTATAATTAACTAGCCAACTTGAATTAAACATTGTGCCATGAAATTATAAAAGGGAGATTCAGCTTGTCTCAATTAGTCATTTTGTGATTGGGTATTTTGATATTTTCTTCGGGTATGACTTTTTACATGCTTGATAGGTAAAGTTTAATCCTGGAAGGACATATATCTTGATTTTTGAATGGCCAGTGAGAATTGAATTTACTATTTGAACTTATATTGGATACACGTTGCATTACAGCAATTCCTAATATACAAAATTATTGATTTTTTTTTTCTGCTTAGATTCCTTGTATTCAACTATATACGCTTACAAGATTCGTTGAGGTAGAATGGTGAATTTATACTTCAGCCAGGGCTTTTCTTGAGGATCGTATAAGTGACCTTGCATAGGAGATTGGCAATGCCGCTATCTTGTTCACTTTACTCACATATGCCCTCTTTGTGAAATTGTTATAATCATTTGCTTCGATCTCGTCTAAAATTTGACGGTACAACAGCAACGACGCCCATACCTGCATTAACATCCAAAACTCACCTTCATTCATATCTTCAATCTCATCCAGTATTTGAAGGCACAATTTATACTGATAAAAAGGTTCCTGATTATTTACCGGCCATCTACTAGCTTCACTCAGCTCTGTCACGCCTTTCTCTGCCTCGTCAAAGAACATCCTTGCTCTCTTAATTTGGTTCTTCATGAAGTTTCTCCATTTATCAGTCACCTTTCCAGCAAATATGTCTTCATCTGAAATCCCTGCTTGTGCCAACTCATCTTGTGGTAGATAAACCCTTCCTCTTCTAGCACTGAAGAACAAATGTTAAAAAGATGATGAGAAACAGTTTAAAAGTAATATTCATAAAAAAGTAACAGGCAAATTTAAAGTGTAGTTACTCCTCTCCAACATCCCGGAGTATGTTGGTCAGCTGATTAGCAATCCCTAATGCCAAGGCTGCATTATAGACACTCTCTGTTGTTGCCTGTGATTCAGGTGCAATTCCCATGACCGGAACACTCATTAAGCCAACAGTCCCAGCAACATAATAACAATATAGGTAGAGCTCATCAAAGGTTTTATATCTTGATTTCTTAAGGTCCATCCTCATTCCTTCAATCATGTCTCTGAATGGCTGCAAGATAACAGGTCAATAGTTTAGTCATGAGTTCAATGCCTTGCACTAAGACAAATATCGCTATATTCATTGATGAATTTCACTTTAAATTGCTAAGGCTCAGGTTAAAGGTTCACTACTGCAAGTACTTGAAAGAAAATTACTCGTAATTTCTACCAGAACATTTTCCCAAGAAATTCTACAGGATATATATAAAACTTCAGAGAGATTTCTCCCACATCCTTACGCCCCTCGTAGAGAAATTTTATGTCTATAGGCCGTTGCATATTCATAATATTACCATGTAGACCTTTCCTACAAAATCTCACCCCAAATGACTGTTGGTTATACAATACTTTTGTTTTGACAAAGGTATGTTTTTCCTTTTCCCCTATTCAGAAGAGTGATAAAAAGGTAAGATAGGTCCACTTAAATAGAGACGTTGAATAGGGGAAATAAGTTTGGCATGAACATGAGACAGATGAAAACAAAAGGGAGATACTTGCTTAAACTTAACAATTGACTGACACATTCCACTAACTCCCAGTAAGCTCAACCATTTCCTAATAATTATACAGAACTCATGGAAACTAACGAGCTCATACAAGGCATACAGTGTCACCTCTTTCATAGCTTCGGCCTTGGAGAATAAAATTGAAAACGCAGAAATGGCATGATGCCATTACAAATGGAACATGATCTGTCATTACATATAGAAGTTTAACATTATTGTAAAAAATTACAGCTATACTCCAGAGCCACCGAATCAACATGCAATCTAACAATACTACAAAATATTAACACAACTACTACAGCAACCATTCTATGCTATATTTAATTTGATTTTGAAAATATAATCCTACCTGAATGTCAACAGGAAATTTGGCCACTGTATCTGCTAAAGCAGCATCAAGCATATCAAATGGACGACCCTGGAAAAGATCTTCCAGCCTGGACTCCCACCTATCTAAAGCTGTTGGAGTAATGTGTGAAGCGTTAGGCCCATCAACAAGTTCGTCAGTCCTCCTACACCACACTGCAATTGAACATCTTATAAGAAACTATAGGAAATGTACAATCATGTTACTTAGCATCAGCAAGAAGACTCTAACACATTAATAAAAACTGCTTAGCCAACTCATTTACCATACAAAAGAGGAATAAAAAAAACGTACAAGACATATGTCATACAGAAGATTCTCTACTTCTATTAATGTAGAAGACAAGTTGCCAAGACAAACAAAACAATAGTTATAGGCAAGACTTTAGATGAAAAAATAAAAATTCACCACCTTATGCATTTTTCTCTAAATCGTGGCACATTTGTAATTCAAAAGGCTAAAAACACAACATCAGATATACAGAGCTTCTCAATGGTCATTATTGATATTACATTTTGATGTTAACTCTGACATAAAAAAATAGAACAGGAAAATCAAGGTTGTATGTGGAGAACCAAGTTCCTTTCAGTGAGTTATTTTAAAGAGCTGGGACTAAACATCATCCCCATCACAGTTCAGAGTGTTAGGTGTCAGGGAAAGTTATCTGAATAGCATACACATCCTTCCTATGGAAGAAGACAAAGATAACATTCTAAATAAAATAAAGATAAAAACCATATCTATCTTATCGATATTAAATAGAAGGAAAAGAAGTCACAAATTAAATCACCACAATCACATAAAAGTAATTCATTGTGGAGTCGGTCACTGCATGGTTGCTTTTGTTTAAGAAATATAATCCTTGAGTAGTCATCAACAAATAATACAATCTGGAAGTGACGTAGATACTCATGCAGGGAAACATGAAGTTTAGATCATTATACAAAGAAACAATAATTCTTATTGTTTGTATAATATTATGATCCCAAGTTCATGGTATGAAACTATGCTACTACACAATAAAGTATGGGCTTCTGGTGGGGTGTATATGACTTTGGACTCTATAATTTCAACCACTATCTTTTAAACTATAGTCCTCACAAGCATCATATTCTTTAATATCAAAGTCAACATTACATCTCCTAACTACAATTATGCAGCGTAGGCCTCCACTGCAAAGTGTGGTAGTATGTTACATTCCTGAGTGCAGGCACATAAGAAAGTGTAGACTTCTAGTATGGCATATATAAGACTTTAGGCTTTCCAATCTCAACTATTAATTTTTTAGATATGGTTCCCTCAAAATTCATATCATTTAATATAGATTAAGGACTCAACCAATCCACTACAGGTTAACTATGACGTGTTTTCCCAAAATTTATATCATTTAATATAGATTAAAGACACAACCAACCTTACTAAGACAACCAATCCACTACAGTTTAACTATGATGTGGTATGAGATCTCTTTGCTAAGCACGTAAAAAAGAATTAGTTAGTTTAAGATTCAATAAGCTCCAAAGTCTTACACTTTTGAAAAAAAAAAAAAAACTTTCAAGGTTTTTGCTGATTCTTTGATAAATTCACTCCCTAAGTACCTCAAAATTTTATTTGAAACTAATTCATGTAATGTTAAATTGCAAGTGAAAATGCAGTATGATTTAATGTGACGATCACAAACCATATATAGCCCATATGGCTTTTCTTCTTTCAGGGGTCATTAGGAGAGTTCCTGAAATAAACCAAAAAAAAATGTAATAATTTGATTAAAAAGAACTGCAAATACACAATTTCAGTCCTAGTTCAAATCTCAGATTACATAGGAGAAGTCTAACCCAAGTAAAATGTCTTGGCATACTCTGCGCAAACTTCTCCACAGCGATCATAAGCTTCACTTAACAAGTTCAAATTCCCCGGCAAAACAATACCAGGTTTCACATCACGTTCTGCAGTTGACCTTAATTGCCTATTAACCAAGGCTGCCTGCTTCAATACCACACTATAAACCTTTTCCACTGAAGTCACAGCCATTTCTCCCGCTGTGCTAGCCACCATAGTTATTTCAGGTAAGTTTATTCCACGTAAGCAAGGATGCCTAAAATCTATATCAAATGAGTAAGAATTCCATTTTTGTTTCTTATACTTATTTGGTCTACTGTTGAACATGAAACGACGAGCCCGGTACACAAATCTTGATGAGTCTATTAACCGGTTTCCATCTCGAACAGAATCAATAAATCCAATATATCTTGACAACTGTGAGTTGGGAAATACAACCCATAGCAAAGCCACAGACATGCTGAAACTTAAAATTCTACTTACCTAACCTTCTTAATCCCTCTTATCTCCAACCTTAAATCACACAGAACTAATTGAAACTTATCTTCAATAAAAATAACCCCAGAAGCTTAAACTAATTATAACCAACAACTCAGCAGTCAAATACTCTGCTTCAACTCTGTATAAGCGAACCAAAAATCACAGTAAGCATACAAAAAAAAAAAATTAAACACAACAAATCATTAACAACAACCAACACAGAACTCCATAGCAAGAACAAAAAACTCACAAATGGGGTGTCAAAAACACAAACTAAACCTGTTTTAGAATTCAGAAACAATTGTCATAGTGATTAAACCAAGGAGGGTATTGGAAATGTTGATAAAAGCAAGTGATCAATTAAATAAGAAAAAAAGTATCAACACCATATCAAATGGAAAGCATATATAAAACTAACGGCCATTAAACTCACCTTACCAAACAAACCCTCCACCCTTCCAGACCTCACAGAGCCTCACACTGTTTTGTTTCTTCTTTTGTTTTATTTTGTTTGTATTAATAAATAAAATGACTAGCATTGTCCGGATTTGCATGCGGAGTCTCTCTCTTTTTATTTTAATGGCTGCTGTTTTGTCATGTATCCGAATTCAGATCCGGATGAAATATGGATATTCTTATATAACCCGTTTCCATTTCTACGGTTTGAGTTAAACTCTGCTAAGGATTCTTCGTCTTCATCAATGCATTTCGATTTTTTGTTTTGTCAAATTTTAGTAACCTCCTTGATCATACAGACAGTTCTAAATTTTTCAAAATGTTGAAAATTCTTAAATTAATAAAATCACTTTATATTTTCCAAAAATGTTTTCAAAGTTCTTTTGATGCATACATATATATATATATATATATATATATATATAATAACAATAATTCTCTAACTAAGACATTTTGATATTAGTTTCATCAGAATTAGACTTAATCAAACTTAGGTGTATACATATTTCTAATTAATTCATATAAAAGGAATTTCAAGTATTAAATGTATTTATAATTCGTACCAGCATAATATTATTATTCAGCTTTTTGTAAAATGCAAATAGGAAATTGAATGTTATATTTTTATTTTTCAAAAAAGAAAAATAATGAAATTAACCAAATATTTAAATGTTGAGTATTATATCAATTCAATAACTCAAAAATATGTCACAATATATACATAATAAAAAAAGATTGTTGAATTAACACATCCCATTTTCGTAAGATAATTCTCTCATATTTTACACGATTTTGTAATTTTAGAAGAATTCAGTTTCAACAACTTATATGAAGTGCAGTAATTATAGACGTGATTTTCAATCTTTATCCTAAAAAGTTTATTAATATTAATTTAAATAGCAGAAAATAAGTGAAAAAATTTCATAGGAACAGCCCGCCCCGACCCGGCCCGACCCAAGTGAGGAAGAGAGGAGAGAAGTGGATCCAACGTGGAGTAAGCGACCAATGGGTGGAAGATAAGGTTATCAAATGGAGAGTGGAGGAATGAGTACACGTGGCAAGCGGTGAGTGAGTAAGGAAAAGAAAAGCCAGATCCTGGGGAGTGGGGGATGTTAGTGGAGGACACAGTGAAAAAGTGGAAATTGACAAAGGTGTATGGCTTTTCTTCGAATAAGGGACAAAATTGTGAATGTGGACGACACGTGTTCGCCGACGTTTTTCATCGTGAAACGATTGACACGAATCTGCAATTTGCCATATTTCATGGGGCAGGAAGCACTAACGTACTTGAAGTTAGTTGAAGGCCTTAATAAAATTGGCCGAACGACTATTTCCCACCCAAAGGTGAGTATAAATTTGATTTTTTTATTAGTTAATTATCAAAAATTTAAATATTTATTTTTTTATTAAATTTTATTATTATTATCATTAATAAAATTATTATTTAATAAAATTATAAATTCATCATATTTTCTCTCCAAGTTTAAAAATTAATAATTTTTCTCTCACCTTTCCCTCATTCAAAGCTTGAACAATTACTATTTCTCTTTTAGGATTTGTATTTTTTCCTTACCGCTTCTATGACGATCGAAGCTAGCCGACCTCCACCCTCCCATTTGTCAAACGAGGACAAATCGTCGACTGACTAGAGGTCGATCGACAATTCATTAGTGAGGCACGGATCGTGTGATGCATAGATCGATCGAAGAAAGTGTTTAAGTCTTCATTCAACTGATCTATACATCTACCAATGCACAAATCAACCAACGTGATTTGTGCAACGCATAGTTTATGTGTTGCACAGATTCATGCCTCATTGATGAATTTTTAGTCAACCTCCTATTGACCAATGATTCATCCTCATCCCAAAGATGAGAGGGAAGAGGTTGGCTTGCTCTAGTTGACGAAAAAATGACAAGGGAGAAAATACAAACCCTAGAAGGGAAATAGTGATTTTTCAAACTTTAGAGAAAGGGAAGGTGGGGGAAAATTATTAGTTTTTAAACTTCGGGGGAAATGCAATGAATTTATAATTTTTTAAAATGTTTTTATTAAATGACGATTTTTTCCCTAACAGTAATAGTGAAATTTAACAAAATAGTGAAAATTTTGATTTTCGATAATTAACGAGTAGGAAGTTGAGTTTACACTGGATATGATCTAGATTGGTTCGATCTTGAAAGTTTATTCGACCCAATTTAACTTGGCTCAAATTCGTTGGATTAAAATTTGAATCGAACTTAAACAGAAAGATTTGGTGCATTTTTTAATTCAAGCCGAACTCCAGCCAAGGGATGTTCGACTCAAATTCAACTCAGATTTATGGTTCAAATCAACATTTCTAATTGGTAACTCAATTCGACTTGAATTCATGGCTCAAATCAGCTTAAATTCAGTAGTTCAAATTGGCAGTTCGAACTTGTGGATCGAACAATAAATTTTGAATATTATTTAGGTAAAACAATATTGTTTTGTCAATGAACCACAAACTCGAGCCACTAATTCGAGCCATACATTTGAACTGTTAATTTGAACCATTAATTTGAGCCAAATCGAGCTACGGATTCAAACTATTGATTCGAGTTATGAAATCGAGCTAAATTCAAACCGAACCAAGTTGCATCATTTTTCATCTAAACTAAACTCAAGTCAGACTTAATTTTGACTCGACGAACTCAAGTTGAATTTGAGTTGAACCGTTTTTTTCCTAAACAAATTTGAGCCAAGAGGTATTCAGGCTCGATCCCGCCCAAATCCACCCCTGACCTTGTGTGGGAAATAGTGGTTTGGCCAATAAAATAATAAAAAGAATGGTAAAAGTGTTGTTGTTATATCATACAATATGAGTGAATGGAAACCAAAGACTTTCCTCTTTTAATTTCTTTCATGTTTTACATAGACATGATAGTTTATGTCATCAAATCGTGTAAAAGTTATATCAATTTAGATTTTGTGTCAATGACTTTCAACTTTAACTCGATCTAAATTAGAACATGTCAAAATTTTTTAACTGTATCTCAACTTTTAAGTATTCGAGTTAACCCAATCTAATCCAAATTGACTCGAAATGATCTACTGTTCTTATTCTCCAAAGTATTTTTGTAGCACCTATAAGAAATCCTAAGGACATTTTAGTTTTTTCTTTATATTCATATTTATGCTTAGAGTGTCATTTAAATGGATTTATAGTGGGAACGATCATGCATTGCAAGATTGATGTCCATTTGTACCTTAAAAGGGTAAGAAAGTTATTTCACATGAGTGCGTAAAAGTTGTTAATTAAAAACGGGCATACATCTGTGTGCCTTATGAAACATGCCCATGTGTCATAGTTGGGCAGGATTTATATTTAAATGTCAAGTTTGATCGTTTTTAGGAAAATTTGACCTTAGCAGTCATCTAACCTGGGGAGAAAATAGTGAAAAATGAAAAAAAAAAGATCAAAGTTTCCAAAGAAGAGCCTATGGTCGCCTAAATCCCTATAGCAATGTTAAGAACCTGCAAGCTTCGGAAGTTAGGTAAGTAATGGTTCTTGGCTTGATTAAAGATTTTTAAAGCATGAGTTAGTTTGCTATAAAAATATTATTATTAGATTCCTAAAGGCCTTTTTGATGATCAAATAATGATGTTTTGCTTATGGTATGGACGGAGATTGATGAATCAAGGTAGTGGTTGGTTTAGTTAAGTGCAAAACCATGTTTGTGAATTGATTGACTCATGAATTATTGCCTCGAATGTTTAAATGCTTTCTATATTCTACAAATGATTCTAAGAAAGGTTATAATGAACAAAATCATGTTGGCATGGTGATATTGATTGAGATGAAAACATGCTTGGATGGTGATATTATTGTGGCTTAAGTTTGATGAGGCCTTATATGTGTTTATTGGTTAGAAGAAAGTATGAATAATTGTTTGAAGGTACTGTAGAACCATTTTTTTGTGAATGGATTGCTGGAAGATAGCCAAAACAATATAGGAAAATGATAGGTTACAATTCTAGATCGTGACATATGATCGTGTATGGTTTCATACATGCACGGGCGCCCTTCAATCAAAATAAAAAATTCCATAATTTTTGTTCGTTTGTTCTGAGGAAGGGCATACACAACCATGTGGTATGGGATATGCGCTGGTGTGTGACTTTCTAAAATTTGATGAACGTATAGAAGGAAGAATGACAAAATAGAATCAAATCAGAAAGACACTCATTCCTTAGCAAATATACCCTTGTGTTTAGTTCAAGGAGATGCTTAAGAAGGTAAATTAAAAGTACACCCATGCAAGACTACATGAAGGTCACAGGGAAAGAAGAGGTAAAAAATGCTTGTGTAAGATATTTTAGTTAAAGAAAAAGATTATTTTACCCTTAAGCTAAATGTAAGGATAGGGAAAAAGAAAGAAAGAGAATAAAAGACCTTAGCAATATAAGTTAAGAAATTTAGAGATAAAAAAAGTGTCTGACTATATGGAAGATGACACATGACCCAAATTGAGTCAGATCTAGATCAAAAATAAAAAAAAGTTAAGGAAAGTGGTTCACATCAAGATTGCTATTAGCTATGTGGATAAATGGTAAGATATGTGAAAGCAATAGGGTTGAATACCTATGAGATGCATCATGCACTCAACGCCAAGGCACATAGCCACTCAGTTTAGTTTATATATGCATGGGAAGGGTGAAAGGATTTTAGGGTATCAATAACTTGCAGCATAACGAAATTTAAAATTTTAAAAATTAAAGAATCCTAAAAAACCTAACCAGGATACCCATTTTAGAACTTATATTCATGAATCATGCAAAACACTCATAGGGTGTTTTAAGTTTATACCTGCATTAGTGGCTTCTTAAATCTTCATGTAGCTTGAGATTGAACATTATCCAACCTTTAATAAGCAATGCCTTGGTATCCATGTGGAATATAAACACATAAGAGACAATTCAGGGAAAAGGCTATTATGGCTTCTTTACTAGAATATGTGTGTTCACGAGAAGAATAAGAGAAAAATAGAAAACATGCAGCTAAGGTTTCTACTGTGTATGTGTTATGTATATTAAATTTTAGTGCATACTTTTAAATATGTGGAAATGTCTAAGTACAGCTAGGATTTCATCCAAACCTAATACCTTCAACACATATGTATAACTAGCATGTAAACATGCATAACCGATATGTTTCATGATTTACATGGGTGGCACACTCAAGCCATGCATGGGTGGAACCACAAGTGTACCGCCCAACATGACTTTAAGCATTGCATGGATAGACAATCTTTTGTCTAGTTGTACCATACTTTAATAATCATACATGGTGCTACCCAACATCATGCATACCAAGTGAACCTTGGTCAAAGCATGGTCAATTGGATTCTCTGTTTCCCTAAGCACTAGAATTATGACCAAATAATCCTCGCATCAGGGTTCAAATCAACCTTTATACGTATGTGACCCATAAGCTCTCTATCAAATTAGTAGTGTCTGAATTCAAACACAGAACAAGTTTAGCGTCTAGCAAATCATCATGGCCACCCAAATAACAGAATCAATAGACATCTCTTAAGCTTTTTACAACATCATAGTTATGTACAATTCAATTTTTTCAACAACTAATATCTCTCGAGGCTAAGACATAGAAAATTTTCTATCTTAGTAGTTCCTCAATATGAACTGATATGCATTAATGACTAACATGGATTTGGTTATAACTTCATCCCACTGTGGCCATAAATTCAAGCTATCATAGATGCCATATAGTATTCTCATGTTAGATATCTACTCTTGAGCTTAAAAGTGATAAATCCTTTATCGATCAACCATAACCTCCATGTATCTCATGATATGGTCGATTACTATCTTTATAGTTACCTCATTTGCAACAGCTTAGATAGCGTCAAATTATATTGATCCTTATATGAGATGATCTAACGATCTCAAGTCAAAAGATCACATATACCTGTGGTGTTCAGATGATTTATTCCATAGACACTAAAGTAATCATCAATATGGATCATGTCTACAATAGACACCTATGTGTTGCATCAAACTATCTACAACAACTTCGACATATGAGAACTATCGCCACTTTTGGTGGGGTGACTTAATATTATGATAATCCCATCATCATTACATATACCCTTGTTCATTGTAATTTTAGGGTTATAGACGTTTCTAGAATGGCTACTTGATGGGTACATAAGGTTTTTATGATTAATTGTCTGATCCCTTTGTCATGGTTCTACCATTCTAAAAGCATGTTATTCAAACGATCATATGAATAGGCAATATTGGATCCGGGTCCACCCATGACGGGCCGACCCGACCCGACCCAATTGACGGTTATTAGCGGTTGGACCTTTATATAAAAAGGTCTTAACTGCCTCCCAAAAAATAATGATGAATGATAATGAAATGGTGATGTGAGAAGAGAATACTATTTTATACAGAGAGCTTTTCTCTCCTGCCAAAACGAATACGCACAGTAAATCAATCTCCCAAATGGAAATCGGTACGTAGGCAAATGGCGTCGTGGAAACAGACTAACGTCAACACCTCGCGTGGAATTTGAAGACGCTTCATCGAACAGATAAACGGGTACGCAAATTCTATTTACAGATTTCACAGAAGTTGGATCTTGACATGTTTAATTGTTTCTAACATTGGTATTAGAGCCTAGGATACATATGTGATATGTTTTCTGTGATTGATATTGCGTATAATATACGAATTAAAATCTGTATATAGAAATTTGTTTAAAATTTCGTTTTTGGGGACGAATTTAATTCGGCCAAAATTGCATGAAATTGGTGTTGGGAAACATGTTGAATGAATGCTAGGATTAATATTACATGTTTTAAATTGAAATTCGGCTTGAATTAATGCCGGAATCGATCGAAATAGACCCAAATCCGAGACCCAAGGCGTGTCTTTCTTGCTCGCCGTTTCGATGGTTTCCGGTGCCGATGGCGCTGGAAAATGGAACGATTGGACTTTATGTTTCTTGGACTTCAAAAGCCCTATGGTTCTGTCGCCGTAGAATCACCGAAAAATGGCCAATTAGACGGACAGAAGATTTAGGGTTCATCGCACGATTCTGGGTCAAAATCGGGTTGGGAAAACCCGAATACCCGAACCAACGGTCAACGGGTTGGTCAAGACCTGAACCGGTCAACAGGTTAACCCGTTTAGTCAACCGGATCGCCCAACCTGGACTATAACCCATGGATAACCTGGTCAACTATTGACCGGTCAACAGTCAAATAGTTGACCAGTCAACGGTCAATATTTGGCCGTGCGTGGTGACCATTCCTGGTGCATAGAGGCGCGTGACAGCGCGTCTGAGTCATCCCTGGCGCGTGATGGCACGTGCAGACACTTATACGGCGTGTGGAGGAGCGTGCGGTGTCTATGTGGCGCGTGAAGGAGCTTAAGAGCTTATTTCTGTACATAAACACCTACTTTCAGTGTGCATTGGCACGTGAAACTTGTTTTCTAGTCCTTGGAAGTTGTGTAGTACTTGGATCAGTATATGGAATGTGTTCCATGGGTCTTACGGCGTATAATGACATGTAATATCTTATTCCGACTCCCAAAAACATATATTGGTGTTTTGGGACACATGTTTTCTATTTCATGCAAGTTTGTTGATTAGAGACCATCACGTTGCATGTCAAAACTATCAATATCCTATTGAATTCTCTTAATTGGGAAAGAGAAAATATTCATGCGTGATCCCCGTAACCAATGATCTTATTCGGGACAAGAATTTGAAACCTTTTTGGGACTGAGTGGATTCATTACAGCTTGCTATAGAGTGACGCTTAGTAATGTACGATAGAATATTCATTATTTTATCGTTATTCCCAAAATTAACACAATGCGAGGTATTTGACCTAACGCAAATGTAATAGAGACTTTATCATGGATAAAGTGACTCAAAGATCGATACGAGTTGATGAAATGGTCCTAGTCAAAATAGATGATACATTCGTTGTATCATATATATTTATTAAGTGTGGGAATTCTGAGATTGGTAGAATTTAATGAAATTCTCATCCAAAATTAATATTGACGCAATTAGATTAAAGTTTAAAATGTCAAGCATTTGTGTCATGGGAGATGATTGGGAACATAGTGAACTTTCGATTTTGTGCCTTATGTGAGATATTTTAAAATTTTAATGCGTAATTGCGACAATTGATGTGTATTTGTTTGCATTGATAACGTTGTGTCTGATAGATGTCTCTGTGATCTAGTTAACCATAACATCTTAGAAAATGATGGCTGATGTGAATGAGAATGATACTGAATAGAGAGAATTAAACCATGTGGCATTTGAAATGCACAATATCCTAGATGAGCAAAAGGCTTTAGAGGCTGTGAATCAGGTTAAGATTTAGTTGTGGCTGACTAAGGGATAGAAACCTAATCAGTGCCTTACACAAACATGATGTGGACGCACATCACGCATGTAAGAAGCAAGATCCACTTCGTGTGATATCTTGATTAGTTTCATGATTATCAATCTGATATATAAGTACCATGAAAGTTCAACTGCATATGCCATAAGTCTGTTTTTAGTTGAAAAGTTTGGAGGAACTGCAGTCCCCAACTGATGACAGTTGATCTTTGAATTTGATTGAATGTCAAATTTAATTATGAAACTAAAGTCAGCTATGCGTAACCTGATACATAAACAGAAGGTTCATTTAGAAAAACGATTTCTTCTCGAAAGTGGGAGTGCATCAAGGTAAATATGACCCACAATAAGAAAAGAAGGACTTTTGTTAATTATTCTAGCCACATAAAATTGGAGGATAAGCGCCCATGAGGTAGTTGAATTTAATGCTCATGCATACGTTGCAGAATCAATTTTCAAAAGTGAGTGGCTCAAGTCCTAATATAGGAAGAAGATCGTTTAATGCTCAAAGAATAAGAACAAGGAATTGAAATGAAAAGAGTGGCAAAAGTACTAGAAGAAGAGATGAAAATGATAGTCTTGTTTAAAATCAAGTGATGAAACTTTGATTTTCTAATACTATGATATTAACCGAGTATTATCCTACGTGGATTATGGACTCTGAAGCCACCAACCAAGTAGTTCATGATAGGTAATCTTTAGTAGATTTCTATCGAATTCTGAATAAAGTGAATTGGATATATGTAGACAACAACACAAAGGTTGTAGTAAGAGGAATAGACACAAGCAAATAAGTTTTGCAGATGATCGAATCTTATACCTACACGAAATCCAATATGCTCCAAATATTTAGTAAATCTTGGTTAAAGTACTTATTTTTCTTAAACTAGGATATAATTTGAATTTCTCTGAATGTTTTATTGAAATGTGATAAAATTGATTTCTACAGATTTGGTTTGTTGGTTGAATGGTTATATGGTGTTTGTCACCTTACATTTTTGATAATGTTAAGTTTTTCATTATTTGCTTCTCCTATATGTATGGAAATGAATGCAAATAAATGGCATGTTACATTAGGGCATGTAAGCCAAGATGGATTGAATAAATTAGCTTATGAAAGTTTATTAGGAACTTTCACATAAATAGAAGTGTCCATATGTAAGCATTGCCTAGTTAGAAAAACTTCTAGAAAACCATTTGACAAAACTATATGAGTTTAACTTCCTTTGCAATTTATATACTTAGGTATATATATTTTCCTATGAATGTAAAGTTTGAGAATGTATCTCATTTTTCATTACTAATGATGATAACAATGCTCGATTTGGTTTTGTTTACTTGATCTCTCATAAGTCAGAAGCAGTAGACTGCTTTAAACACTATATAATTGAGGTTGAGAATCAATTAGACAAAATAGATAAGAGTTTTATGAACTCACCGAGATCTTGAGCATTTGTTCCAACAGTTCAAGGAACTTAGTAATGAAATAAATAGTATGGTGAATAGTAATTCCAAAACTTCACAACAATCGGTGTAGTGAAGAAGAGTAATTGAACTCTATTGGAAATGGTTAAGTCAGTTAGAGCGCAAGCAAAACCGTCAAGTCATTTTGTGATGATATGATATTTATTGTTGCTTGAGAACTTAATCGATTGCTTACTAATCCAGTTGCTTCTACTCCTTATGAGTTATGGTCAAATAGAAAATCTAAGTTAATTGATTGCAACCTTAGTGGTTGGCAATATCAATCCATAACTTTTCCCATAAGTTAGAGTAATTGGGACTGAGAAGAAATGAATGTATCTTTATCAGATACATTGAGCACTCCAAAGGGTATATGTTCATTAGGGAGGATTTCATCGGAAGATTAACTGAATTTGTATTAGAGATACTACATTCATAGAGGAAAATTTTCTTAATAAGGATGATGTTGATAATAGGTTTCATCTGAATTAGATGAGAAAAGAATGAGGATGGGTATATCTTAACGATCATTAGTTGAGTCCTAAGATATAAGACCTATACTTATTCTAGTTAGTGGGAGCAAATGCAATTGAGCTCCAGCCTATTTCGGATAGTGGGAGTAATGATCTTTAATTGTTTGCTTCATTCATCTCACCCTAGTGGGAACATTGAGATTAATCTTTAATCTATTTCGGATAGTGAGAGCATTAATTCTCAATTGCATTGGAGTGGACGTCCAAAAGTATTCAAGTGACGTTTTTTAAAGTGAAAACAAGGTTTTCATAACCACTCCCCAAGATGATAAAGAACCTGAAATAAATGTCCCATCCTTTAATAAGAAAAATTTGAAATGCATTGGAAGAAGAGATAAAATACTAAGAAAACAAACCAATTCTAGGTTTTGGTTGACTTATCGCCAGATCGAAAATTCATTGGGAATGAATGAGTTTCCTGAATTAGTCGTAAGACGGATGGCTTAATAAATATATATAATTTCGCTTAATAGCGAAAAACTATACCCAATGAGAAGGTATAGATTGTGTAGAAGGATATTTTCGTCATTTATAATATTTACTTCAATGTATTTGGTTTTAGCTATAATAACACATTTGAATTTAGAATTACACCAAATGAATGTCAAGACAATTTATTTTTTCTTAGTGGAAAACTTGACAAAGAAATTTGCATGAAATAAGATATAGATCTTATTGTTATAGGTCTGAAGCGTAGAGTATGCAAGCTTCAAAGACATTGAATGACCTAAAACTGTCATCTAGTTACTGGTACTTGAACTTTGAAATGATTAAATCAAGACCATCATGTCTATTTGACAAAGTTTGATGACAAATTTGTAATTCTATCAATGTGTGTGATGATGTATAAATAGCTAGAAATGATTTGAAGTAAGTGATAATCATCAAAGGATGGTTGTCCATATGTTTGACTTGCAGGATATGGGAAAACAGAATACATATTGTGAATTTGAATTTAGAGGAATTGTGCAAAGAAACTTTTGACTCTGTCATAAGAGCGTAATATTCAAAAGGTTCTAGAACAATCTAATATTGTATACTGTGAACCCGTCGATATTCCTGTGTCAAATGACGAATTATTGAGCCAAAAGAGATATGTCCCAAAACTCAAGATAGAAATAGAGAAATGTCAAAAGTTACCTATTCAGATGCCATCAGATGTATTATGTATGTTATAGTGCATGTATGCCCAAATATTTATTTTGTTATTGGGCTGGTTAGTCGATATAAGTAAATGTTGAAAAGAGCACTAAAAGGCTGTTTGTAGAATTTTTGATATTTTTAAGGCTCTGTGGATGATTAATTATGTGATTAAGGATCGAACTTGCGTTTGATTGGTTATTGAGATGCCAATTGGGGAAGTGTTTTTAAACCAACGCAGATTAGATTACGGCTAAGTTTTCTTACTCTAAAAGGAACCATATCTTGGAGCGATAAGAAACAGTGATGCGTAGCTGTATCCATATCGGAAGCCTAGAATGTAGCCTATTCAGTAAATGTGCAAGAAACTGTTTGGTTATGAAGATTCTTTGTGAATCTAAGTAAACATGACAATATTGTTAGAGCAATGGTTGTCTGTTGAAATGAAAGATCTTAATTTTTTTTTAAGATAACTAAACTTATCGACACTAGACACAACGTAATAAGAGACTCAATTTCCAAGAGGGAAATGAACGTACAATATAATTCTATGCATTGTATAGTCACTAATCCTTTGACTGAGATTCTTCCAAGAAAAGTAAATCTTACACATGTTAAATTTCTTGGATTGCGTAGACAATGATTGATGAGTGTTGAGCTTATATATTGTACTAATGACACAACGTCGAAAACCATGAATTTAAGTTCATTTTATGTTTTTGAACTTATGTCCCGAAATTCTTAGGTTTTCACTGCATACACATCGTTTTTTTTTAGCTCAACAAGATTGTAATGTCACACAAGTTAGAGATTGGCTCACTCACACGAGCAATCGCCTTTGGCGCTGAGAGAGCGAGCAAAGATGAGACATTATTCTTGAGAATTGTGATGCTGAGAGAGCATACCAATGAGAGACGAATTTCTCAAGAAAAGATTTATTGAAATAAAAATGTCGCCTTGATGATCGATCAAGATGAGGTCATGAATAGATACATTTAAAAATGACCGATTTGGATTCCCCACGTCCAAATAACTTATGAATGTCAGATGTGAGTTCTTAATATAAATAAATACCTGTAAGTGTGAAGATGATTAAGAACTCAGGTTAGGCGCTCGGGGTAGCGACTGAACTAAGATCTGTACAGTGTTGTGAATGACATTTGAGAAAGACACACTGTAGCACATGATTCATACCATGTGTGCATAAGTAAGACGACCAGTTAAAGTAGTGGAAGGATGAATCCCTGCACCTTCACTGTGTGAGACTTTATGAGGATTAACTCATGTTAGTACCCTTTGACTTTTTACTATTGTTCGATATTTACTCTTAGTGTTGCTATCTTAGCTTGGAACCTATGACCACGCATGATTCGGTCTATGGAACATGACTAAAAAAGCAGCTAAGTTTAAATTAAGAATTTCGAGTAGAAAAGGAAGACTTATATATACTACGTGTGTCCATTGGCTAGCCGATCATGTCACTCATATGGAGATTGGACTTGATCATGGATACATAGGAAAATAACACAATGAAAAATGAGGGATTAAAGGGAGCTGGTGTTATCGAGTAAGTCTGGGGTGCTGCGAGCCTAACGCTTTATTTTTGTTTTATTCGGGTTGAAGCGGCTATGCTATTCCTAACAGATGCATAGTAATTAGCTCCCAAGTGCAGGTTGCTCGCGAGGTCGCACGACACATTTACAAGTATGAAACGTACTGATATATGAGATTTTTGTGGCTAAGTATTTGGTTCGGGTCTTCCATCATGTGTGAGTGGGAGATATTGGATCCAGGTCCACCTATGATGGGCCGACCCGACCTGACCCGATTGGCGGTTATTGGCGGTTGGACCTTTATATAAAAAGGTCTTAACTGCCTCCCAAAAAATAATGATGAATGATAATGAAATGGTGATGTGAGAAGAGAATACTATTTTATACAGAGAGCTTTTCTCTCCTGCCAAAACGAATACACACAGTAAATCAATCTCCCAAATGGAAATCGGTACGTAGGCAAATGGCGTCGTGGAAACAGACTAACGTCAACGCCTCGCGTGGAATTCGAAGACGCTTCATCGAACAGATAAACGGGTACGCAAATTCTATTTACAGATTTCACAGAATTTGGATCTTGGCATGTTTAATTGTTTCTAACAGGCAACATATGAATTGAACAATAATAAATCCTTTATTAATTATTAATACAAAATTACATCCACAAATATCAAATTCGATTAGCTCTAGAGCACAAACATTAACAAAAGGATTATGACTTTTTAGTTATTCCTTACATGGTCAACTGTATGTATCACATATGTACCCATGGTGGGGGTCATCCTATGATGGTTTGGACAACTGTTCCAATTAGCTTATATAACTAAAGTGTCCCAATTATCTAGCCTAATAGGGTGTATGAGATGTGCACATGGCACGATAGATAGTGACCACAAGGTGTCTTATGTTTTAACCAAGACATCAAATATGTCGATTTCAGCTTAGGCCTTTGTAACCTATGTGGATGGCTTATATCAAGGCACAATGGTGTCGAGTGGTGACCAAACTGAGATTCACAAATGGAATGCCAAATTTATTAGCTTTATGTGTTATTCAGGGCATCATAGTTAGTTAGCCCAATAGGTCGTATGTCATGTACGCAAGGCATGATGTTGAGTAAACACGTAAGGTGTCATTTGTTTTCATTAAGGCATCAGAGATGTTAAGATTAGCTTAGGCCTTTCCAGTCTGTGTCAGATAACCTATGTATATAGGGCACGAGAATGTCGAGAATAGGTGGATAGACATGGTAAAGAACTGAAAAAATCCACTTTAGCCACAAAGATATATAACGAGGGAATGTCAGGATTTTAGTTTTATGTTATGTGTATAGTACCAAGGTGTCACCAGCTTACTAAGTGTTTTCATTCATATGTTCTTTTTTATGGTTTTGTAAGTATAAGTGAGTAACGAGGCATGCGGGAGAGCCAACGGTCTAGCCAAATTGTTGTATGAAGGTGAAAGGCAAAATTGTCATCCTAGAAATTATGCATTTATGTGTTTTATTTTCAAATATGCACTTTATGGATTTTTAATTGCCTTTAGACACCTGATATGTAATAACGGAAGATTTTGATGCATTTTGAAATATTTATTTAATTTACACCTTTTTCCACACTTTTAGATATAAGTGAATTAATTTTATGCTTTTAAATTCCATTGTCTTTAATTAAAAAATAAAGTAATGCATGTCTCTTCAGGCCATATTTTGTGTAGAGGTATGTTTCTAGAGAGGCGTGTTATATTTATAGTATCAAAGCATGATTTTAGAACCCAAAAAGGTGTTAATTTCTAGTATGTCCATCAAGTACATAAGTAAGTAGGTTAGAAAGTAACCTTTCATGTAACACTAACTACTCTCGCACATCTATTATTGTAAGCATTTTACACCTACACTAAGTTAAGTAGTGCATTTGCTTGAGTTATGATTTTAGTCTAGGATGAGAAGATCTTGGATGCCAAACATAGATGTTTTAGAGGTCACTAATAAAAAAGGAGCCAAACAAAAGCTTAGGGACCAACTTCAGGTATGTTAGTAGTAGGACAAAGCATTGGTCATGCAAATCATACAAGAGATTCCTAGAAAGAACAAAAGGCATTAGAGAGTGTTAGCATCCAATTTAGGCCCCACCAATGATAAAGTAGTAGTAGTGGCTAAGTTATCACCCTAACAAGATAAAGTTGTAGCACCCACAGTAAGCCAAAGGGCATCTTAGTCTTGTTTCTAGTTTTAAATTTGATAATTAATGATTTTCAAGGATACACAACAATGTATGGTCAACAGAAAGTCAATTAGTAGATCAGATTATGATTATGGTGAAATAGGAGGCTGTCCTAGTTATACAATTAGACATATGGTCATGTATGGTCTTATACATTCTTGTGTATTATGTCTTGGAGATAAAATAAAAATGTGATTAATCCTAATGCTCTTACATTTATTTGTTTTTTAGTCGCTTAAAAGTGAGAAAAAGAGTGAGAGAGAAGCTTATGGTTGCTTAGGGAATCACCGTCCATTACTAGAAGTCACCAGCTTCAAGAAGAGTGCATCGCTAAGCATAAGAAGACAAGTAAGTGGAGTGGCTACCCTTATTAATCTTGAAATCTTTGAAATTTCTCTAGTATTCATATGAATTAGAGTTGTGTAGACATGAAAGTGATGATTTGTATGATGTACTTGACTTTGTTTGAGATTATAATAAGCCATATGCATGTTTAGTCTCTTAAATGTATGAATATTATGTGTTTTGGTTTGATAGTCCAATAATGTCATTGATGTGATGTGTATATTGGTTATTAAGCATGACTTTTAGTAAATAAATTACTTAAGGGACTTGGGGATTCTTTGTATCGGCCTAAATATGTGTTTGAATGACTTTATATATGTCTAGAACAGTATAAAAAACTTAGGGTGCAATTTCTAGATCGCGACACATGGTTATGTATTGCCTTATACACACCCATGTCGTTTCAAAAATTTTAAAAGTCCAAAAATCTTGTGCTCATTCTGAAGGAAGATATGCACGATTATGTGGTATAGGACATATACCCATGTATAGTTTTCTAAAAATGGACAACGTTTGTCAAAAGGCACATAGCTTGCACATATGGATCATCATATACAAAAGTATGTCCAAGTCAACTTCCCGTGTGCACCTACTCTATACACGACCATGTGTTAAATGTCACACGTATATGTGTATGGGTCAGAAGGCACACGAGTGTGGATTAAGAAGCACGTGACTGTGTACCCCCAGATAAAGATAAAACACAATTATAAGTGAGGTATATATATATATATATATATATAGGCTATATACATATATAGGGAGAGTCATGTAAGAAATAGAATTAGCTATTAGAAGATAAAGAATTCGAGAAAAACATAAGTGAGGTATCCAACTATATGGACGACAACACAAACTTAAATCGAGTTAAATCTGAGTCAAAAATTAACAACCTTAAGACTAGTGTCACATAACTAGATAATCACCAGTTGTGTATGTAAGTGATGGTAATTACGAAAGCAATAAGGCTAGATACCTATAAGATGCATCGTGCACTTTGTGCCAAGGCGTGTAGCCACCAAGTTTAGTTCAAGTGTGCATGGTAAAGATATGGCTTTAGATATTCTTTACGTGATTAGTGGGATACACCATATATATACCCGAGGTAAGGGCTATCTCTAGATGGTTAGTTAATAGTTCTGATAAGCTTATTTAGTAAAGGAAATAGCTACTATGAGATTTCCCTATGTGACTAGGGTGTCTCAATTAGATAGCCCACTAGGCTGTTTGGCATGTGTACAAGACATAATGGTAGCTTTCACCAAGGTATCAAAAATGTCAATTTCAACTTACAGCTTCACAACTTCCGTGGTCATCCATGTCAGGGCACTAAAGTGCCATAGTATTACCGCATTTAACTTACAAATGGAATATAAGATTTACCACTAGATATATACATACATATATATATATAGAGAGAGAGAGAGAGAGAGAGTTGTGTTGGGTGTTGAAAGGGTCATCACTTACTTAAGTTTTACTCATACGTTTCCTTTCGTATGTTTATAGGTAGAGGTAAGTAGCGAGGCACACGAGAGATTTAACGATCCAACTAGTAGTTGCATAAGGAAATAGGTCTTTTGTTATTCAAGATTTATCAAACATATAATTTTTATTATTATTATTATTGTTTTTGTTATCATTGTTTTTGCTAGTATTTTTATACACATAATATCATATGAGTATTGAATAATAAGTGTTTTTACTGCATCATCTTTTTACACACTTTGTAATTATGATCATGCATTAACATTTTCAAATAGTCCAATTATGCACATTTTTTTGATATATTCCCATCAAGGGTATGTAACTAGAGAGGTATGTTATAAGAGTAATTTAAAGATTCCCTATTGTAGTAGCAGGTTATTATCGAGGTTAGTTTTACCCTATCTATCATATGGTAGCTAAGCATTAGCCTCCTAAGTTTATGGTAACCTAGTTTTAAGGGCAATACTAGCAAATAAATGGTTAGAGGTAGTTGAAGATGTCATAGGGCTGTTTGAGATGACTAACAAAAAAAAGATTCAGTATGTCGACCCCTTCATAAAAGAATATGCTAAGGTATGGTGGCAAATATTGTGTGAAACCCGCCAAACAAAAGACATGACTTAGGTTGACTTCAAATGAGCTTTTAAAAGAAAACGTTCTTATTAGTTGACATCATGTATGTAAGGTTACAAAATTTTATCAATTTGAAATAGAGTAACATGATAGTAAAGGAATTCTCTACTAGATTGAATGCCCTAGCCAAGTATTCCCTTATAGTAATTTACATAGATAAGGTCAAAATAGAGGCTTTTATAAGTGACCTCAGATCAGATATTGCTAATGATGTCGTGATAAGAAACCATAACCCCAATACCTATTTAAGGCTCTGAGTAAAGCACAAAGGTTAAAGGCTATGAGCTTTAGGATGGCTAATGAACGAGGTATATCAGATCAACCTAGCCTAATAACCCCAGTTTAGAAGGTAGTATCAGATAACAACCATAAGGGTAGCAACATAGATATAGTAAGAGTAAGAGATTCTTCCTAATCAAAAGTAATAATAAGAGTTAGAAGGGCAAGAAACAAAAGATCAGTTAAGGCATGATGATACCCTTATTTGTTGTAACTTTGAGGTAGTTCTAGATGACATAAAAAAGATAGTTTGATTCAGTCTAAATAATAGAGATAAGTTCTCCTTTAGAAAGGGTTGAGTGCTTAATTTTATAATTAGTAACATTAAAGCTAGAAAGATGTTGAGTAAAGATTGTACATGATTTTGGTGTATATAGTAAACAAGATATATGAGATAGTCCCAAGTGTAAAGATTACTCCAATGGTGTAAGAATTTATAGATATCTCCCTTGATAGTCTCTCAATTAACACTAGAAAGAGAAATGGAGTTCAACATATAGTTTTTCTTAGGATAACGTCAATCTCAAAGATACTGTATAGAATTGTGAGAGTTAAAAAAATAGTTACAAGAGTGTTGAATAGGATGTCCAGTTTTGTGTAAGGCACTTTAAGGTAGAAGGTGTTGATCAACTTTGCAAATGGATGAGATAGGTAAGAGAGATGTCCTGTCATAGGCGTAAAAGCCAGAGTTGACCTAGAGGTTGATAGAGGATGTTAATCAGATTAGAGATTCGATGAGCAAATTTAAAACTATTAAAATAGTATACTAACTAAATGAGCTAAGATCTTAAGTAGAGAATAGATGATAAAATTTTTGTAAGAGTTATGCCAACAAGCATGTTATGAGTTCTAATAGAAAAAGTAGGTTAATACTGGGGTAGGTAAGACCATTTGAGATTGGAGAAACCACTTGGTCAAAAAGGCATATAAGAGGTCAAGGAAGACATGAGAAAGGGTTTCCCAAAACTTTTTGGATGAATCTCGAAGACAAAATTCATTCAAGGGGGGAGAAATGTAGCACCCACAAGTAATCCAAAAGGCATTTTAGTCTTTTCTTTATATTCATTTTTATGTTTGGAGTGTTTAAATGGACTTATAATGGGAATGATTGTGCATTTCAAGTGTGATGTATGTTTGTACTTGGAAAGGTCAGATGTCATTTCACGTAAGTATGCGAAAGTTGCTAATTAAAATGGGGTATACGCCAGTGTGCCATGGTTGGATAGGATTTGTATTCAAACAAAAGATTTGATCATTTTGAGGAAAAATTTACCCTAACAGTCATCCAACCTAAGGAGAAAAGAGGGAAAAGAGTCGTCTGAGAGGAACCTATGGTTGTTGAAATCCTTATAGCAATGCCAAGAACTTGCAAGCGTCGAAAGTTAAGTAAGCAATGGTTTTTTACTTGATTAAAGAATTTTAAAGCATGAGTTAGTTTGCTATAAAAATATTACGATGATTCTTATATTCCTAATGGCTTTTTTGTAATCAAAAAATGATGTTTTGCTGATAGTATGGATAAAGATCAATGAATCAATGTAATGGTTTGTTTAGTTAAGTGCATAACCATGTTTATGAATTGATTGACTCATGAATTACTGCATTATAAATGTTTAAATACTTTCTATATTCTATTAAAGATTCTAAGAAAGATTAACTAAATCATTATGGCATATATGTAAACCTTCTAGTTTCTTATATAAACTGATTGATATATTGATTGAGATGAAAACATATTTAGATAGTGATATTATTGTGATTTAAGTTTGATAAGGCCTTGTATGTGTTTATTGGTTAGAGGAAAATATGAATAATTGTTTAAGGGTACTGTATAACCATTTTTGTATGAATGGATCATCAAAAGATAACCGAAATAGGGTAGGAAAATGATAGGTTAAGATTCTAAATCACAACACACGACTGTGTATCGTCTCATACAAGCCCATATGTCCTTCAAACAAAATAGGAAATTTCATAATTTTTGTGCGCTCATTCTAAAGAAGGGTATACAGGACCTTGTGGTAGGGACACATGTTCATATGTGACTTTCTAAAATTAGACAAACGTGTAGAAGCAAGAACAAGAAAATAGAATCAAATCAGAGAGATACTCGTTCCTTACTAAGTATACCCTCGTGTTTAGTCTAAGGAAAAGTATAGGAAGGTAATTTAAGAATACACTTGTGCAAGACTAAGCAAAGGTCATGAGAAAAAATAGGCAAGAGATGTCTGCATAAGACATTTTAGTAAAAGAAAAAAAACTATTTTACCCCTCAGTTAAGTGTAAAGATAGGGAAGAAGAAAGAAAGAGAATAAAAGTTTATATTAAAAATAAGTTAAGATAGTTAGAGATAAAAGAGGTGTCCGACTATATAGAAGACGATATATGACCCCAATTAAATCAAATCCAGATTAAAAATTAGAAAATTATAGAAAGTGGTTCATATCTATATCGCCACCAGCTATGTGCATAAATGGCAAGATATGTGAAAACAATAAGGCTAGATAACCATGAGATACATCATGCATTCAATGCCAAGACATATCGCTATTCAGTTTAATTTAGGTGTGCATGGTAGGGGATTGTGGCTTTTTAGTTATTCTTCATGTGGTCAACCAAATGTATTACATATGTACCAATGATAGGAGCTATCCTAAGATGATTTATATAACAGTTTCGATTAGCTTATGTGATAAGGAAAAAGAACACTACCATATTTTTCCCGTGTAACCAAGGTGTCCCAATTAGCTAGCCTAATATGTCGTATGACATGTGTGCAAGGCAAGATAGATAGCAACACACAAGATGTCTTGTGTTTTCACCTGGGCATCAAATATGCCGATTTCAACTTAGGCCTTAGTAACCTATATGGATAGCTTATGTCAAGGCACAAGAGTGCCGAGTGGTGACCACATCAAGATTCACAAATAAAACACCAAGTTTATCAGCTTTATGTGTTATTCAGAGTATCATAATTCATTAGCCTAATAGGCCATATGACACATGTGCAAGGTGCAATGTTGAGTAGACATGCAAGATGTCATTTATTTTCATTAGGGCATTAGAGATGTAAAGATCAACTTACCAATCTGTGTGACATGGCCTATGTATACAGGGCATTGATTATGTCAAGAATAGACAGATGGGCAAGGTAGAAAGCCAAGAGACATCTACTTCAACCATAAGGATATATAGCAACGGAATGCTAAGATTTCAATTTGATGTTATGTATAAAGTGCCAAGGTGTCACTAGCTTACTAAGTGTTTTCACTCATGCGTTTCTTTTTGTGGTTTTGTTGGTGGAAGTGAGTAGCGGGGCATGTAAGAGAGTTAGCGGTCCAGTCGAGTTATTGCATGAGGGCAAGGGCAAAATCATCATTTCTAGAAATTATGTCATTTATGTGTTTTGCACTTTATAGATTTTTAGTAGCCTTTAAACACCTAATATGTAATAATGGAGGATTTTGATGCATTTTAAAAAATCTATTCAATTTACACCTTTTTGAACGTTTTTAGATATAAATGAATTAATTGCGTACTTTTAAATTTTGTTACCTTTAATTAAGAAATCAAATAGTGTACGTCTCTTTCGGTCAAATTTTGTGTAAGGGTATGTTCTTGGAAAGGGGTGTTACAGTTTTTACCTTTTTAATTTCGTCACCAAATTATCCTACCCTACTATTAATAAAACACACAATATAATATTTTTTGTTTACAAATAGTCTAAAATTATATACTAAGACCTTTGAAACATATCAATAATCTAAGTAACTGAATTACATTCTTCCTACTTAATAATAAAATAAAATATTTAAATAAAAATACAAATAATATGAGTAATTATAAATATATAAAGATATAACTACATACATCATGTAAATATTTCAACTATTGTTGTATTGTCTTTCAATATTTCTATAATTTATCCCTAATAAATTCTATTAAAGTAATGTTTCTCCAACACATTCGAGTTAATTCAGATTGTGTCAAGCTACTTTTGTATGAACCCTACCACTCATTGATTTAATTTTGAGTTACTTTAGGTTGACTTAAAATAAATTTCATATAAAAAAACTTAACTCTAACCCAATATTTTTTTGTCTCATATCGGGTTAACGGGTTGTGTTAAAAATTAACAGTTCTAGTTCTACATATGCTACCTTTTCATATATTCATTTTGCAACCTTTAGAAATGTCATTGTCTTCTCTTATGATAATAGATTGATTTAGGAAATTTTACCACCAAAAGACCCTAGCTATAAAAATTTATCACACATTTTACTCATTAAACATTTATACTATAAGGTCTAGCATAATACCTAAGTTACCCATATCTTCAACCTTATAAACACGAAGCTTAGCCAACTTTTGACCACAAAATAGCAAACGTTTTGTAAAGATCTTTCTTAAAACTCATCCTAATCTGAGTAATGTTGATCTGAACCCCTTATTTTATGTATTTTATATTTTCACAATTGAAAACCAAAGAATATAAAGTAGACAAACTATTTGATTTATGGGAAATGAGATTTTAATGATAAATGTTGTTTTTTGTCAGTTAAATTAGTTAGAGTACCGGGAAAATAAAAAGAGATTAGGAGGAATAATTGTTTATGATGAGTTTAGAGTGAAAATCAAGTAGAAAACATATCTAATGAAGAGCAAGAGGTAGGTGGGCTTGTCTAGGCAAGGTCTCAGGTCGCCTACCTGTTCTTCTAGACCCTCAATTAATAAATATTTAATTTAATTTTCTAAGTTTATTTGCTTGTGTTGTAGGTTTATTTTTAGAAAAAAATGGAAAAAATCACATTTATGATTCACTTTGGATAAGAATGGATTACAAGAGATGATAATGTAATGAGATATGTTGGTGGGGATAAAAGAGTGATCTAACTTGACACAAGTGCTAATTTTAAACAATTTGTGATGAAAATATGCTATTGTCTCATAATCAATGGAAGTAAATCAAATGTGCACATATTTATCCCTAGTGAAGCATTGGTGGGTGGAAGGCCATATGAGATTCAAGATGATGATGATCTTGAGTATTTTATAGTGGTAACAAAAAGCAGATAAAGATCAACACAACTGTATGTCACTAATAGACATATCAAAGAAAGAGACAATCTGTAAGAAGAATAACCATCTCGTACGATTGCAGACGAAACACCAAAGGCTAGTCAAACACAAGGGTAATTTAGGGTGTGTATAATTTTTATGGTATAAATGTTTAATGAGTAAAAAGCGTGATATATTTGTATAGATGGTGGCTTTTTGTAGTAAAATTTTAATTTACCTTTAAAAAATTTATCGATTATCTTGTTGATTGGATATGGACATCATATTTTTTGATGAAAAATGAATTTTTTTTTTACATACTAAGTTGCACATGTAGCTCTCACTTTCTAGTGGTTAAATTGCTAAACAATGTTAACCTGTAACTAATTGTCAAACTGTAGATCTTTTAAAATAATTAATTTTGTAGATATCAATTTATACGATGGTTGATATTAGTCATTTAGTCTTATAATTTTTGGACTTCTAAAGCTTTTAGCTAAGACTTTGCTGTGGACAATTTATCTTCTTTTAACCCTTACTTTTCTATCATAATAGTCATAACATATTTGATTTAACCCAAAAACTATTGAAATATTTTACGTTTGAATAGAAAAACAAATTTTATTAGATTAAATGGAATGTGTTTTTCTTAATTTTTCCACCACAGCTTGTAATTTAATAATACTTAAAGTGTTAGTTGTAATTTCAAAATTCCCTTTAGTGCATGTTATATGATATTGGATGAAAGGCAAAGTTGATTTACACCTAAAATACTAAAATGTCATATTTATAAAATTTGAATTTAATGCAACAAAATTTAATTTAATTGGTATTTGTCCATCCCTGTACAAAAAAAGTCATAAGTTAAAGAGTTTTCCCTAATAAGTCCATGACAAAATGAAACCTGAAACCAATGTGTGTCATACATGCAGACTTGACTTGATGTAATACTTTCCTAAGAATTATTTAGTAAGAATCCTTATAGGTTTGCATATCCCAATGACAGTTCCTAATTTGTTTGTTTCAATAAATTTTAGATTAGTTCTATTATAAAGGAAGGATACTATTTAATACAAGGAATATATACTATTTGTCTAAGAAATCTATAATTATAAAAGAACAAAGTAGTATCAAACACCAAAGATTAGGCATTTGAGACGGATAAATTCTTCTAGTGTGAAAGTGATTAAAATCCTTATCGGGATTAAAGGATATCACTAGAGTTGTGTTAAGAGTGTCAACACAAAAATAAGTGATTGTAAATCTTTATAGGGCATAATTGGTGAGACAAAGGAGGGCATTTAAGTAGCGAGAGAAATATAAGAGGATAGGTTTGTATTCTCATAATATTATAAGATTTATGACTCAAGTGATGTTAAAAATTGATTTTATCAAATATAGTTATATCTTTTTGATAAATTAATTAATATTTAATAAAATATTTAATACTTAAATTGTGTTACCTAATGTAAAGATATAACTTTTAATAATGAAAAATGTGACTCTTTACTAATAAAATATATGACTTTTTATAATGTAAAGATATTACTCTTTATGATAAAAAAAAGTTACGACTGATAATGAAAACAATTGATATTTTATAATGAAAAGATATAACTATTAATAAGAATGCAACTTCTACTAAAAAGTTACAATTAACTGTATAAATTGTGAGGATAGGTGCTCTAAAACCAATTGAATTTGACATTTGTGGATATAATTTTATATTAATTATTAATAAAATGATTAATCGTTATTCAATTCATATGATGTTTATTTATATGATTGTACGAATAACATGTCTTTAGAATGGTGGAATTGTGACAAGGGGATCAAACAACTGATCATAAGAACTCAATGTACGTATTAAGTGGTCATTCTAGAAACATCTGTAATCCTAACATTACAATAAATAAAGGCACGAACAATGATGATAAGATTATCATAGTGTTGAACAACCCTACCAAAAGTGGTCACACTTCTCACGTGTCGAAGCTGTTGTAGACAACTTAGTACAACACATAAGTGCACATTGTAAACATGTTCATCGAATTGAGTTGACTAAAGGATATATATATGGATGGCTACTCTAGTGTTTATAGAATAAATCGTCTGAACACCATGAGTGCATGTAATCCTTTGACTTAAGGTCATCAGACCATCTCTTGTAAGGATTGGTACGGTTTGACACTATCTAATGTGCCACCATAATTGGGGATTATAAAGATAGTAATTAGCCATATCATAAGATTTATGGATGCTATGGTTGATCGATAAAAGATTCGTCATTCTTGAGCACAAGAAAAGATACCTCACATGAGAATACTGAATGACTTCTATGACTGTTTGAATTTATGCCTATAGTAGGATGAGGTTTGAATCTATGCCTTCTTTTATTCTTGTTTTTTTATATGAGTAATAATTTTTAAAATTTGTACTCAATCCTACAAATACGGGTCGACCTACAGATTGTTAGGATTTTGCGATCTTTGACAATGGAATAACAAATTGAAATTTTAATTTAATAACACATTCACTACATAAAACCCCTTTCTGGATCATCCTTGTAGGAAGATTAATTTACAAACATGTATATAACATATATAGGGTGTTTTGGATATACCTACAATAACGACTCCTTCGTTTTTCTCTGATGACAAGGGGGTGTGAAGTCGTAATTTCAAACCAAGTATAGGCTTAGTTCTTGGTATCCACATGAAACAATAACTCAGAAAGAAGCTTGACTGTACTTGAAACCTGCTAAAGCTTGATAATAGCCTTATGTTTCAGAGAGGAAGAAGGGGGGGGGGGGGAGTTTTCTTTGGTGGCTAGGTGTTTTTGTGTAAATTAACTATTTTATGCAAGCCAAATACACACACATAGGTTTTTCATAAGAACCCAGGTGTATATTCTACATAAAATATATTAATCCCATGATTTGAGTGCTAAAATCATCGGTGCAAATTGTGTAACCTCTTCTAACTAATAGGTGTGTTATAGAAAAACGACAAGAGTTCCCCTATTTTAGAAGGTCTGGGGAATTTTTTTTTTTATTATGCCCTGTAACACTCCTAATTAACAATTCACACAAATCAATCCTAGCAACCAACTGGATTTTCATCAACATAATCATAATTAACAAAATAAATACTTAATAGTAACCATCATAAAATTACCACCCATAGAAACTTTATAACCAATTTCAACGACTAGCCATATATATATATATATACACAATCACATATATCCAATAATCAGAAAGATATATATGCTCCCATGAGTATATACTATGCATTAGATAGATGTATAGACACATCAATACAATAACTATATATATACATATAAGAACCAAAATGTGTATGTATATATATGTGTGTGTGTGTGTGTGTGTGTGTATGTATGTATGTATGTATATACATATGCACCTATATAGGTCAAGGAGAGATATATATACACACACATATAAAGTCACATATACATACATATATGCACATAGACACCAAAAACATATAAATTGATAAAAATGTGTTGCCCTCTTCCCATAGCCTCATGTCTCGTTAGTGTTCCTCAGGAACCTTTGCTGCAACTCTTTACCTATAAAATATTAAATTAAACGGAGTGAGCGACCACGACTCAATAAGAAAATCATACTCAATACTCAAAGCATTTCATACCAGTACTAATCTCTTCTATACTCAGTGTGTCTAGGCTATTCACATACAAAATAATTTACACGGAACACGCATTAACCACATATCATAATTTTCTTCATTCACACATTTATTCCTTTCCTTACTATATGATTTATGCATGTATAAGTGTCAGGACTTTTCTATTTTCTGATCGTAAATCTTTCTTAACTCTTTATTAGCCACATAGGCTTGCATGTATGATTCTAATGCAAATGACTTTCATAAAATATTTGCTAATTCTTTTTTTTTTGTTTGTCAAATTTTTTCATTGACCAGTCTAGACTATATAGGACAGTACTTGCAATCACCATATAAGGTACAATCCTCTCTTACAAGCATATTTCACTATTTTTTTTCTTTGTTGTCCATACAGTATAGCTGACATCTCTCTTTGTTGTCCATACAATACAGTCATTGTCTTTCTTTGCTGTCCATATAGTACAGTTGATATCTTTCTTTATTGTCCATATAGGACAGTCGATATCTTTTTTTGCTGTCCATACAGTACAACTCGCGTGTAAGGATTTTAAACATGTTTTCTGTTTTCCTGTATCATATGAGTCATTATAAAACCAAAAACACTTGTCTTCCATTTTCCAAAAACATGCATAACTTAGAAAATGTTGTTCCTCTTTTTTTATTTTTTCTAAAATCATGCATATGCTATGATTCCTCATGCATACATGTATAACCATAAGATGAAATATGCCCATTCATTGTTTTTCCTTATTCTTTTTAAGCCTCATTGAGCATCAGATTATTTTCTCATGCATTTACATATATCTCATGCATTTCATATGAATATACATATTTATTATAATGGTTTTTACACATATCATGCATATAATTAAACAAAATTAACCTATATCACATAAAATGACACTTTTGTCTTTATGGCCAAAAGTTATATGTCTACCCTTAGTGCAAATTATTCCATCAATTTATCATTTCTTACATATTCAATACACAAAATCGACTAAGCTAACCATAGGAATAAGAAATGTTTAAAATTCCCTTATGGCAAAAAAAATTACATCATAAGTCCTAATAAATTTCTTTATTCTTTTAAGCATAAATCACCTTAATTCTATACCCTACACACTTATACAAGTACAGGTTATTTGAATGATCTAACTTAAATTACTTCAAGTATGTAAAGTATGAAATTTTTACCTTTTCTTTGCTAATTAGGTGATTTAAGTCTATCCTCCTTCTTTTCTTCTTCCTAGCAACCTTAATCAACCAAAAACATAATCATCCATCAAAACTCTAAACTTGACATCTCTTAAAAACTAAACTTTTTACCTTAGAACTTACCAGAATTGATAGATCTACACTTTTTATAACTGGAGGCTCTAGAAATTAGGTAGTTTAGCTAGATTTTTTTGGTGAATTTTGTTTGAAGAAAAACTTCAGTAAAATTATGGAGAATTCTCAGCCAAGGAAGAAGAAAATGAATAGTTTGGTTGTTTTATAAGTATTTTGGACTAATTTACCTTTAAAATTTTTCAAAAATGACTATTTTATCCTTAGCCAATTACCAAAAACCCTTGGCACCATTATATAATTTAAAGTGTGCTCATTTAGTAGTTTTAAATAATTCTTTTACAATTTCTTTAAACAACAAGTTATAAAATTAACTCTAGGGGTAATTTTGGAAGTAGAGTTTATTGGCATACCTGAATCCAGGTGTTACAAATTGGGTGGAATAAAATGCTCAAATATTTCAATCCCATGAATTTAGTAATCAACTAAAATCATAGGTGCAATTTTGGATGGGATGAGATCCTATCCTACTTTAATTTAAATTTTGAAATATTTAACTATGATATGATTAGTCCAACTAGATAAACTCAATCTAATCAATTCTCACAAACACTCGTAGTTTTTAGGATTATTGCACTATGGTCTCAAAATACAATAAAATATATTTCAGGTCCATAAACCTTTATAAGGCCTTAGATTCTTTTTCTGAAATCTCGTAACCTTTCTAACTTGGATAATTCTCACTCCTCTAGAGTTCATCAAATCCTTTTGTATGTGACCTATAAGCTCTCAACTAAATTGGTAATGACTAAATTCAATCGAGCTCTCAACCTAACATTTGTTTAGTTACAAATCAAAATTGACCTATAGTAAGACATCATGACCTCCCGATTAGTAGAGGTCAACATGTGGCTTCTTTTAACTTGTTAGAGACATAATTAATCATACAATTCGATCTTTTCATCATACTATATCTTTTCAAGGCTAAGGTATAGATTAAGTGTCTCCTTCAAGATTACTCGAATAATAAATATTGACTTTTGTTAATGACCTAATAATATAGATTTAATTAGTCATCGACATTTGTTAGTAAGCCTTAACTGAGATATCAACTCTTATGCTTGGGAGTGACGAATCCTTTATTAATCTACCATAGCCTTTGTATAGATCTCAATACAACCAATCATTACATTTTTGATAATCTTTTGACCAGAGTACATTGGATTGGTGTCAAACCATATCGATCCTTGTATAAGACAATTTAATAACCTCAAGTCTAAGGATCATATGTACCTCCATTCATTAAGAGGATATTTTCCATAGACATTGGAGCAACTATCCATATGGAATCCTTTTGGTGAGTCAATCTGGTAGACATATCTAAAACATGCACCCATGTGTTACACCAAGTCATCAATAAACAACTTTGACACGTGAGAATTGTCATCATCTTTTGATAAGATTGTTCAATACTATGACAACTTTATCACTATCACTCGTGCCCTTGGTCATGGTAACATCAAAGTTACAAAGTTTTTATGAATAACCACCTAATTTGCTTCTAGGGTTCTAATAATTAGGTGTTGAACACTGATACCCTTGTCATGGTTTAACTACTCTTAGGCAATTATATTTTTGATATAATTTATGGATAATATAAATGTCATTTTTATTACTTAAATACCAAAGGTTTCATTAAACATTAATTGTGGCGATTGACTCTAGGGTGCTACCCTAACAATCGCCCACTTGCATTCTAGCTTATTAGACATATATCTAATGTCATATGAGACCACATGCCTATCATGATTCTATTGTAACAAAGGCTTCATTAATTGGTCAAGCAAATTGTCATCAGTATGTACTCTCTCTATCTGCACATCTTTATGCTAAATAATTTCTCTAATTAGGTGGTATCTCTTGAGTATGTGTTTGGATCGTTGGTGAGACCATGGCTCATCTGCTTGTATTATTACTTCATTATTGTCACAATGAAGTTTTATAGGATTTTCTATAGATAGAACCATGCCAAGTTTGGTGACAAACTTCTTGATCCATACTATTTCTTTTGCCACATCTGACAAAACAATATACTTGGACTTAGTTATAGAATCAACCATAATTCTTCACTTGTATCTTTTCCAACTAATTGCCCTACCATTTAGGCAAAATACAAATCTTGATTAGGATTTGAAGTCATCATAATCTATTTGGAAATTGGCATCACTATATCCTTGTACAATAAGCTCAAACTCTCCTCTATAAACTAAGAACATATCTTTTGTCCGTTTAAGGTACTTAAAAATGTTCTTGACAGCTGTGTAGTGATGCTTTCCTAAATTTGATTAATATCTACTACAAACTTTTAAGATGCATGAGACATCAATCTCGTATATAACATGACATACATGATCGATCCTATCATAGGAGCATAAGGGATCAGTTTCATCTTATCGCTTTCTTTTTATGTTTTAGGACACATATCACTAGAGAGATATACACCATGACTTATTAGAAGATATTCTTTCTTGGATTCTTCTATGCTAAATCTCTTTAACATTTTGTCAATGTACATGTTTTAACTTAGTCTAAGTAGTCTACGTGATCTATCTCTATAAATATTTATTCCAAGGATATAGATTGTTTCACTTAAGTTTTTCATAAAATTTTGTACAAGATAAATTATGTAAAAAAAAACAAATTAGAATATGAGAAAACTCTGATTGATTAGTTTTGGGTATAAGAGAGGATAAGTTTAGATAAGTAAATGAATAAATAAGATGCAAGAATTTTTACATAGTTGGGCTCGATTAGCAAAATGTTTGCATCCATAGTTTTATTATTAGTATGAGTGCAGTATAAAAATAATACAAGATAATGTGCATAGCAATAACGTTTATTATGGTTGTGAATTTTTTGTATTTCCTCTCTGTATTAGTTTATGGCCTTTAATATACAATAAAATAACAATTTCAAAATTTTAAAAATACAAACATTATACCATAAACATATCCAAGGATCCATTCATAAACAATTATTCTACAACATGCATGAATAAAAAATTGATCTTTTGACCAAATGGAGGTACCATACCAGTATTTGGAGGCTCATTTGTCTTTCACAGGTTTTTTAAAATGTGCTAAAACATGCTCTCGATCCAAGCTTAGGATCATGCCTCAATATCCATATGAAGTACAAATAAAAGGAGGTTGAAACAAGCACCAACAGTGTATTAAAACGAGCACCAATAGTTTGCTAAAAGATTATGCATGGCAAAACGTGTTTGTTGTATGGCGTACGTAATGTGTTTAGGCAAAAAAGTTCTAAAATTGTGAAATATGGTCTCTTTATATAGAGACAATGCACCAACATTCATATGCATGCATAATCATGCATATGAAAATTATCTTATTTGTACAATTTGTAATTTATCTAGATTTTGAGCGAATAAGATCATGAATAATCCCTATTCGAGGATAATGCGCACCCATGTATAATTTATCATTCATAATTCATACCATATTCAAACACCTCGAGATTACTACACTTTAGTCCTTTGGTGAAATAAATTCCTAAAGACATCTCTAGACTCGAAATTGTTTGTTCAGATACTAGACTAAATTCATATCAAATAATGTTATACCTCCAGAGTTTGGTCAACTCTTATTGTGTATGACTCATAGGTTCTATATTAAGTTAAAATGGATGAATTTGTATCAAGCTTTCAACTTGACAACCCTCTAAACATATACTAAGATTGGCTTCCAGCAACCATCATGACTACCCAATTGACGAAGTCTCAGCGATTGACTATTAACTTGTCAACAATATGGTTACTCATATAATTTGATCCTTTCATATATAATATCTCTTTGAGGCTAAGGTACAAATTTAGTGTCTCTATCAAGGAACCTTTTATATATATAGACTGATATCTATCAATGAATAAATGATATTAGATTAAGCACCAACTCAATTTTATTATGGCCATAAATTTTAAATGGTCATTATCATTGATTAGTAGACTTATAAAAAATATCAGCTCTTGTGCTCAAAAGTGATGAATCGTCTATTGATCCTCTATAGTCTTCATATATATCTTGATATTGCCAATCTTCACATTTCTAGCAACCCTCTATAAGTACTATATTAAGCTTGCGTCAAACCATACCAATCCTTACACAAGGCAATCTGGTGACCTTAAGTCTAAGGATCACATGTATCAATATTCACTAAGAGGATTCATTCTATAGATGCTAAAGCAACCATACATATGAAATCATTTTGCTAGTTCTTTCTGATTAACACATCTGCAACATACACACATGTGTTGCACCAAGCTGTCAACTAACAGCTTTGACACATGACATATGTTCCCATATTTCAATAGGGTCATTCAACACTATGATAGTTTTAACTATATCACCTATGTCTTTAGTCAAGGTAATATTAAAACTATGAATGTTTTAAGAATGACCACTTAATATGAATAAAAAGTCCTTATAATTAGTTGACACGCATTGAACCCCTCATCAAGGTTCAACCATTCTAAGAAAATTTATCTAAATTTTATAGACATAATGTAAGATAAAGGTTTCCATTTTATTAATTAAAAATACGATTACATCAAAAGTACATTGGTTATGATTGACTCAAGGGCACTACCTTATCACTCTCCTCTTGTCGCTTTCTCTTCCCTTGTCTATTTACTTAGAAGAATTTTGGAAGAAAAAGTATATTTGAAACTCTCCAAATTTATGATCTAATTTGAAATTTGAATTTAAGTGAGAGAAAATTATTTGTTTATGAAGGAAGTTAACATCTTGTTGGATACGTGTTATGAGGATGCCCTGTCATAAAATTTGGTCATTCTCTTTTCTAACATGATTATAAACTCAGAGTTATTCAACTGTTGGCTAAGATGTCAAAACTTTGGATAAGATTTCTTTAAGTTGCAAACTTTGGGCTGGAGAACTATTTATTATCTATCTATTAGTAAATGCATCGAATTATATTTAAAGGGTTTACTTAAAGGAGAACTTTTTGACTACACAACAATTAACCCAATTCTTGGAGTTTGAAGAAAACTTAAATAACTTTGAGAATCTTCTATCACTTGGAGATCTCATCTTTTTTTTTTAAATTATATAAGCAAATGTTATCATAATTACTCATGCTTTAAGTAGTGTATCCATTTTATTATTTCACTTTCTTTATGAGATATGATTGGTCATGCATTGTTTACAATAAGGGATGGTTGGCATTGTAGGGTTTTCAAGGTGCCAATAACAGACAATGTAGTGGAATTTAAAGATTTCAAAAAGCTAACCAAGACACCCTTTTTAAACAAAAAGATTATTGAAACATGCAAAAATACTTATAAGGTGTTTTAAATTTTATACTTGTGTTGATGGCTCTTTCAAACTTCACGCAGCATATGATAGTACGCTAACCAACCCTCATGAGGTGACGCCTTGATATCCATGCAAAACATGAACATGAAAAAAAGGAAATCTAGGTGAAAAGGCTACTAAGGCTTTCTGGATGGATGGATGTGTTCATGGCAAAATAAGAGAGCAAAGAAAACATGGCCAAGGTTTATATGAATTTGTGTTATGTATATTTCTCAAACTCATGCTTTAATTTATATGTCCAGGTATTTGAGCAAGGCTATAATTTCAACCAAGCATAACACTCATCAAAACACACACATGCACGACTGATATATGCATGCATAACCAATATGTATTGAGAAACACTTGCAAGACTAGCAAAACAAGTATGTGTTGGGCGACATGCATTTTTTTAATGGTGTTAGTTAGCTCCATACATATGCATGGCTAACACCATCCCTCTAAGTGCATGGGTGTGCACTTGGTCAAAGTGTTATCAAGTGGGTCTTTTCAACTCTCATAGGTAAACCTAGTCCATTTGTAATCTCTCCCAATTTTAAATACCAAAATTATCAACAAACAATCCTCATATCTGAGGTGAATTCTACTTTTTTATACGTTGACCTATAAGCTCTCTATCGAGCCGTTAGTGTTTGAATTTGGGTTAAATTTAGTTAGAGACCAAGATTGGCCTCTAACAAAACATGATGACCACTTGAACTATAGAATTTAGTGGACATCTCATAAGTTGTTACAACATTTCAATTATATGCAGTTTAATCCTTTCATTAACTGATATCTCTCGAGGCTGAGACATAAAAATGTGTCTATCTTAGTAGTTCCTCAGTATAAACTAATACAAATCAATGACCATCATGGATTAGGCCATAACCTTATCCCACAATGGTCGCAAATTTAAGCAATCATGGATGTCATTTAGTATTCTCATATGAGATGTTTTCTTATGTGCTCAAGAATGGTGAATCTTTTATTGATCAACCATAGTTTTCATGTATCTCATAATATGGTTGATTATTATCTTTATAAATACCCAATTATGGTGACACGTTGGATAGTATCAAATTATACCAATCTTTATACAAGACGGTTTGACAACCTCAAGTCAAAAGATCAATCATCCATATGGATATCCTATGGTCAAGTTAGTTTGATGAACATGTCTACAACGTGCATCCATGTGTTACACTAAACTATTTATAATAGCTTCGGCACATGAAAACTATCACCACTTTTGATAGGATTACTTAACACTATGATAATCTTATCATTATTACATGTGTTTTTGTTCATTACAATGTTGGAATTATGAATGTTTTTAGAATGACCACTTAATGGGTACATAAAGTTTCCATGATCAGTCGTCTGATCCCCTTATCACAGTTCTACCATTCTAAGGGCATGTTATTCGCATTACAATAAAATTAAACACATGTTAATAGGATAACAATAAATCTTTTTATTAACGATTAATATAAAATTACATTCACAAATGTTAAATATGATTGTCTCTAGGGCACCTATCCTAACAATCTCTCACTTACACTATTACCAATCGATCATATTTCTAATGCCAAATTTAACTACATGCCTTTGTTGCAACAAGGCTTTGTCAATGAGTTAACCAAATTGTTATATGTATCAATCCATGTTCTTTGTATGTCATCTCGTTGAACAATCTTTCAGATTATGTGGTATTATTTGAGCATGTGTTTTTGCTAATCTACAACTCATATAGAGTTTTATCTACAAATTTATATGAGACACAGTTTAGTATATAGACAATAGTTTCTAAGGCATGACCCTACAAAGACATAGGTAGATTAGTAAATCTCATCATAAACCTGACCATTTCCATCAAGGTCCTATTACTCTACTAAAATATACCATTACATTATAGTGTGCTAGGAGAAATGAGTTAAGATACTATCACATTTTCCTTTATGTATTCTCTGAATTCAACACTTAGGTATTCATCTTATTGATAATTTCAAAGGACTTTAATTTGTTTCCTAAGTTGCTTTTCTACATCGTGCATGAATTCTTTGAATATATCAAAGCATTCAAACTTGTGTTTTATCAAAAATATATAACCATATCTACTGAAGTCATCAGTAAATGTGAAGAAGTAGGCTTATCTATATTTTTTATGCATTATCATGGGCCTACACATATCACTGTATATGATCCTTAACAGTTCAATCATTCATTCACTATATCTAGTGAAGGGTGTTTTGGCTATCTTACCTAGTTGGCATGATTCTCATTCATCATATAACTGGAAGTCAAATAATCATAAGATTTTTGTTCAAAAAGCCTTGATGTACGTTTTGGTCCTATATCGCTTAGCTTGCATTGCCACAGATACGTGGTATTCAGATTGTTCAATTTTAATCATTTATTATTTTGCACATTGAGAATCTTATTACCCATTTTTAGAATATATAAACCATTAATAATTCAGTTGTTCCATAGAAAATATCATTTAAGCTGATAGTTATAATACCACCAATAATAAAAAATAAATATTCATTTTTGTCCAAAACAAGCATAGAAACTAAGTTTCTAGAAACAAAGGAGCATAATAACAATTTTTAAAACTAGCCTAGTAGGCAACCAAAGATAATAAATCTTTACGGCTGATGTAACAATGCATGTTCCATTTCTAACATGTAAGCCAACCTTTCTTTTAGTAAGCAATCTACTTTATCGCAGCCCTTACATATCAGAACCAAGATAAGAACCACATCCTGTGTCTATAATTTAAGATGAACAAGAATAATAGTTTATCTCAATGAAAAACATAATTGAAGTAGAGGTTTCGATTGTCTTTTTCTTTTATTCATTAGAAAGGCCTTGTAATGTCTCTTCCAATGACCTGTCTTACCACAATAGAAGTAGACAATTTTTCCCTTCCCTACAACACTAGTAGACAGAGTGGTAGTATCAGGTTGATTTTTTTGTTTTGGACTTGGACTTAGCTTTAGCCTTGTCTTTGCCTTTGGCCTTGACTTTTGGCATTTGGGCTTCAACCACATGCATATAAGTCAAAGCTAGTTTTTGTACCTCTTGTTCAACTGTCTTGAACATATATAACAACTCATCAAAGCTTTTATCTTTTTCATTTAGGTTAAAATTCATGATTAAATTAGCCCATAATTTAGGGAAGGATTTTTACACTAGGTCAATGACAAGCTCATTGTTCATAATAAAGCCCAAACTCACTAACTGTTTAATATAGTTAATCATCTTGATCACATAAGGACTAACTTGTCTACCCTTAAAGAGTTTGTAATTAAACAGTTTACTTGACACCTTATATCATTCATCTTTTACACAAGTGTCATATAACTCTCGAAGGTATGTAAGTATAGATTGTGCATCTCTTTCCTTATATTGTTTTTGAAGTGCAAATGACATGGAAGTTAACACGAGGCATTAAACTTCCTTGAGTCATCAAGAAACTTATTAAAAGTATCATTTTGCTCTTGAATGACATCAAGACTAGACTTAAGAGGCAATTATGGGGCTTTCAGAGCATCGATAACTAGGATACTTATTTTAGAACATATTCATGAATAATGCAAAACATTCATAGGGTGTTTTAGGTTTACACCTGCGTTGGTGGCTTCTTCAAATCTTCATGTGGCTTAAGACTGGATGTTATCTAACCTTTAAGAGGTGATGTTTTGGTATCCATGCAGAACACAAACATGTGAAGGCTACTAAAGCTTCTTTTCTAGATTAATTATATTCATAGGAATGAGAGAAAAACAAAAAACCTGTGGCTAGGGTTTTTATTGTGTATGTGTTCTTCTATTATTTTAATTCTAACGTATGTTTTAAATATGTTCATGTGTTTAAGTACAACTAGTATTTCATCCAAACCCGACACCCTCAACACGCATAGATGATTGGCAAGTAAACATAATCATCAAACATCTTTCATGAGTTGCACATATGACACATAAGTGTGCCACATGACAAGCATGAAGCTATGCATAAGTGACACCAAAAGTTTGCCACCTAATATAGTTTTAAGCCTTGCACGGTTAGACAATATTTTGTCCAATCGTGTCATGCATTATATAATTTTGCATGGTGCCACCCAGTACATACTTGGTCAAAACATGGCTAAGAAGGTTCTCTCTTTCTCTAAACACTTAGATTATCACCAAATAATGTTTTCCTCTAGGTTCGAATTAACCTTTATATGTGTGTGACCTATAAACTCTCTATTGAACTGGTATTGTCTAAATTAGGATTAAATTTTGATAAAGACCAAGATTGGCCTCTAGTAAAGTATCATGGCCACCCAGATAATAGACTGTTAGTAGACATCTTTTAAGCTTTTACAATATCATTGTTACATGTAATTAAATTTTTTCATCAACTATTATCTTTTGAGGCTGAGACATAGAAAAATGTCTATCTCAATTTTTCCTTAGTATGAACTAATATACATCAGTGATGGCTTAGGCAACAACTTCATCTTACTGTGGCCACAGATTCAAACAATCATGGATGTCATACAGTATTCTCATATGAAATATCTTCTTTTATGCTTAAGAGTGATAAATCATTTATCAATCAACCATAGCCTCCATCTGTCTCACAATATGGTTGATTACTACTTTTACAGTTACCCTAATTATGGTGACATATTAGACAACGTCAAACCATATCGATCCTTATATGAGACGATCTGGTAATGTCATGTCAAAATATCATATACACCTGTGGTATTTAGAGGATTTATTGTATAGACATTAGAACAACCATCCATATGAATAAATTTTAGTCGGGTCAATCCAATTAACACGTTTACAATGTGTACCCATGTGTTACACTAAGTCATCTATAACAGCTTCGACACGTGAGAACTATCATCACTTTTGGTAGGGTATCTCAACACTATGATAATCTTATCATGATTACACATGCCTTTGTTCATTGTGCTTTTAGGATTACAGATGTTTCTAGAATGGCCACTAAAAGTGTATATAGGGTTCCCACGATTAATTATCTGATCTTTTCGTCATAGTTTTTACTATTCTAAGGGCATGTTATTTGCACGATCATATAAATAGATAATATATGAATTGAATAACAATAAATCTTTTATTAATTCTTAATATTAAATAACATCCATAAATCCTAAATTTGATTGGCTCTAGGGCACATACCTTAACAATCTCCCACTGCACTATAGCCTATCAGTTATATATCTAATGATGAGCTTGGCTACATGCCTATCATGTTTTTCCTTTGACATTGGCTTTGTCAATAAGTCAGCCAAATTGTCATCAGTATCTATCCTTATTTTCTATATGTAACCTCCTTGTATGATCTCTCGGATCATGTGATACCTTAGCATCTTTAATAAGTTCAGATTCCCCTTCATAAATCAGGAATGCATCCTTAGTCCTTAGATACTTTAGGATGTTCTTGACAATCATTGAGTGTTTTTCACCTAGATTAGATTGATATCTACTACAAATGCTCAAGACATATACGACATCAATCTTTGTACATAGTATGATATACATGATTGATCTTATAGCCAAAACATATAAGATCCTACTCATCTTATCTCTCTCAAATTGTGTACATGGACACACCTTTTTTAGAAGATATACACCATGAGACATGGGTAGAAATCCTTTCTTAGATTCTTCCATTTTGAATCTAGTCAATACCTTGTCTTTATATATGTTTTGACTTAAGCCCAATAGTGTACACTCTCATGCAATAAAAAATGTAAGTTGCTTATTTTAAGTCTTTCATAGAGAAACACTTGGGTAACCAAGCCTTTACTAATTGCAAGGTTAGTATGTTATCTAATAATCAAGATGTCATCGAAATATAATACTAGAAATGCAATCACACTCCTATTTACCTTCTTGTACACACATGGTTCATCTTTATTTTTTATGAATTCGAACTCACAAACAGCTTCATCAAAACAAATATTCTAGCTTCTCGAAGCTTACTTAAGTCTATAAATAAACTTTTCTAGCTTGTATACTTTGTCTGCCTATTCAACAAGAATGAAACCATTGAGTTGTGTCATATAAACATCTTCTATAAGGGTTTCATTTAGGAAAGTAGTCTTGACATCCATTTGAAAAATTTCATAGTCATAGTATATAGCTGTAGCAAGTATAATCTTAATAGACTTAAATATAATGACTAACAAAAAGGTTTCATCATAGTCAATAACATATTTATGAGTGAAACCTTTGTCAACCAATCGCGCTTTATAGGTATGCATGTTACCTTTTATGTTAGTTTTTTTTTTTTGAAAACTTATTTGCACCTTATCCTTTTTACCCCATCGGTGCGTCCACCAGAGTCCATAGTTGGTTCTAGTATATAGAGTCTATTTTGGATTTCATGACATCTAACCATTTATTAGAATCTAGACTTGAAATAGGCTTGGCATATGTCTTAGGTTCATTATCATTGATAACTAGTATGTCACCGTGCTGAGTCAAGAGAACTAAATCTTTTTGGCTCATGACACACTTATGCAGACTTATGTAGCTCTTATGTGCATTAAGGTTATTCCAGTTAAAGTGAAGGAACTTCTTCATCATGATCGACCATCTGTGATGACATATTATTCTGCCTGACATCTGTGGTATCTTGTAGTATAAAAACTTCATTAAGCTTCACCTTCCTCTTACTGGTTCTTGTGAGAATAAATTCTTTCTTAAGGAACACGTTGCAATAAAAAATTTTTGCTCCTCCAGGTGGTAAAAGCATTATCCCTTAGTGACTTTTAGATGCCCTACAAAAACACACTTTTTGGACTTATTACTTTGCTTATTCAAAGTCAATTTCTTGGCATAAGCTTTATAACCCCAAATCCTCAATTAATCTAGATTGGGTTTTCACCTAATCCATAGCTCATATAGAGTTTTATCCATGGATTTAGATAGAACACAATTTAGTGTAAAGGTAACAGTTTCTAGGGTATGAACCTAGAAAGATAAAAGTAGATCGATAAAACTCATCATAGACCTAGTTATTTCCATTAAGGTCCTATTCCTTTATTTAGATACACCATTATGTTATGAAGTACCAAAAAGAGTGAGTTAAGATACTATCCCATTTTCCATTCAACATTTAGGTTTTCACCCCTCAATCACTTCAGAGGATTTTAATTTGTTTTCTAAGTTGCATTTATACTTCATTCTTGAATTCTTGGAATTTATGAAAACATTTAAACTTGTGTTTTATCAAAAATACATAGTGATATCTACTAAAGTTATCAGTAAATGTGACGAAGTAGGCTTCCTCATATCTATTATACAATGTCATTGACCCATACACATTGTTGTGAATGATCTTTCATAGTTTAGTTACCCTTTTATTGTGTCCAGTAAAGGGTGCTTTAACCATCTTATCCAATAGGAATGATTCACATTCTTTATATGATTAGAAGTCAAATGATTGCAAGACTCCTTATTTAAAAAGTCTTGATATACGTTTCGGTGTTACATGGTCTAACCTGCAATACCACAAATATGAGGTATTTATATCATTTGATTTCAATCATTTATTATTTTGCACATTGAGAATTTCATTTACCAATTTTCAAATATATAAACCATTATTGAATTTAGTTATTCTATAAAGAATATTATTTAAGTTAATAGTTATAATACCACTAACAATAGAAAATGAACATTCCTCTTTGTCCAAAATAGACAGAAAAACTAAGTTTCTAGAAATAGAAGGAATGTAATAACAATGTTTTAATTCTAAAACTAGACAAGTGAGCAACCTAAGATAATAAACACATATAGCTAATGTAGTAATATACACTCCATTTATAACACGTAGGTCAACCTCTTTTTTGGTGAGCAATTTACTCTGTCATAGTCCCTATATTTTTGAACAAATATAAGACCCACATTATGTGTCTACAACCTAAGATGAACAAGGAAAACAGTTTATCTCAATGACAAACAAACATGAAGTAGAGGTTTTAACTCTTTTCTTTTTCTTGTTCTCTAGAAAGGCCTTGCAACGTTTCTTCCAGTGACCTGCCTTGCCATAATAAAAACATACAACCTTTCCCTTCCCTACATCATATAGAAGCTAAATAACAATATCAAGTTGCTTTTTCTTTTTGGGTTTAGGCTTAGCCTTAGCCTTGCCTATGCCTTTAGCCTTGACTTTTGATGCTTGGGCTTTAACCATAAGTAGATTAGTTGAAGCTATCTTTCATACTTCTTGTTCAGCTTGTTTGAGCATAAATAACAACTCTTTAAGGGTTTTTTTCTTTTCGTTCAAGTTAAAATTCATTATGCAATTAGCCCATGATTTAGGGAGGGATTTTAACGCCGGGTTAATAACAAGCTCCTTGTACATGATAAAGCACAAGCTCACTGATTGCTTAATGCAGCCAATCATTTTGACCACACAAGGGCTAACTTGTCCTTCTTTAGAGAGTTTGCAATTAGACAACACACTTGACACCTCATATAATTCAGCCCTCATAAGAGTGCCATATAACTCTTGAAGCTGTGTAAGTATAGATTGCACATGCATTTTCTCATGTTATTTTGGAAGCTTAGGTGACATAGAAGTCAACATGAGTGTTGGACTTCCACAGAGTCATTAAGATACTTATTAAAGGTATTATTTTGCTTTTGGGTGGTATCGAGACTAGACTTTGGGAGCAATGACCCCTTAAGGATATATATCTTCTTCTCCTAACACAGAATAATTCGAAGATTTATGTACCAATAAGTGAAGTTGTTTCAAGTGAGCCTATTTTCTTTATCGAAAATTAATCGTTACGTTATGTTTAACATGATGATTATATGATCTATAATGTACAAATAAAACATCAGTAATTTAATTTAATTTATTAATGTTCATTTTAATTACAAATTTAATAATTAAAATGCTGCCATTATTTTTCCTCAAGCCAACAACGTTCATTATTATACTCAGGAAGTTCTGGTGAACTTCTTAGTGGACTGAGACTCCATCATATTAATTTTTCCCTTTGCTTTGGCAAATAAGCTTGAATTAATTAAATAGGTAAATTTCAAATTAATCACTAAAAGCCCATGATCTCAAGATAAGTGTTACCCTAACAAATCATGTGACCTCAAATGTGATTCTCAATATTAGTAGGGTGGATACTACATATCCCCTTATATCAACAAATTCATTCCTTACTCATACCTCTAACATACTTTACCTTCACTTTGACAAACAAGTAAAGTACATTAGTTAAGTCAGACCTAACATGATTAACACCTAATTTTCCACCTAGTAGAAGTATACACTTTGCTTTAACAAGCAAGGTTCCAACGAATAGGGGCTTAATTAAGGCATTATGTTGGAAGACACTAATCAAATCTTAGACTTAATATTTAAGTCGAGAGTTTTATTATTTAGTCTCATCAGGTTTTATGCCGCATGTTAAGTGTCATTAGATTTTAAGCCGTATGTTAGGTGTCATTAGATTTTAAGCCGCATGTTAGGTAATATTTGCAAAATAAACCTGCACATATATTCTATAATGTAAAATAAAAAACATGCCAACACACAGTCATAACTAATGTCGAACTCATTAAGCCAAAAGGAGTTTTACTAGTTAACTTAGGTGAATCTTCATCTTCAAGTCTTCGTGCTTGTCCTTTTGTTTACAATCTTCAATTATTACATGACTTTATTTCCTATTTATAGAATTATAAGAAAATAAAAACAATCTAATCTAAAAAAAAAAATAGGATAAACGTAGGGCACACAAACCCTATTTAAGAATTATAATCTAAAAATAAAATAGAGAACTTTAAAAAGCAACCACAAAGGTTCTTTAGTTATATATTGTGCACCATGTTTAGAACATCCATACATATACATATTAATTAAACATTAAATTTTTAATTATTATTATCCCAAGTGTTAAATTTTTTTGGTTCTTAAAATTTTACAAAATTGCAATTCAACCTTCAAAGTTAAAAAAAATCTCAGTTGAGTCTAAATTCAACAAAACAGGGCTAAACTAGAATTTGTAGCTTTGCCGAGCATGTAAGTGTGTAGTCTTACCGTGCATTTGGAATTCAAAACAATTTTGGAATACTGCACAACTAAAGTCATAGCTTGGGCATGGTTGGAATGCAACCAGGGTGAAAGGCATCACACACAAAAAGGCATAGCTAGACCAAAACTAGTCCAGTATGCACCTTGTGCACACATGGCTTAAAGCCATGAAAATGTCATAGTTGGACCAAATTATGGTCTAGCCACGCCATGTTTTGGTGCCATGCACCATGAGATAGTCATGGTTAGACCAAATAAATGGTCTAGCCATGCACCACTCATGGTGTAAAAACTTGTCCACCCGACATATCAATGAATGGTTTGGAATATGTCGTGCATGAATGGTTTTCTAGACCTAGTTTTTTGGGTGTTCTGGTGATGAAAAAATCTAGAAGACTCATATTTTTGACAAGCTAGTCATCAAAGTGAGGGAATAAATCACGTAAATCCTATTCACACCACTAGCAATCCTCGAATCATATAGTCAATAGGATTTGGAGAAGATTTTATGCAACAACATGAAACCTACAACTTTCAACCAAAATTCAACCTATGAATTTCAATAAAATTCAAATACCATTACTAAAAAATTTAACATAGTTTACATTGTACATGATACTTAACAAATCATGAAACAACATGATTGCAGATTATCTTTACCAATTTTAGTCTTGATTAATTTGATTATATGCAATCAACACATAAAATAAATCAAAACAAACTAGAACGTATACATTTTCATGAAAATGTGCTAAATAGTGGCTCTGATACCACCATAGGGTTTTCAAGGCATAGATAACTAGCAATATAGCGGAATTAAAAATTTTAAAAATAAATAATCCCAAAACCTTTACCAAGATACCAATTTTAGAACATATATTCATAAATCATGCAAAACACTTATAAAGTGTTTTAGGTCTATACCTATATTGGTAGTTTCTCCTAATCTTCATGTGGCTTGGGACTGAACACTATCTAACCCTCGAGAGGTGACGCCTTGGTATACATACGGACCAAGAACATGTAAGAAACAATCCAAGAAGAAGGAAACTAAGGCTTTTTTTTTTTCAGATTAAGTGTGTTCATGACAAAGAGAGAAAAACAAAAAACTTGCGATTAAGGTTTTTGTTGTTTATGTGTTTTGTACTTTAAATATGTGCAAGTGTCCGAGTACAACAAAAATTTCATCCAAACTTGGTACCCTCAACACATATGCATGGCTGGTATGTAAACATGCATAGTCAACATGTTTCATGACTTGCACGAGTGGATAAACATGCATGGGTGGCACCAAAAATGTGCCACTCGACATGGTTTCAAGCCTTGCATGGTTGGATAATATTTTGTCCAACCATGCCATGCTTTATACAATTTTGCATGGTGCCAACTAGCACTAAGCACACCAAGTTTAACTTGGTCAAAGTGTGGTCAATTGGGTTCTTTCTTTCCCTAAACACCAAGATATCACCAAATAATTCTTTCATCTTGGTTCAAATCAACCCCTAATATGAGTAACCCATAAGCTCTCTATTGAACTAGTAATGTTTGAATTCAGGCCAAATTTAGACATAAACCATGATTGGCCTCTAGGAAAGCATTATGACTACCCAGACAATAGAATGTCGACAGACATCTTTTAAACTTTTACAATATCACAATTATGTGTAATTCAATCATTTTGTTGATAAATATCTCTTAAGTTTGAGACATGGAAAAGTGTCTATTTTAGTAATTTCTCGGTATGAACTAATATACATAAATGAATATCATGAATTAGGCAACAACCTCATCTCATTATGGCTATAAATTTAAGCAATTATGGATGTCATTCATATTCTCACATGAAATATCTTCTCTTGTACTTAGAAATGATGAATATTTTATCGATCAACCATAGTCTCCATGTATCTCACAATATAACTGATTACTATCTTTATAGTTACCCCAATTACAATAACACGCTAGATATCATCAAACCATATCAATCTTTACACAAGATGGATTGACGACCTTAAGTCAAAGGATCACATGCATTTGTGGTGTTCAAAGGATTTATTCCATAGACATTAGAGCAACTTTCCATATGGATATCATTTAGTCAGGTCAGTCCGATGAACATGTCTACAACGTACACCTATGTGTTACACCAAGTTGTTTATAACAACTTTGACATATGAGATCTTTCGCCACATTTGGTAGGGTCACTTAACATTATGATAATCTCATAATCTAGAATGGCCACTAAAAGTGTACATAGGGTGCCTATGATCAGTCATCTAAACCTCTCATCATAGTTTTTATCATTCTAAAGGTACGTTATTCACATAATCATATAAATAGATAACATATGAATTGAATAACAATACATCATTTATTAATTATTAATATAGAATTATATTCATAGATCCCAAATTCAATTTGCTTTAGGGCACCTACCATAATATCAAAGATATACAACATCTTCTCTTAACATAGAATAATTCAAAGATTTTTGTACCAATCAAAGAAGTTTATTCTAGCAAGCTTATTTTTCTTTTCGAGAATTGTTCAATACGTTAGATTTGACTTGGTGATTTTATGATCTACAATTTACAGATAAAAGAATTAGAAATTTTATTTAATTATTAATATTCAATTTAATTGCCAATTTAATTAATTACTATGTTTCAACTATTTTCCTTAAACTTATAGCTCTCACTATTGAACTTAGAAAATTCTGATGAATTTTCTAGCAGACCAAGATCTGATCACATTAATTCTCCTCTTTTATTTGGTGAATAAGTTTAAATTAAAGCCAAATGACTATTTCCCACCCAAGGTATGCTGTAATGACAAGTTTCCACCCTTTAACTGTGGAAACACCAAATACCACCCATGACCGGTTAAAAATAACGGTGGTAAGGGTAAAATCATCATTTTCTCTATAATATTAAAAAATAAACTAAAACATAATCTATTTTTACCCCCCTAAACTTTGAAAACTAAAATTTTTCCCCAGCCTAAGTTTTAAAAAATGGTAGTTTCACCCTAGGGTTTGGTTTTGAAATCTCCAGTGACCTCTCCGGCTCCATTGCCGACAACCTCTCCCTCTCGAAGCATCCTCTCCTTCTGGTGATCTCTTTCCTCCCATTTGGAGGGCCGATCGACGTCGGAGACGCCTTGGGAGACGAAGAACTTCGTCGGGAAAGACGAAGTTTTCGTCTGGGAAGACGAAGTTCCCCGACGAAGTTCTTCATCTCCCAAGGCGTCTCCGACGTCGATCGGCCCTCCAAATGGGAGGAAAGAGATCGCCAGAAGGAGAGGATGCTTCGAGAGGGAGAGGCCGTCGACAATGGAGCTAGAGATGTTGTCGAAGATTTCAAAACCAAACCCTAGGGTGAAACTGCTATTTTTTAAAACTTAGGCTAAGGGAAAATTTTAATTTTTAAAGTTTAGGGAGGCAAAATGAGATAAAATTTTCAGGCGTTAGGGTTTTATTAAATTTAACTAGTCATGGGTGGGTATTTGGTGTTTCCATAGTTAAAGGGTGGAAACTTGTCATTACAGCATACCTTGGGTGGGAAATAGTCGTTTGGCCTTAAATTAATCAAATAAGTAAATTTCAAATTAATCACCAAAAGTCTATGATCTCAAGTCAGGATTTATCCTAACAGATCATGTATACATACATACATCCTTACATATACATACCAATTAAAATTTAATTTAATTATTATTATCCCAAGTGTGAAATTCTTTTGGTCCCTGAAGTTTTACAAATTTATTTTAAGTCCAAAGCTTAAGAAAATGTCAATTTGGTCCCAATTCAATAAAATAGGACCAAATTGCTACTTTCAACTTTAGCGGGCTTGTAAGTAAAGTGTCCAAACATACTTATGAAATTTACCAAAATTCCAGAATCATGAATGAGTGAAAAGCACAACTGGAAGATAATGGGCTCGATTGGAATCTACCAAAAGTGTATGGTTGGCACCATATAAAGGTCATGGTTGGACAAGGAATATCCAGTTGTGCACAATGGCATGGTGCCAAAGAGTGCCTACCTAACACCAACCATGCACGGTTTGATGCCAACCATGCATGGTGGGGTTTTTCTAGAATACAATTTCTTGAATTTTTAGTGATAAAGAAATCCAAAAACTTTCCACCTTCAGGTAAACCAATTTTTTGGAGTAAAAGAATACTATACATAAATCGTACTCACTCCAAATGACAACCCTTGGATCATCTATCAACATGATTTATGGGTGGTTTCATGTAACAATACAAAACCAATGGTATTCAATTTATTTGAAACTTGCATATAAAAACAAAAATTCAAGCATCATCACTCAATAATTTAACATAGTTTACATTGTACATGATACTCAACAAATCGTGTAATAACACAATTGCAAATCAATTTTTTCAATTTTTTTTAGTTTAAATAATGTTAACTACATGCATTAAACACATAAAAATTAATCAAAACTTATTATAGGTATAATTTTTATGAAAATTATGTTAAATGGTGTCTCTAATTCCACTATAGGGTTTTCAAGACATCGATAACTAGTAAGGTAGTGGAATTTAAAAGTTTTATAAACAAACAATCATGAAAAACCCCAACCAAGATACCCATTTTTAACATAAAGTTCATGAAACATGCAAAAACACTTATAAGGTGTTTTAGATTTTATACTTATGTTGATAGCTTTTTTAAACTTCACATGGCTTAAAACGGTGCGCTATCTAACCCTCACGAGGTGGCACTTTGGTATCTATACAAAGCATGGACACGAAAGAGAGTAAATGCAATTGAAAAGACTACTATAACTCTTTGGCTGGATGGATATGTTCATGATAGAAGGAGAGAACATATAAAATATGGCTAGGGTTTCTATGATTTTGTGTTGTGTATTTTTCTCAAACTCACGCTTTAATTAATATGTACAAGTATGCAAGCACGACTAGAATTTCAACCAAGCATGACACTTATCAACACACACATGCACGACTAGCATATACATGTACAATCGACATGCATCGAGAAACAGTTGTATGATCGTTATAACAAGAGTGTACCAACTGACATGCATTTTTGTTCACGGTGTTGATCGACATCATCCCTCTAAGTGCAAGGTGGACACATTAATATGTATAGTTGTACACTTGGTCAAAATATGGTCAACTGGGTCCTTTCAACCATAATAGGCAAACCTAGTCCATTCGTAATCTCTCTCAACCTTAAACACCAAGATTGTTAACAAATAATTCTCACCTCTAAGGTCAATTCAACTCCTTTATGTGTATGACCCATAAACTCTTTATCAAATCAATAGTATCTAGATTCGAGTTAAATCCAAAAACAAACCAAGATTGGCCTCTAGTAAAGCATTATGGTCACCCAAATAATATAGGGTCAGTTGATATTTCATAGTTTTTACAACATCACAATTACATGTAATCCAATCATTTTGTTAGCTGATATCTCTCGAGATTAAGAAATAGAAATGTGTCTATCTTAGTGGTTCGTCAGTATGAACGAATACACATCAATGACCATATGGATTAGGCTATAACTTTATCCTATTGTAGCTATAGATTCAAATAGTCGTGGATGTCCTTTAGTATTCTCACATGATATATTTTCTCCTATACTCAAGAGTGATGAATCTTTTATCGATCAACTATAGTCTTCATGTATCTCATAATATGGTTGATTACTACCTTTATAGATAGCCTAATTACGACATCAAACAATACTGATCCTTATATAAGACAATTTAGCGACCTCAAGTCAAAGGATCATATGCACTTGTGATGTTCAGAGGATATCCTCTAGTAAGGTTAGTCCACGCCATAAAAAAAGAAGAAGTTAGGTTGATTTGCCACACTCTAAAAAAGAAAGAAGAAAAGTGATAAGAATCTATAGTAATTCACCATTAATTAAGCTAACTGCTTAGATAATAATTGAAATAAAGGCAAGTAGCACTTTATGGGATTACTCTTCAAACTATATTTGCTTAATTTTGCTTTACACACCCCTTTATATAGGGAACAATCCGAAAAGGTAGCAAAATAAGATTCATTTTACAATTAGGATTCTAACTATTGCTATTAATACTAATAGTCCTAATTACATAAGGTTTCCTATTAAATACTCCTTTTAATTTATTCATATAACAATTCCTTATTCTATCTAAATGTTTAAATAATATTTTAACTTAATTAAGATTCCTACAACAAATAAAAATATGACTCCTAAATAACTAGGAATCTGAACTTCAATTAAATTCTCTTGTTCTCTCCACATGAATTTCCACCAAATCAAACTTCCTCTTCATATTTTCACAAGTGATGATGTCACTAAACTCTTACCATATCATTTGCCTTTAATGTTTTCAATGTTTTCTAGCCTATTATACTCTTGCCAAATTCCTCCATGATTGAATCGCATGTTCTTGGTCTTTTATGGATCATATAACTTTCAAAGTGAGTGGATGATTAATGGTAAGGTATGCAAGCTCATGATTAATAATTTTAGCTGTAAAAGCTTTGTATCTAACAAATTGGTGGAGTACTTCAAGTTAGAAACCAAACCTCATCTCGCTCCATATGGTATAAGATGGATTAAGAATGCTCCAAGTATAAGAGTAATGGAACAATGTAGGTTGTCATTATCTTTAGGCAAAACCTACAAACATAAAATTTTATGTGATGTGTTTGAAATCGATGTTTATCATGTACTCGTAAGACATCCATAACAATTTGATGTGGATGCTACATATAGGGGTCAAAACAATACTTATTTTTTCAAGTGGAAGCAAATAAGGATTGTTGTGGTGCCTAACAAGGTTGAAAAAAACATTCCAATGCAAGAGAAGAGAGCTTTGATTGCCATACCAATGAAAGAAGATGAACCAAAACCAAGAGCTGATAAAGAAGTTAAAGAATTGGAGAAAACATCATATCAAAATGATTTTCCCTTCAATCTCAAAAGTTTTAAAATCAAATAAGATAATAAGGTGGGAGTTACCTTTGCTACTCAAGTTGAAGAAATTGAAGTAAAGAAAGGAAAGCAACTTGGGAATCTTGAAGCAATTGATGAGATTAGAGAAACACTTTCAATTAAAGAACATCTTCATTCCCTTCAAAAGAATTTTATAATCAAAGGCATTGTTGATGAATATGATTTTTATGTTCAAGGTATATCCATGATAACTCTTAAAAACAATCAATGGACTACCAATCAACTTAAGAGGAATATTATGAAATGACTATGTCTTTGGAAACAAAATTTTTATCCTTGAATGAAGGCAAGATTCAAACCATAGTCTAATCCTTTTAGATGTTTGGATGGTATGTTACACATGATGATGACTTTAGGGCAAGTCTCTCTTTATTATTATTATTTTTTTTATGGGGGTGAATGATGGCAGACGAAAACTTTTAACTTGTAGTTAAAAAAAAAAAAAGATAAAACATGGAAAGAAAAGAGGTCAAATAAAGATCCAAGAAGAGGCAGGTTGGGTGGAAAAGGCAAATGAAAAGAATAATAATTGAGGATCATGAAAAGAAAGTGGTAGGGTGGAAAACATCAAAATCATTGTAGAAACAAGCCAAATGCAATAGGATGAAATGGCACATGATGTGGCAGCTTATGTGACAGCATGGTATGATGACATGAGCATGCAAGATGATGTGAAGCCATGTAAGAAGCCTTATGCATGAGTGAAAAGGATTCCTAGTTGAGTGGGGTTTGGTTTAAAATAAATTTCCTAGTCCAATTTAGTTAATTAAGTCTTTTAATAATATTAATTTTGCTAATAAGTTAAAAGTTCAAATCTATTTTAGAAAAGTACATTATTTTAATTTTAAAAATAAAATATTTTTAAGATTTTATTATTTAAAAGTTCAATTCTAATTAAAGTCTTTTTTTTTTTTTTAAGTTCATGTTTCCTAAATTTGGAATTAATTAAGATTCCTATTTTAGTTAAACTAGTCTTTCCTTTTGTGTTTAGGTTTTCCTAGTCTAGTTTAGAAAAATAAGTCTATATAAGGCTTGAGTCTTGTAATCAAAATCAATCAATTAATTCAAGTTATCAATAAAATTTAAGTTTGAGTTTTTAAGAATTATTTTGCAAATTGCATTGAATTCTTGTTATTCCTTTTTTGTTCATTGAACATAAAAATTCCATCATTTACTAGCCCTACCCTTTCGAGGCCAAATTCCATCGTTTTCTAGGGATTTTAACTAATTTTATGTTTTCAGTCATAGGTTCTCTAGTTTTATTGATTTTGTTTTATTCTTTTAGAAAGTTTTTAATTGTTTTATGGTATATGACTTAATCTTCTCTTTCAGGTGAATTGAGTTTTGATCTAGAAATTGAAAAAACTGTGTATAGGTTGAGAAAATAGGCTCGGTAGACTTCTATGAGCTGAGTTATGACTTCAGATCTTGAGCAACCAATTGTTACATCACCTGGCATAAATATAGTTGTTGAATTAGCTTCCAACAATTCAGATACTAAGGAGATGGCTAATCAAAATAACAAGACTTTAAAGAAGTTAGTTGCTCCTAATCTTAATCAACAACTATTATGCATTGAGTATCCTAATATTGATGTAGCCTTTGAATTAAAATATGGACTGATAGATTTGTTACCTACCTTTCGTGGTCTTATAGGTGAAGATCCAAACAAACATCTTAAGGAATTCCATGTAGAATGTTCAAGTATGAAACCGACTAGTGTGACTGAGGAACATATTAAGTAAAGAGCTTTCCTATTTTTTTTTTATGGATGATACAAAGGATTGGTTGTAATACCTTCCTTCTAGATCCATTACAACCTGGAACAAGCTGAGAAGATTATTTTTAGAAAAATATTTCCTAGTTTCTAGGGCTACAAATATAAGGAAGGAGATTTGTGGTATTCGTCAATTAAATGGAGAGACCTTGTATCAGTATTAGGAAAGATTCAAGAAGCTGTGTGCTAGCTGTCCACATCATTAGATAAGTGAGAAATTATTGATTCAATATTTTTATAAGGGTTTGTTATCAATGGATAGAAATATGATAGATGCAAAAAGTGAAAAAGCCTTGGTAGATAAAACCCTTAATACAGCTAGGCATTTAATTTCAAACATAGTTGTAAATTCCTAGTAGTTTGGAGCAAGATATGATGTTTTGACTAGAAATGTATATGAGGTAAGTATATCTTCCATTCAATAACAAATTTCAGATCTTACCTCTCTAGTTTATCAAATAGCTATAGGAAATATGCAACAAGCAAAGACACGGACATATGTTTGATAGTTGGCCATTTAATTGATATGTGCCCAGTTCTTCAAGAGGAGTAAATGAATATGGTAGGAGGTTTTCCAAGACAATCGAGGAAGTATGATCCTTACTCTAATACCTACAATCTAAGATAGAGAGATCACCCTAATATGAGTTATAGATGGAATAAGCTATCAGGATTTTAGCAAAACCAACAGACCTATCAATAGAAAAAAAAAAAAAAGTAACTCCTGCTAACTTAGGTACATTATTAGAAGATATGTTTAAGACTTTTTTGACTCATACTTAGTAATTTTAGTAAGAGATAGAGTCGAACATTCAATACTTAAAGAATTAGGTGAGTCAGCTAGCTACTACAGTGAGCAAATTAGATGCTCAAGGTTCAAGTAAATTACCTTCACAAACCATAGTGAACCCTTGGGAGAATACGAGTGTCATAACTTTATGAAGTGGAAAAAAATTAGAGACACCATCAAGAAAAAATTCAAGCTATAGATATTAAGGAGGATACAAAAATTTGTCATTCTAAGGTAACTTCTAACCTTTCTATTTCAATTAAAGCTAATTCTTTTCATTTTCCCACTAGGTGTGCAACGTCCAAGAAAGAGAAAAAAGAGAAGGAAATTTTAGAGACATTCTGCAAGATAGAGGTAAATATACCTTTATTAGATACAATTAAGCAAATGCTAAGGTACACAAAGTTTCTTAAAGAATTATGCGCTACAAAGCAACAATTAAGGGGTAATGACAAAATAAGTGTGGGGGAGAACATATAAGCAATTCTTCAAAGAAAGTTTCCCCCTAAGTGTAAAGATCCAAGTATGTTTACCATTTTGTACAGGATAGGTAATGCCAGATTTGAAAGAGCCATGTTAGATTCAGGAGTAACTATTAATGTTATGCACTATTTGTATATGCTTCTTTAAATTTAGGACCTTTAAAGAAGACTGGTGTTATTATATAGTTGGTTGACTGTACTAATGCTTACCCTAAAAGGGTAATTGAGGATGTAATAGTACAAGTGAGTGGTTTAGTTTTTCCTATAGATTTTTATGTTGTGGATATTAATGATGATATTTTTCCTAACCTTGTGTTTATTTTATTAGGTAGGCCATTTTTTAGGATAGCTAAGTTAGTTATTGACTATCACAAGGGTACCTTGACAATGGAATTTGATGGTGAAAAGATTCAATTTAATATTTTTGAGGCTAAGAGGTACCCTAGTGAAGATCATTCCATGTTTGCAATTGATATTGTTGATTTTTTAGCACAGAAAGTTTTTGGGTTGACAAGCAAGGATAATTTAGAAATTTAAATTGCCAAGCATTTTAAGTTGGACAAATAGGAAGAAATTGAGTTGAATGAGTATTTGAAGGAAACTGTAGCTATATTGCATTTTTTACCAGTGATTTCAGATAAGTGCGTAGTTTTCTTTATTCAGTTACTTATTACTCACAAGAAACTTTTACCTTCTATCATGTAGGCCCCTATATTAGAATTAAAACCATTACCTACCCATTTAGAGTATGCATATTTGGGAGATAATGAGACACTACTAGTGAATATATATAACAAACTGAATAAAGTGTAGGAGGAGAAATTGTTTCATGTGCTTAGAAAATATATATTAATAATTGGTTGGATAATTGTAGATATTAAACAAATAAACCTTGTTGTATGTACGCATCACATTCTATTGGAAGAAAGAGCCAAACCAACTAGGGAGGTTCAACGCAGGTTCAATACACCAATGATAGAGGTAGTAAAACAAGAGATTCTAAAGCTATTTGAGCATGTATCATATACCTAATTTCAGACAGCAAGTGGGTGAGTCCAACACAGGTGGTTCCAAAGAAATTTAGTATAATAGAAGTTTAGAATGATGATAATGAGTTGGTACCTACACGTGTTCAAACAAGATGGAGAGTGTGTATTGATTACAAGAAATTGAACTCTGCAACTTGCAAGGACCCCTTTCCTTTTATTGATCAAATGTTGGAGAGATTAATTGGGCACCCTTTTAATTGTTTCCTTGATGGCATGCCAAGTTATAACTAGGTACCAATAACACCAAAGGATCAGGAAAAGACAACCTTCATGTGTCTATTTGGTATATAAGTTTATCGTCAAATGCCATTTGGATTGTGCAATGCCTTAACGACCTTTCAACAGTGTACGGTTAGTATATTTTCTGAATATGTAGAGAATATCATATAAGTATTTATAGATGATTTCAGTGTCTATGGTAATTCTTTTGATAAATTTTTAAATAACCTCACAATGATTTTGAAGGAATGTGTAGAAACTAACCTTGTTTTAAATTAGGGAAAAAGTCACTTTATGGCAAAACAAGGTATAGTTTTAAGGCATATTGTTTCAATTAAAGGAATTGAAGTAGATAAGTCTAAGATAGATGTTATTTCTGTTTTACCTTACCTTGCAAATGTGTGGGAGATTCAATCTTTTCTTGGACATGCAAGTTTCTATCATAGATTTATCAAGGATTTTTTGAAGATTTCATTGCCCTAGTGTAAGTTGTTGCAAAAAGATGTACCATTCCATTTTGATGAAGAATGTAAGGAAGTGTTTGATAAACTAAAAAAGCTTTTGACTATGGCACCAGTGATTCAACCACCGAATCTGGAATTGTCATTTTAAGATTATGTGTAATGCAAGTAATTATGCAATAGGAGCTATTTTGGGATAAAGAGTTTGCAAGGCTATTCATGCCATATACTACGCTTCAAGGACTTTAAATTTTACCCAAATCCATTATTCCATAATTGAAAAAGAACTTTTATTTGTTGTTTTTACTTTAGAAAAGTTTTAATCTTATTTGTTTGGCACTAAAATGATAATTTATTCTAATCATCCAACTCTTAAGTACCTACTTATGAAGAAGGAGGCCAAACTAAGGCTCATTAGGTGGATTCTATTATTGCAGGAATTTAATATAGAAATTAAAGACAAGAAAGGAGCAGAGAATTCAGTGGTGGATCATTTGAGCAAATTAGTGCTTGAGGAAGATGAGGTACTATTGCAAGAGACATTTTTAAATGAGCAATTATTTTCTATTAACTAGGCATTACCAAAGTATGCGCACATTGTTAATTACTTAGTTGGTAGAATGTTGACTCATGATCGTTCTAAAGCTCAGAAGGAAAAGCTTAAGCATGATGCTAAGTATTAAGTGTGTGATGATCCATACTTGTGGAGATTTTTTGTTGACCAAATTATAGAAAGGTGTGTACCTAAAATTAAATTTTTATCTATTTTAACCTTCTGTCATTTTTATGCTTATGGAGGTCATTTTGGTCCAAAAATAATAGCTCGCAAGGTTTTGGAATGTGGATTTTATTAGCCAACAATATTTAAGGACACTTATGTGTTTTGTAAGACTTGTGAGAATTGCCAACAAACAGGTAATATAACCCAGAGAAATCAAATGCCACAAACTCCTATTCTAGTTATAGAGATTTTTTATGTTTGGGGCATAGATTTTATGGGACCATTTCCTTCATCTTTTGGTAGGGAGAAGGACTATTTCCCACCCAACTTTTGATGCGTTCTCAACTTGCCACCAACGGCAGATGAAAATCCAGGTTTCCACATCTTATCACCATAACCCCTGTCCAAATTAAGGAGTCCGCTATTTCAAACATGCTACCTTAAAAGTTTTAAAATTTTTCCGTTTCCCCGATCCAGGTTTTAAAAACTAATAACTAACCCATCCTCCTTGAAAAGTTTAGATTGCATTGCTTGGGGTTTGCTTCCTTCTCCGGCCACCATCAACGGCCGATGCATTCGACCGATCTCCCATCTCCGACTACAAAGGACGACGAAGGACGACGCTTCAACGACGACTACAAACGACGACACTTCGACGAGGGACGCTTCGACGATGACGACGCTTCGTCTGTTCTTCCAGATCTCCGTCTCCGTCTCTTCGTTTGTTCTTCCAGATCGACGCCCCCCATCTCCGTCTCCGTCTGTTCTTCCAGATCTCCCATCTCCGTCTGTTCTTCCAGATCGACGCCCCCCATCTCCGTCTCTTCGTCGCACCGTGCGATGAGGAGAAGAAGATCTCTTCGTCGCACCACCGCCGTCACACCAAGAGAAGGAGGAGGCCGGTGACGACGCCGGAGAAGACGTCCGGAGTTGAAGTTGGAGAATGGGGGTGAAATGCTAGTTTTGAAAGTTATGGGGGGTGGCTGTATTTTGAAAAATATGGAAACCCTAGGTTTAGGGTGAAAATGTTAGTTTTTAAAGTTGAGGGGTATTTTGTCATCTGCCGTGGGGTGAAAATGTTAGTTTCTAAAACCTAAGGGGGGTGAATGGTAAAACTCTCACATTAATTTTGAGAAATTAAATTGAGGGGTATTTTTGTCATTTCATCTAACAAGGGTAAAATAGACATTTTACCCTTATGCAAACAGAAATCATCCATTTTAACAGCTCACGGGTGGGAAAACTGGATTTTCATCTGCCGTGGGTGCCAATTTGAGAATGCATCAAAAGTTGGGTGGGAAATAGTCCTTCTCCCTCTTTTGGTAATGTTTACATAATTTTGGCTATTAATTAAGTTTCTAAGTTGGTGGAAGCTAATGCTGCCAAGATTGACAGTTCTAAAATTGTTGCAGATTTTGTGAAGTCTAATATTTCTATTAGGTTTGGAGTTCTAAGGGCCATTATTAGTGATAAAGGCATACATTTTTGCAATAGGATGATAAAGACAATGTTTAGAAGATACAATATTGTTCATAGGGTTTCCACATCTTATCACCCATAGACTAGTGGCCAAGCTGAAATATCTAATCGAGAAGTTAAGTCTACTTTAGAGAAAACAATCAAGCCAAATAGAAAGGATTGGAGTTTAAGGTTGAAGGATGTATTGTGGGCCTATAGGACAACTTACAAGACACCAATTGGCATGCTACCTTACAAGTTAGTATTTGGAAAGTCATGTCATCTTCCAGTGGAGTTAGAGCACAAAGCTTTTTAGGCGATCAAGCAATGTAATTTGAATTTGAATAAGGCTGGAGAGTAAAGGAAATTACGAAACGAGGCATATGAGAGTTCTAGGATATACAAGGAGAAGAAAAAGGCTTTTCATGATAAGTGATCTCTAAGAAGAATTTTGTTGTTAGACAAAAAGATGTCCTGTATCATTCAAGGCTTAAGTTATTTCTAGGTAAGTTGTGTTCTTATTGGGTTGGTTCATTTGTTATTACTAATGTTTTTCACTATAGTGCAATAGAGATCCAAAGCCTAAAAGCAACAAAGGTATTTAAGGTGAATGGTCATAGACTTAAACCTTTTTATGAAGGTTTTCAAGTGCAAAATGTTGAGATAGTAGACTTGGAGGATCCAATCTATTCAAATTAAGAATCACGTTGTCAGACTAACGATAATAAATAGAGGTGCTACTTGGGAGGCAACCCCAAGGGAGTATTTAGTTTACAATCTTTTCTTTTATCTTTTATGTTGTTTATGCATCGATTAATAATTTTTCCTTGCGTTTAGGTCGTACATTAGGACAATGTATGTTTTAAGTGTGAAGGGAATTTAGAGATTTAGTTAGTGAGTGTGTTTTATGTGTGTTTTGATTTGTTGTTTTTCTTGAGATGTTTCTCTTGAATATCTAATGATGTATAAGTTTTCAACTTGGCTTTTGTAATAAGCATACTTCCTAGCTCAGGATGTTACCAATTGTTTTGTAAATTAGAGTTTAGCACATTTGAATCCTTGTAATTGATTGAAATAATATGATTTGAGAAGTTGTGTGCACCTAGTATCGAAGTTTCTCTTAAGCTAGTCCTAAACTCAAGTTTAAGTAAATAGAAAAAAAATCTTTAAAAAAAAAATTATATATACACATATTAAAGAAGGGGAATACTTTGTTGTTTTGGCCTACTAAGTAATTGGGTGTCTTCATGACCAATGTTGGTATTCGTATGAAGTGTAGGTTATAAACAAGAGTATAAGTGCCAAGAATGTTGTAATTAGGCATCTTCTTCACAAATGTTAATATTCGCATGAAAAAGGTTGGTGATGAGTTAGAAACTTTTTAAAAAATAAATAAATAAATAAAAATAGTAAATCCCTAGTTTGCTACCTAGTTTGTAATAGTAAAGAGAAATAGTTTAGGGGTGTGATTCGTTGCTTGGTTCTATTAACTAATTTGGAGTAATTATGGATAAATGAGAAAAGAGATGAGAGTGTTCGACTTTAGTTTATTTTACAATTGTTACAGTATGAGTTACCTTAAGTATGTTGGATTAAGTCACTTATACATCATGATGGTGTTCTTGGTATGGTTTGAGTATTGTATGTTTTTAAGTGCTGAGCTATTTTGCCCGAGGACGTGCAAAAGCTAAGTGTAGAGGAATTTGATAGGTGTTAAAAATTTAACTTTTTTTTTTTATTCCTCCATATGTAGTGTTGTGTTAGATTTTGTGATTGAATAAGCTGATTAATTTATTTTGTGAATTAAGAGTGGATTGGAGGCATCAGATTAAAAGTGGAACATAATGTGCAGTTTTCAGACTTTAGTAGATTCAACCTCTGTAAGTTCAATAGAGGTTTTGATGTCCTTAGAGTTTTGGAATAAGAAAGAAGCCTCATTGGCATTTGAAGTAGAATTCTTGAACTTTTTGAATTGGGCTTACATGTTCAAATCCAAGTTCATTTGGGTTGTCAAACTTTGGATTAGAGTTAGAAGATCCAATCTCGTTATTGTTTGAGCATGGTTTAGTAATTAGGTTGTAACTTGAATTGCAAAAGTCAAATTGGGATGATTCAAGATGTATTGAAAGATCATATCTAAGGCTACTATTTTGTGAAGTTCCTAAACCAAATTTAGTTTCTATCAAATCCAAAATTTGCTCATAAATTCTAACAGAAAATTTGTCGTCTTGAAAAAAGAAGAGATTAGAATGCCTACAAATTAGAAAGTTGAGTTGTGCATGAGAGGGAGGTTTTTTTTTTTTAAGGCTTTCATGTTTTGAAAAATTTAGAGGAGAGATAGGAAAATGAATTAGTTTTTTTCCTGAGGGTTAACATGTCTGGTTAAGTTTTTCTTTTCAGCTCGAAAGGATTTTAAACCCAAAACACAAGTTGATGGTGTAGTCAATTCAGTAACATTATTCCTTTACTCTTCTTAAGAAATTAATTGATGTTATTTTGTTTTAATGATATTTGATGTTTGGTTTGTTTAATTTGAATAACACTTGTGGAATCAATTATATCAGCATTAGTTGCTAGAATTAGGAAAGATCTTGTTTAAGGTTGTCCAATGGTTAGATTCTAATGAGAGTTTGTTCATTAGAAAATTGACTACACTTCTTTGTGGGATTGACCTCTATTTGCCCTAACTACTATCTTGTAGGAAGTTAAAATAGAGTTATTAATTTTTGGTGTATTCGACAACCATCATTGGTTGTACTTCTAATCTGTCTATTAGACTCTTGGTTATAAAACAATGCATAACACTACAATCAATTAATATGTAAATAAGAGTACTAAGGAAGGAAATTTTACTAGTAAAAGTTGTTGGATTAGCCTCAATTAGCCCCTAGGTGATGGTGTATACTCTAGTAGTAGCTCTCATGATTGGCTGCTTGACTTATTCTAGAGCATCAAGATAAGATTTGGCCATATGTCTTAGTTAACAGCACTTGTAACAAATTGTTTGCCTTATCAGACACTCTCCTTTATGATAACTGTCACATCTCTAACAAACTGGAATTTCAAGCCCTTTCTACTTCTTGTTTCTCTTCCAACCTTTCTTGTTTTCTTTGGGTTGGAATAGCCTCTTTCCTTTTCTTTTTGATAAGGGACCCCTCTGTATCAAGGCATTACTATTTTCTAACTATGGTATTAGTGTTGGCATTTAAGTTGAATGAGACGAAGCCTAGTCATTCATCCTCTTAACAAACACCTCAGTCCTTAAAGTCAGGCTCAATGCCTCACTATAAGTCTAGGGTGGTTATTTACCTATCATGACATCTCATGTTATAGCTAGATCGAGCTTACACACAAATTATTCTATCCACCTAATCTTTGTGTTAGATATCTTAGGGGCATATCATGCCAAGTGGTTGAACTTATTAGATAACTCCTTTACAAATTCTATACACTAAGTTAGTATAAGAAACTCTTGAGCCTAGACGCATGTCACATGTGCTCCCCTATACTCAACCTCAAATCTCTTTTTGAACTCCGACCGAGACATTTATGATGTTTTGGTCCTCTCCAAAACTAGGTTCTATTATATTCTAACATTTAACTTGAAGAAATAGGTGGTGTATCAGACTCTCTCCTGGTCAGTCATATCAAACAAGGTCATAACACTCTCTACCAACTCTGACCACTTCTTAGTTATAATTGGATCCTCAAAGCCATCAAACTTTTAGGACTAATGCATGTTAGGTAAATTGAAGATAAGATGCAACTGAGTCTTAGCTGGTGCTATCGCTAATACGATTATTGGTGTATAAGTCAACTCAACAAAGCCTTGAGCCTGTATCGATGGTATGCATGCTAACTTACTAGCTTAAGCTGGAGCACCTCCTTGCTTTTTGAACATCTCTCTGAACATGTCATTAACATCTTGAGCACTTAAACCTGCTTAGAGAATTGGGGCTACTACCCCTTCACTCTGACTCTTTTATAGGTTGTCTGTCTAAGTGTTTATAAAATTTGCTCTGGTTCTCTTTTTTCTTAAAAACCTACAATTATGAGTCTTCATAAAACTTAGTAGGTATAAATAAAATTTTATTTACAGTGATCAGCTGTAGTGCGGTCAACATGTCTATTAATATTATTTATTAAAATCATAGTTTTCTAGAATTATAGTTTCTTAGAATTTAAAATTAATTAATATTTGTAGTTTTAGTTAAGTAAGTGTTTTAATTTAATAAGTTTTCTATTCTAGTAGTGTTAGGATTTATATTTTAATTAGGAGAGTCACTAGCCTTTATAAAAGGCTCAAGTTTTTGTAATCAAATTAATTCAAGTTATTAATAAAATTCAAATTTGAGCTTTTTAAATAATTGTATTGAGTTCTTGTTTTTCCTTTGCGTCCCTTGAATGATATCAACCTTAAGCGACCTTATGAACAATATCACAATCCCATCAATGCTTATCTTGCATTATATGGTATTACAACATAAGGCTACTATCCTTGTCTTGTGTCGCCATGCCTCAGTCTTGTTGTCCCTCCACAAGTTAAATGTCATGGTTTCCTTTGTGTAAAGCTCTATTGATTACTTTACTTACAAACAAGCTTCTTGTCTTCATTTGTTTCATTATAAGTTTATCTTTTTGCAATTTTTGTTAGCTAAGTGATGCTAGAACGATGTTTTTCTCATCTTTAGTGAAAGAGTAAGTATTTCGAAAACCATCATAATAAATTCTTCAACTTTTTCCTTTCCTTTTATTGAAGACATGGGTTTGTTACTAGATTCTTTGTTATTCATTCCTTCTTTACTTTTATTAGTGGTATTCTGTGTAACCTTATAACTTAGGTTTGCTTTCCTACCAACAAATTGGGTCATGCCTAATTTACCTTTCCATTTTAAAAGCCAATATAATTACATCCCTCAAAAACACAAAAGGTTGTAGTTCCATGATATTAACAATTTCTCTATTCAAACCTCCTAAGAATCTTACAATAGTTTGATCTTAGGGTTATTGCAATTCACATCTCAAATTCCTCAACATAATCTTTGACATACATACCTATTTTTCCTAAGGGTTTGTAATTTAATATATATTTCATGTTTATAATATTCAGGACCACACTACTTTTGCATTAATCTTCATTCTTAATCTCATTTTCCTCATCTTGCCTAAGTTGTGTTTTCAAATTCTCCCTACATAAATTAGCATAATCCATAAATTCAAAGGCAACAAATTTAAACTTAGATACCTTGACATAGTCCTAGCATTCAAATACTTTTCCACTTGTTGAACCTATTTTGACTACTTTTTTGGTTAACTAGTCATTTTGAATGGTGGAATCTTTATTTTAATATCATTTCTGGAATATTGCCATTACCTCCTTTTTCCATGGTTGTTCTTTTGGTCCATTCTTAATTATAGGCTCCTTCATACCATCTTGGTAACCTTACCTTGGTAATTGAGAGTTTTGAGGTTTTTGTTGGGTAGTCATTTTTTCAATTGTCTATGTTAATCAAGCAATTTATTCCCTCATCTCTTCTTGTTGTCGTTGGAGTCCCATGATTTGTGTTTGTTCCAAAGAAAGTCCTCTTAATGTGTCTTATCCTACTATAACTCTCAAATGTATACAAACTTTGGCTCTTATACCAATATGATGTGTCTTAGAATCAAAGTTTGTGTATGGTTAATTAATGTAATGTTTGTTAGGGTTTTGGGATGGTTTTACGGTTTGGATCAATGGTCAAACAAAATAAATAAATAAATAAATAAAGAGAACAAGAACTAGCAACCCTTGTTTGATAAGAATATCGCCATAAAAAAAGAAGAAGTTGGGTTGATTCACCATACTCTAAGAAAGAAAGAATAAGAGTGATAAGAATTTGTAGTAATTCGCCACTAAACAAATTAATTGCTTAGACAATAATTGAAATAAAGGCAAAGAGCACTTTATGGAATTGTTGTTCAAACTCTATTTCCCTAATTTTGCTTTACACACCCCTTTATATAGGGAACAATCCTAAAAGGTAGCAAAATAAGATTCCCTTTACAATTAGGACTCTTATTATTGCTATTAATACTAATAGTCCTAATTACATGAGGTTTCCTATTAAATACTCTTTTTAATTTATTTATATAATGATTGCTTATTCTATCCAAACGCTTAAATAATATTTTAACTTAATAAAGATTCTTAAAGCAAATAAAAATAGGACTCTTAAAACAAATAAAACTACTAAACAACTAGGAAACTGAACTCCAATTGAATTTACTTGTTCTGTCAACATGAATTTCCACCAAATCAAGCATCTTCTTCATATTTTGACAAGTGAAAACATCACCAAACTTCTGCCATATCATTTGCCATGTGTTTAATGGTTGCCATGTCATCATTAGTTGTTATGTCATCCCTCTTGCCTTTGGGTTGTGCCTTTAATGTTTTCAATGTTTTCTAGCCCATTATACTCTTGCCAAATTCCTCCACGATTGAATCACATGTTCTTGGTCTTTTATGGATCATATAACTTTCAAATTGAGTGGACAATTAATGGTAAGGTATGTAAGCTCGTGATTGATAATTTTAGATATAAAAACTTTGTATCTAACAAATTAGTGGAGTACTTTAAGCTAGAAACCAAACCTCATCTCTAAATATAGTATAAGTTGGATTAAAAATAGTCCAAGTATAAAAGTAATGGAACAATGTAGGTTCTCATTATCTTTAGGCAAAACTATAAAGATGAAATTTTATGTGATGTAATTGAGATGGATGTTTGTCATGTACTCTTAGGACATCTATAACGATTTGATATGGATGCTACATATAAGGGTCGAAACAATACTTATTCTTTCAAGTGGAAGCAAATGAGGATTATTGTGGTGCCTAGCAAGGTTGAAGAAAACACTCCATTGCAAGAGGAGGTAGCTTTGATTTCCATACCATTGAAGGATGATGAACTAAAACTAGGAGCTAATAAAGAAGTTAGAGAATTGCAGAAAACATCATATCAAAATGATGTTCTCTTCAATCTCAAGAGTTCTAAAATTAAATAAGATAATAAGGTGGGAGCTACCTTTGCTGCTCAAGTTGAAGAGATTGAAGTAAAGAAAGAAGAGCAACTTGAGAATTTTAAAGCAATCGAAGAGATTAGAGAAACACTTTCAATTAAAGAACATTTTCATTCCCTTCAAAAGAATTTTACAATCAAAGACATTGTTGTCGAAGATGATTTTTATGTTCAAGGTAAATCCATGATAACTCTTAAAAACAATTATAGGACTACCAATCAACTTTAGAGGAATATTATGAAATGACTATATCTTTGGAAACAAAATTTTCATCATTGAATGAAGCCAAGATTCAAACCTTAGTCTAATCCTTTTAGATGTTTGGATGGTACGTTGCACATGATGATGACTTTAGGGCAAGTCTTTTTTTTTTTTTTGTAGGGGAAAATGACGGGAGACAAAGACTTTTAACTTGTGAATGGAAAAAAAAGAGGTCAAATGAAGATCCATGTAAAGGGAGGTTGGGTGAAAAAGACGAATGAAAGAATAATAATTGAGGATCATGAAAAGAAAGTGGTAAGGTGGGAAACATCAAAACCATTGAAGAAACAAGCCAAATGCAATAAGATGAAACAACACATGATGTGGCAGCTTGTGTGACAACATGGTATGATGACATGGGCATGCAAGATGATGTGGAGCCATGTAGGAAGTTTTATGCATGAGGGAAAATGATTCCTAGTTGAATGGAGTTTGGTTTAAAATAAATTTCCTAGTCCAATTTAGTTATTAAGTCTTTTAATAATATTAATTTTGCTAATAAGTTAAAAGTTCATTTTTATTTTAGAGAAGTACCTTATTTTAATTTTAAAAATAAAGATTTTTAAGATTTTATTATTTAAAAGTTCAATTCTAATTAGAGTCTATTAGTTTTTTTTTAAGTTCATATTCCCGAAATTTAGAATTAATTAAGATTCATATTCTAGTTAAACTAGTTTTTCCTTTTGTGTTTAAGTTTTCCTAGTCCAGTTTAGAAAAATAAGTCTATATAAGGCTTGAGTCTTATAATCAAAATCAATCAATCAATTCAAGTTATCAATAAAATTTAAGTTTAAGTTTTTAAGAATTGTTTTATAAATTGTATTGAATTCTTATTATCCATTTTTGTCCATTGAATGATATCTACCCTAAACATTCTTATAAATGGTATCCATCCTAAGGATCCTCATGAACAATATCACAATCTCATTAGTGTTTGTCTTATGTTAGAGGAAATCACACATGGTGGAAAATTAATCAAAAAACCTATGATTTCCATTCCTAATTTCATTATTAGTCGGTTCTAACCACGTTCAATCACAAAGTCATCCACAAAGCTTAACAAAAAAATAGTCAAATTATTTGATTTAACCAAAAACATTTTAAACAAAAAGCTTCAAATGTTACATCTGCGACATCCCTATAAGGCAAATTCAAGTACATCTATGCATTATAAGTAATACAAGATGAAGATGAACAATACACCAATGTTTTTTTTCCCTTTTTTGGTGTGAAAAATGAACAGAACAAAAAATTTAAGATTAATAGCAACAAACTGGTATGCATGGTGAAATGTTGCAGTATGCGAGGTGTATGAAGTTTGACATGGTCAAACTAAGTCAAAGCAATTTAATGAAAGAGGTAATTTCAATCAAGCATATTATATATTGTTGAAATATACCATAATGAGCTGTATAAATTCTTGTTATTCATACTTTCCTAGTTTAGAAGATTACAATTAATTATAGGAAATTAAGGGGTTGTAATTGAGTGAATAGGACAGTGATTGTGGGATCATAGCTTAATTACAGGGATTCATTTCATGTAACTTCTCTATATATATCTTGTGCTTGTACATATGCAAGATAATAAAAACATTCATTATTGTTAAGATGGTATCAGAGCAAGGTTTTAGACCACTACACGTTTCCTAATTATTTTTTCTTTTGTGAGTGTTTTAAAAAAAAAAAACAATATGAGTGAACCATCAGGATCCAAAACAATTCTTGTTGTTGTCCAATCTGAAGGAATATTCAATGCAGGAATAATCCTTACAGAAACAAATTATGATATATGGTCTCAGCTAGTGGAAATGCAAATTCCTGAAAGGGACAAGATCTCCTATATTCGTGGCAAGACTAAGCCACCTGCAGAAGGAGATGAAGGCTATGAAAAATGGTATGCTAAAAATCAAAAGGTAAAAAGATGGTTATTAATGTCTATGGCTCCAGAAATTATGAGGCGTTATTTACGCTTACACACTGCCTACAAAATTTGGGATGTCTTGTCAAAAGCATTCTGTGATGGAAATGATGAACTGCAAGTTTTCAATTTGAATCAAAGGGCTTTCTCAGCAAGACAAAACAGATGAGTTCTCTCTGTGTATTATGGGGAGTTCACCGAAATTTTTCAAGAATTAGACCATCGTGATAAGGTGATTATGAAGGATCCAGATGATGTCAAAGCTAACCGTAAATCCATTGAACGGTTAAGAGTTCACATATTTCTTGCTGGATTGGATGAGGTTTTTGATCAATCTAACGAGAAATTTTGCGTAAAGATCCAGTGCCAAATCTAGATGAGTGTTACTCTTTAGTTCGACGAGAAGTTGTATGTCGTACCACCTTGAAAAGTGATTTCAGAACTTCTGAATCCAGTGCCATGGTGGTTAGGAATCGATCAAAAAATAGTAGAACAAACAATGGGATTAACAAGTCTTCTTTTAAAAGCACTAATTGCAATCAATCTGGTCATACCAAAACTAGTTGTTTTGAGCTCGTGGGATATCTACAATGGTGGGATCATAATCGCTTAAAGAAAAATCAGAAAAGGTCTTCAACTGCAGCAACTGTTGAAACAAAGATCGAAGATGATGTTACTAAACAAACCTCAGCATTGACATTATCTGCAGACAATGGTGGTAAGGCTTTAAATATTTCTACACCTGTTTTTAATAGTGCATGGATAATTGACTCTGGTGCTACAGATCATATGACATTTGATTCTAGACAGGTCTCACCACTTGATCCTTCCAACCAAAAATTTGTCTCTACTGCAAATGGAACATCTACCCCAGTCATTGGGAGAGGACCCTTAACTCTAACTGATACATTAAATTTAGACTCTGTGTTAGTTGTTCCATCTTTAGAATATAATCTTTTGTCAGTTTCTCAAATAACAACTACCCTATCTTGTGTTGTAATTTTTTGGCCTGATTTTTGTGTGTTTAAGGACATCGAAATCAGGAAGACGATTGGTTGTGGTATTAGGCAAGGAAAGCTATATTACTTGGACTTGGAATCACAAAGTACCAAAAGCTTACAACAAGCCTTGAAAATGGGTAGTCATGAGGAGGATAAAAGAAAATAAGAAATCTGGTTATGGCATCGCCGTTTAGGACATGCTTCTTTTGGATATTTGAAAAAATTATTTCCTAATTTATTTACAAAAGTTGATGTTGCTAATTTCAAGTGTGACGTGTGTGAACTTGCAAAGAGTCATCGTGTTTCTTTTCCATTACGATTGAATAAAAGTCCACTTTCTTTTATGCTCATTCACTCTGATGTTTGGGGTCCATCTAAGGTTACTACTTTAGGTGGGTCACGATGGTTTGTAACATTTATTGATGATTGTACCAGGATGACATGGCTATGCTTGATGAAATCCAAAACTGAAGTGAACTCAGTATTCCAAAAGTTTTATAAAATGGTTGAAACTTAATATAATGCAAAGATTCAAATTCTTCACAGTGACAATGGTGGAGAATATCAGAATATTAAACTTCAACAATATCTAGAAGCACAAGGAATGATTCATCACACTACGTGTCCTAACACACCTCAACAAAATAGAGTTACGGAGCAGAAAAATCGACACTTGTTAGAAGTTGTTCGAGCATTATTAATTGATACTCATATGCCATTATCTTGTTGGGGAGAAGCACTCACTGCTGCAGCCTATTTAATAAATCGGGTACCCACTAACACTATCAATTTTAAAACACCATTCCAAATCCTTAATGAAATAGTTGATGCCTCATCAGTTCCAAATTTACCTCCTTATGTCTTTGGGTGTGTAGTGTTTGTACATCTCCACAAGCATCAATGCACTAAGTTAACTCCTCAAGCAGTGAAATGTGTTTTTGTTGGATATGCCATACATCAAAAGGGGTACCGGTGTTACCATCCTCCAACCCGTCGACTATTTATCATAATGGATGTCATCTTTCATAAAGATACAATGTATTTCTCTGAGCCTGAATGTCAGGGGGAGTACCGAAAGGAAATTCAGACTCTCAATTATGATGAAAATGGTAACATGGATGTGATTAACTTAGATCTAAGTGGTCCAACATTGGACTTCAATGATGATGATAGTCAGACTAGACAAAATCAAGAAGTGGGTGAATTGACATTAGATCAAGGTATAGCCAAAGAAGTGGGGCTACCTCCAACTCAACCTCACATTGAGATCCTTAAAAATATGGCTACACCTTTATCTGACATACCACACCACACTAATCACTTGCTGAAGATAATCTTGAGCCACACAAAAAAGAGTTACCACAACGTCAAAATAGAGGTGTTCCTAAACCCACATATGAACCTGAATTATCTAGTAAAGTAAAATATCCCATGAGTCATTATGTGTCTAACCATCGTTTTTCGAAATCAAACATGTCATTTATGAATCAATTATCTGTTGTATCTATTCCTAACAGTGTGTAGGAAGCCTTAGCAGACCTAAGATAGAAGGCAGCTATGAACAAGGAAATGGAATCTCTGGAAAAGAATGAAACATGGGAACTCGTTGATCTTCCACTCGGAAAGAAACTAGTTGGATGTCGATGGATTTACACTGTGAAGTACAAGGCAGATGGCACAATTGAACGCTTTAAAGCAAGGTTGGTAGCAAAGGGATACACTCAGACCAATGGGATTGATTACACAGAAACATTTGCTCCTGTAGCTAAAATTAACACAATTCGTGTATTGTTGTCCTTAGCTGCAAACTTAGATTGGCCATTACAACAATTTGATGTGAATAATGCTTTTCTACATGGTGAACTATTCGAAGAAGTCTACATGGATCTCCCACCAGGGTATAAGATACCAGAAAAACATAACCAGAAGGTCTGTAGGCTAAAGAAATCATTGTATGGGCTAAAACAATCTCCTAGAGCATGGTTTGGAAGGTTCACAAAATCCATGAAAGTATTTGGCTACAATCAGAGTGATTCAGATCATACTTTTTCCTCAAAAAAAGGCAGCAAGGAAAAATCACTGCACTCATTGTATATGTGGATGATATGGTGGTTACAGGAAATGATCCTAAAGAAAGGAAAGCTCTTCAAAACTACTTGTCCAAGGAATTTGAAATGAAAGATCTAGGCTCTCTAAAGTATTTTCTTGGGATTGAAGTATCCCGATCTAATAAAGGAATATTTCTATCTCAAAGAAAATATGCCTTAGATTTATTGCAGGAAACGTGTATGCTTGTATGTCAACCAGTTGATACCTAGTAGAAGAGGGCTTAAAGCTTCGTGAAGAGACCAGTCAAGTACCAGTTGATAAAGGAAGATATCAAAGACTTGTAGGGAGATTAATGTACTTATCACATACCAGGCCAGATTTAGCTTATGCCTTGAGTATTGTTAGCCAGTTTATACACAATCCTGGAGAACAACATATGAATGTTGTTATGCGCATTCTGAGGTACTTGAAATCTGCTCCAGGGAAATGAGTATTGTTCACTAAAAATGAAGACTATCAAAGTATAAAAGCATATACTGATGCTGATTGGGCAAGTGATGTCAATAACAGGCGATCTACGTCTGGTTACTTTACCTTTCTAGGAGGTAATCTTGTGACATGGAGAAGCTAAAAATAGAATGTTGTAGCTCGTTCAAGTGCTGAAGCTGAATTCAGAAGTATGGCACTTGGAATTTGTGAGACGTTATGGCTAAGACTCTTGTTACAGGATTTGGGTTATTCAAATAACCAACCTATTCAACTATTTTGTGATAATAAAGCAGCATGTGATATTGCTCATAATCCAGTACAACATGATCGTACAAAGCATGTCGAAGTGGATAGATTTTTCATTAAAGAAAAACTGGATGAAAAGATCGTGGAATTGCCCAAGATTCGATCAGAGGATCAATTGGCTGATATACTTACAAAGCAGTCTCAAATTTTGTAGACAAGTTGGGCATGTGTAACATTTATGCACCAACTTGAGGGGGAGTGTTGAAATATACCATAATGAGCTGTACAAATTCTTGTTATTCATACTTTCCTAGTTTAGAAGATTACAATTAATTATAGGAAATTAAGGGGTTGTAATTGAGTGAATAGGACGGTGATTGTGGGATCATACTTAATTATAGGGATTCATTTCATGTAACTTCTGTATATATATCTTGTGCTTGTACATGCAAGATAATAAAAAAATTCATTATTGTTAAGATATATAACCCATAGAGTGGTGATCAGTTTTTATACACCCCTATAAATGAGTCATTTTAATTAAATATTCTAAAATAGCCATCATGCTATATAAAATATCAATCAACTCCTATTAGATGTTAGTGTATAAGTTAGCTTTCTCATATACAAACTTTAACCCAAACTTGCAACCCTCATGCTTTCTCTCTTCTCTCTAGAGTTTTAATCTTCATGTCCTTCCATTGTTAAAAGTCATCTCGTCTAGTCATTCTAAGTTACGTCCGACTGGTGGCCCTTTCGGTGCCAATCCTTCTAGTTGGGGACCCCACTGGTCTCCGATGAAAAATCCTTGTCTTCTCCTGTTTTCTCTTCTTTGTCTTGACGTTTTCTTATCTTTTCATTAGAGTCGGTTCTTTAAGTTGGTTTGCCTCTAAAGCTGTGGTTTAGTTCCCTATCACATTTCCATTTCTTTTCTCAGTTTGCCTCAGTCTTATCTTTGAGCTTTTCTTTTCTAGTTCTTGGTTCTTTTCGGCTACTTTCTGGTGGAGTTCTTCTGGTAGTGGTTCTTCCAAGGATAGGTCAAGTTGTTTTTTGAAATTTCCTGCCCAGTATCTTATTTCTCTTTTCCCGTGTTTGACTTCTTTGGCTTTCCTTTCTTGTGATTATTTTTGAGTGGCCACTTTTGTTGGGGTGTTCGAGTTTCTTCTTTAGGATTTCTTTGGGATCACCTTTATGTCTTGTGTTAGGTTTTGAGTTGTGTTTTCTCTTTCCTGGAGACTTTGTGCTATAGAATTTGTGCTTCCCATGCAACGTTGCCACCTTGGATAGTGCTTTATGCTTCGATGAACTCATATAAAGAATTGATAAATATAGCTTCCAACTCAACCGCAAAAAACATAGTAAGCTCAATAAATAAGGCTGGTTCTCTGTCTAACTTGAAGGAAATCATAATAAAGTTTCCTATGCTGAAGAAATCTGATTGGAAGAGTTTTTTCGCAAGGCCTAGAAGTGACACCTTGTTAAGCTTCTACAAACCTATTTCTAAGGATGAGGGAAAGTTAGAGTGGCAGCTCTATTAGAAATAGTCGTGATGGGAATTAGTAAATGGGAAGGCTGGCTAGTAGGTTATTTTGTTGAACAAAAACTTTCCTTCTGTTTTTTTAAAAACTATATTGATGCTAATGTGAAAAGCTTAGGAAAGGTTGAATTACTATCATCAAGACAAGATTGTTTTATGATAAAATTGAAAATGAGTTTATAAGGGATGAAGTTCTTAAAGAAGGAATATGGAGAATTACGAGAAGACCATTTGTCATAAATAAGTGGTCACAAAACCTCAACCTAAACCAAGGGACTATCTATGATCCCAATTTGGATGAATCTTTATGGTATTCCCCAAGACTTTTGACTATCAAGAGTCTAAGCTACGTAGCTAGTGCACTCAAGAAATCTTTATACATGGACAAAGTCACGGAAGAAAGAAGACTAATTGTGTATGCTAAGGTGTGTGTGGTGATTAACGTGAAAGATGGGTTTCTAGATGAATTTGAACTTGAAATGCCTAATAGTGATGTTAATATTGTTAGAGTGGAATATCCGTGGAGACCAATTGCTTGTAAGTGGTGCAAGTCTTTTGGCCATGATAAGAAGCATTGCATGCAAGCTCCAAAAGAAAGCTCTAAGAAAAAAAAAATGATGGAAAGAATAAGGAAGAAAAGAAAGGAGAGGAGGCGAAATGGCAAGCAATTCAAGGAAGGAAAAAGGCTGTTCCCGAGAATTTGAGCAATAAAGGAATTATTATCAGAGAAAATGGAGAATGCTCAAATAGTTTTGGAATTTTGAAGAGTGATAATCGTAGCAAGAGTGATCAAACTACCATTGAACAAACCTGGGTGATAGCTAAGGAGCTACAAGAAGTTACTAAAGATCCTCAACCAGCCATGCCTCCTATGAAAAATTTGGATACTTCTCCAAAGCCCCTTGATACAAATATAGGTCCAATTAATCAGTCTAAAGATAGTGATGACCTGGGAAACTCTAAAATGGAGGTTTTATGATGGAATCAATAGAGAAATCCCCTGGAATTCGGTCATTTGGGAAGTTGAAAGTTGTGGATGAAAAAGAAATGTCGGAAGATAGCGAAGGTAGAAGGAAAAAAGATAAAGGGGGCGTTTGGTTTGGGTAATGTTTGATTACTAAAATAGAAAGATTACCTTGAAGATAGATTACTTAGAAGATCACTAGGTATAAATGATTACTATGTTTGATAAAATTTGATCAATTTAGGAAGCGAGTAAGTTTGCTAACAGAAATAAGATTAAATGGATAATCAGGGAGATAAAAGACAGACTCCAGAGGCATGAGTAAGAGAAGATGGGCACAACCTACTACCTTTGCAGTAACGATAAATCTATTAGCTAATGTTACAATAAGTAATAAAGTAGACTTAGTAAAGTGAGAAAATAGACGAGGGTTATTAGAGATATGATCAGAAGTACCGGAATCGAGGACCCATGCCTAGGAAGAGGAAGAGTGAGTAAGACACACAACTGAATTACTCGGATAAGCAATCAAAGCAATAGAAGATGAAAATTGTTTTGTTGTCTGATACCGGAGATATTCTTCAAGATCAGTACCTATGAGTGTCAAAGATGGTGAAGACTGTACTCTAGAGGTGTCAATAGGAGAATCAGAGGTACTGGTCTGAACAATATTAGCAGTTCGAGGAGGATGACCATGAAGCTTATAACATTTGTCTCTGATGTGACCCCATCTATTACAATAACTGCACTATCGCTTATTTCCTCGGCCACCACGCTCGTCTGGCTGTTGATTATGAGAGACATGGGTAGATAAGTCAAAAGTAGAGGTACCGGAAGATCTAGTCAAAACTCCTAGGGAAGACACACGAAGTAGACGAGCAAAAATTTCATCAAAGGTGGGGACAACAACACTTGCAAGAATTTGATCTTGAACATAAATAAGGTCAGAACTAATGGCGATCAATGTGAGGACCATAAAAAATTTATCTCGTTGGGTTAAGTCTTCAATTGCAGTTTTTCCAAGAGGTTATAATAAATTGAATTCAATCTTCAAGAATGTCATCCGACCTAGAAAGTCAGACATACTCATGCCTTGTTGTTTTAAAGTAACCAAAGTTGATACAATAGAGTATAATTTTTTAATATCATTAGTGTATAGGAGTTTGGCTTAAGTCTATACATCATTACACGTCCTATAAGCTTCAAAAATAGAATGGAGTTGAGGATCGATGGTATTCCATAGCATGCTACATAACAAAGCATCAGTCGTAGTCCATATAGTTTTATCAGTTATAATATCAACTCTCATAGTGAGATGGTTGATAAAACCATTAATTGCTACTATTTTGATTTATAATTCCCTTATGTTGTGTGGAAATTTGATTTAATCTAATAGAATTACTTATCTTTTTGCTTTTAGGAAGCTTTGAGCAATTTTGGAATAAGTTGGGCCAAAAAGAGGAAAAACTGGAGCAGATATATTAAACTGGAAATTTCGTGATGCTGACTAGGCGTGGGCACGTGAAAGATGAGAGCAGAATCCGGAAAGCAGATCTGAACGTCTAGATCTGTTGCAAGAGTCCATAAAATATTAAAGATTTGCTTCCAAGGAAATGGATAATCACCAACTGGAAAAGAGGATTAATTGAGCTATATAAGGAAGGAGATTTTAGGAAGAAGGATATATATTAAAGATACATATCTTTTCCTTTCTTTTTGGGAAGATATGTATCACTTTGCTTGATTGGATTAGGAGATTAGTTTCAATTTCCAGATTTTTAATAGGAAGAAAATATATATACTCTTATTTTTATTTTTGAGAATTATCAACCATTGTAATTAGAGAATTAGAGAGCAAAATATGGTTTACAGTGGCTGAATAATTTATCTTGGTTGAAGGGATCTGAAACCATGGAACTACAATGATTGTGAGATTTATTTTTGTTCTTTAATGCATCTTTTAATTATTTGAGTATTGGTTATCTTTCTGAATTATTTTTCATGATTGTGTTGGTTGATTTCTAAGATGCGCAATTAGTTTATCAATTAATATAATCTATTGCTAGTTTAGGTGCTAAATCCGTAATTGTTCAATCCACCTAATCGAAGTGGCAACTAGGTTTATCGTTTGCTGCGTCAGAAACTTTAAATCCTAGGAAAATAATCAACTGGATTAAATGCAACGTCGTACGTTTGTGTTGTCTTGCTTCGTTGGTCTTTCTAATTCGTAATGCTATTGTTTAATTAAATTCGAGATCGTATCCGAATTATTAATCAATAAGGGTTAATTGGAATACATGTTTTTGGTTAACTAATCGTAAGGAATGACAGGTAAATTTAATTTCACAACGAATATTCAATTAATTAATTTGATATTTGTTTCGATGATCAATCGTAGTTCCAATGGTGGATGTGACCGAAGACCAAGGTTTGTTAAATTGATTTATTCCTTTTAAATTATTTTATTGAATTTTTATTTATTGTTTTTCATTATAATTCGCATTCACTTCAGAACCCCGTTTTTATTTATTTGTTTCAATTTATTTGTGACAACATACTAATCAAAGCTCTTCGAGGGAACGATCCCTACTTTCCTTTACTACATTTTTGTTGCAGGAATTTAGGATTTAATTTGGGTGTCAACGACAGCACGTACCAATGGTCTTCAAGACTCTATCCCATGCACCATAATTCAACGGATGCAACCCATGAGGTATAATTATTACTTCCTATTCTATAGTAATTACTGGAAGAGAATTAAAAGGAAAGATAGAACCTGGTTTGGAGCTCTTAATTGACACATTGAATCACAAATCAGATAACGGATGAAGCTTTCTAGAGAAAATTGAAGATTCAGAGCAACCGAGGCTAACAAAACTGATCAAAAGTCTGTTGAATATTGGAAAACAACTTTTAGATGTGTGAATAGTGGGTGAGTTTTTTGGTGATGTCACCAGCGACATATTCAATAATCAGTGGAGGTAGGTCTTCAACAGAAAGGATCACCGGTGTCTACTGAATCGATTGACGATGGCGGTGCCGTCCCACATACACTGGAACAGTGGATCGAAAATCACATCTTATGGAAAAGAACGGCCAACGCGTGTAGTAGATTCTAGCATCTGATGATGGCAAGCTTACCATAGATAGACTCATCGACATTGTCTAAGTTCAACAAGAGAGGCGATGTTGTCACTGGATCGCCAGAACAGAAGATCGGTGAAAGAAGATACCGAGAGAACAAGCAACGCGTGTAGGCACATGAGGCCGTGAACGACAATGCTTCTTTGACAGATTTGTCAGCGAGAGAACCCTGGTCACACTGGTATAAGCACGATCACCAAAAAATGACAGAGACTCAATGATCGGAGAAAGGACTTGGATTCGTCGAAAACTGAGTTGAAAACGCCGAAAAAAATTTTAAATGTCTAATCCAGGCTCTGATATCATATGAATTCAAAATATTGTTTTTCATCATTGACAGGGAGTAAAATGTTACAATTTATATAGTTACAAAGAAGGTATAGAAGGAAACAAATTAAATCAAATCCCTACAATATATATTCTATCCTAATATGGTTTGATAATCTTTCTAATATAACAAAATACAACTCAACAATATCCTTGAATTCTTGACACTATACAACAATGTAGAGAATTTTATTTCTTAGAAATTCAATAACAATTAATAGGAGAGCCAGGAGAAATTAGGAATTGGTCTTGATTAGTGGAGGATATTGGCCTCTCGAATTGCAATATATTTGTAATTGTTTAAGGATTGTTTTCGATTCTAATCAATATATTGTTGGTTTTGTTTTGCTCTTTCATATACAATAAAATATTTCCTTTCCAACACATTAGTCATTTGCCTTTTCCTTTATATTTTACCACCAATTCATCGTTATTTCTATTGAGTTGTATTTTATAAGATTGCATCAATTAGCCTATTCACCATCTAAAGACCTCATTGTTTTAAATAGACTTCAAGAACTTCTTATTTGTTTAGCTAAAACTAGGTAAATATATAGTTTGCACAAGTGACAAGAACGTGGAAAGACCTTTTAAAGGCAAGTTTGTTATTGGATATCTTTGCCACATGTATCTCATCATTATGAACTTCTCATTTCCTAAATTGAAAGAAAAAACAAAATTAATAAATAAATAAATGTCATTCATTCAAATACCAATGACAAAAGAAACTACTCTTGGCAATTTAATATGGTCGGCTACGTCAATGTAATATAAAAAAAAAAACATTAACATTTCGTTCCTTGTGTCCTAGCTCTGTTGAGGTCAAATATTTTAGTTTCTTAAGGGAGCCTAGTTAGTTAATTTTCTTCTCATGGAGCAAGAGATCTAGGTATCAATCCCTCTCACACCAATCTTGAAATGGAATACTATTCTATTTCCTCATAAAAAGAGATGGAGTGGGGTTTGCGATAAGTAAAAGAGAGAACATTATAGTGATTCTTGTCAAGCTCCAACCCAACACATTCAAGAATTTTCCAATTTCTACTTATACTAGAGAATGTCTACAAAGTTAGCAAGGAGTACAACTTTATTAGCTTATCCTGCCTAATACAATGGAGAACAACACATGCCTCTAAATATGAAATTTAGACACTGCAAAGATAAATGGGATTGAAAACGTCAAAAATGCTATTCAATCACAAAAAGTAAAAAAACAATAAAAATCTTACTGACTATGAAAAATGGCACTCCAAAACCAAGAGTTTAGTGATAAGAGTGCATACATGTGCCATAAAGTGGAAAATTCATAGTATGCCTTCTTGCACAGTTTTAGAGGAAATCTATAATATAGAAGAATGATAAAAGAAAGTCAACCATGGAAATGCATTGCAAGGTTGAGAGTGGAGAAAGCCATAGATGCCGGCTCCTGATTAAACAGACAAGAAGTTGAAATATATACCCAAGAAAAGTGCAATAAAAATAAAATGCTCCAAATTGGTTAAATTAAAGTATAAAGTTGATAAAACAACAAACCTGAATCCCAAAAACACGTTTGAATGGCCATTTACCATGATACTTAATAGGTCCATTACCAAGAGCATCTTTCTTTCTCTCTATCACCCATACAATTGTAGCGACAATCACTTAGACAATCCCATAGCTTCCATCGTAAGTAAAGAGGTTCTTGCATGTACCATGGACCATCAATTGAGATACCATCAGAAGAAAATTTGCAATGTGGAAAGCATCTTTCCCCAACACAGCCAGTTTTTTCACATTGTTCAACACAAGCCCTAAAATTGGAGATATGCCACAAAGTCTTCAGGATTTCATACACACACACACATGTCAGAACCTTATGAATTCAGTCATAGAATTTGGCAATTGTAGGTAACATGTAAAGAAAATTAATTTCAAAATCTGAAGATACCATAAAGCAAGTAAATTAATTCAAAAGACGTAGATGATAAAGTCAATTATAGAGCCATTATTGAAACATACTGGTCTAGACAGATGATGAACTTAACAGTAAAATACGGAAATTCATGTTTATACGCTCATAACCTTTGTCACCAACATAAATTCAAAAAAAAAAAAATCAATGAGTTGCCTCGACAAGTAGTTACACTGATACACAATTCTTGTTACTGCTCAACTTATTTGTCTCTTAGGTTGACCCTTACAATCCAGTTATATGAGCCGTCAACCTGATCATTTGTTAAATTCTTATCTAATTTCAAGTAATATGGTAGGTCAAAGTTTTATGTCTAGATCAAATCAACTAAGTAGCAAACAAAGATTATAAATATTTGTTAAAAGTTAAAATCATATAAAGCAAAATACAATTTCTATGGATTGAGAAATTTGGAAAAAGAAACACTAAAAACAAGAAGTATTGAGAAAATAAGCTTATACCTGTAGAGAGGATTAGCATCGCCTGCACTGGCATTCAAACCTTTAACAAGACATGAAAGCACAAAATACAAGGTAACCCAATGTCGACTAATCATCTGTTCAAAAAATAAAAATAAAAATAGAAAATATTAACCAAATGATTAATCAAATCAAATCAAAAATGTTTACATCACCAACGACAACGAACTAATTAATAAATGATTTTGAGTTACATTGATTGAATCAACGAATATTAAAAAAAATTAAATCAACTTAGAGGAAAACAACGAAGGGGTATTTGGTTTGAGTTTTTTAAGATTAGCTTGATAATCTATTTTGTATTTTCTTGTTTGGTTTGTCAGTAATAAAATATTACAGTAATCTTCTATTACTAATACTGATGTGATAGATAATATAGATGATAATTTGATTACCACCTTCACCTTAGGTATTTAAAGATTACCGAGGTAATCTTGATTTTATTATAATTATATTATTATTTATTAATTTTTTGAGACAAAAATAAATTTATTTTTAATTAATATGACAAATAATATAATAAAATTTAAAAATAATTATATTCAAGGGCATTTAAGTAAAATAATTTACTAGTAATCTTTTATTATCTTTAACCAAACACAATAATTATTTATACTTATCAAATTTTATCAAACATATTAATCATTTATACCCAGTAATCTTCTAAATAATTTATCTTTAAGGTAATCTATCTATTTTGATAATAAAATATTACCCAAACCAAACACCTCCTAAAAGATCATGCTTTACTTCTCTGCAGCAGCTCCCAATGAAACCTTTCTTCCTTAAAACTTCATGCACAATATCAACAGAAGGGACAGAGATTCCTTTTTTGTATTTTAATCTCTTTTTTTTTTTTTTTCACATTAATTTACCTTCTAATAGAGGGTCTTACTTCAAATTAACTGTCAACCTCTAAGATCTTAATTAAAAACCGTTGAAACTTCCCGTTAAATCACTGTCTCTTTCGTATGCTAAAAACATACAGAAGAGGCATAAGATAGTAAGAGAAAACACGGAAATAACTAGTAAAAATATTATTGAACAAAAGATCAAATCAAGACAAGTACGAAAGAGTACAATGCCGAAAAGCCGATGAACAGAGTGGATTCTTCTATAAGAACTCTTAGACGCAACTAGCATCTCCACTCCCTTAAAAACCAAAACAAAATCACCATCAAATACAAATTTTTAAATAGTAGAATAGTAAGAATAAGAATAAGTACAATTTACCGTAACAATCTCATCTTTGCATTTAATTCCTATGACAGTCCTGCAAAAAATAAGGAAATTTGAAATAAATCAAGAGATTATAACAGAAAGTAAAGGAAAATCGAAGGTTACTAAGTGATCTGAGTAAAGTACTCGCTGTTTTCGACAGCTTTGGCGGAGTTCTCGATCTGGAAAACGCGACCACTGGGAAAAAATGTACTGACTATGCTGGTCATTCTCTTCCTTGGATTTGATTCTTAACTGTCCTGTGTGTTTCTTCAACTCTCACACAGGATGCGTGGGTCTCTCTCTAAATGTAGAGAGGATAATTTACTCCTTCCACCCAAGGTTTAGTGTAAAAGCCCTTTTCCACCGGTATAAAGGTAAAATATTAATTTTCTTTTCATTAATTAAAAAAAGTGAAAAATAACAGTTTTATATCTAATCTAAATATTTTAAATATGAGAATTGGTTTAAAAACTCACAAATCAATATATATAATCTTTTCAAACCCTCATATATTATAAAACTAATGTATGGTCTTAATAATTGTAATATAACATATATATCTATAATTTGTTACATTTTGTTATTTTTTTTATGTAGTTGTCATTTTTGGAACTATTAACGGGTAGATTGATATTTCAAAATTTTTAAAAGGCCCCAAACTTTTTTTCCAATAAACTCCTAGAAAATTTCAAAAAGACTTCGATTATTTAAAAATTACAATTTATTCCTTAATATCCAACTATACCATAAAGATACATTTAGATATAGGAAGAGAGGAAGGTGAAGGTAAAACAAAGAAAAAATAAAATGGTATTTATTTGATTTGGATATTTAAAAAGTTATTTTTAATTTTTGTTAATTTACCATGATAATTTAAAAAAATGAAATAGTATAATAAAATAGTAATTTTACTTTCTAATATTATTGTTTAATTACCATAATTAATTTTTTTTTTGGGATAGTGTTATTTATGTTTGATTTTAGGTAGGGTGAGTAAATTACCAGGTCAACCTGCAACCGTTAGGTATCCTACTATTAATTCTGATTCATACTCAAAACCGAAGGAAATGTGGTACAGTCTTGTAATAAATTGAAGGAACTTGTAGGTTATGATTCTTTGTCTTTGGGAGTACGAACTGACCCGACCCAGCTATTTAATGTACTGGAAAACCACCCAGATTTGACCCTCTTGGAGCTAGGGGTATTTGGCTGCTGTATATATCCATGGACGTGTAATATCTTTGCCTGCTGAGTATTTTTGTTAAAGATTTTGTGAGACCAAAGAAGAAAGATGAAAGAATTGTGTGGCTCTCAGAGAAAATCAAGTCCATTTTACAGTTGAATTATGTAGATGAGCTGAGGGATTTGATGGATAGCATTTGGTAATAATCATTCATTTAATTCTGCGGTTACAGTGGCGAACCTAGCGAAGGAGAGATAGTGGAGAAGCTTTAAATCTGTGACTGTCACAGCTCATCCAAGCTACTGGTGAAGGCAGCTGCAATGAAGTAACATCATCACACATTTATGATTGTGATGAAGCATATACTTGCTAGATTAATATTAATAAAGCATACACATTAACATAAAATTTGAAAAAACATGTTTTGAGTAAGAACTGAAACTATTCGAAACCTACAGAGTCGGTTCCATATATTTGCTAGATTAATAGTAATGAAACATACACATTCAATTTGAAAAAACAGGTTTTGAGTAAGAATCTAAACTACTTGAAACCTACAAGGTCGATTTCTATTAGAAACCACCTTTGCAAGTTTCAAGTTTTGGGTTCTATTTTTAGGAACCAGTCGATTCTAATTCTGATTTCAGTTTTTAAAATTTTTAAAAGGTACCTAGACTGTTCATATCTAATTTTAGATAGGAAAGTATTATCTATATCGATTAGGGATGAAAAGGTGTTTTAAGATCAAACATTGATTGGGAAAATGTAATTCTCTCTATATGTTGCTAGTCGGAATTAGAATTTTACATTGAGGCAGCATACATAAAATTCACCATAATAATATCAAGCTCATATTGAAAGGATTAGTTTTCTCTTTAAATCAATTATAACATTCTCAATTCAGTTTTTAGTATAAGATATTATAACCATTCAAATGATGAAGAGTCTTCAAAAGAGATGAATCTATCAGTAATTTGATAATTACGCAATTTTGTCCCTTTATTAATTGATATCTCATCAAAATTAAAGTACATAAGTAATATCTACCTTAAGATGTCATTTTAATTATATTATTTGGTTTCAGAAACAACTATAAGATATAATATTAGATTAAATAATAACTCAGTCATATTGTATCTATATATTTAAGTGGTCATTATTATTCATCAAATGATAACAAAATATCTTCTCTCTTATTTAAGAATAATAAATTGTATATTGATCTAGTATAACCTTATTATATTTCTTGATGCAACTAATAACTACCGTTTTGATTACCCAAAAATATAGACTAAATGAAATAGCATCAATTTGTGTCAATTAGTACAAAAATTACTCTATTTTTCTCAAGTGAAATGATTATATGTGTCACCATCCGTTAATGAATTTTTTCATTGACATTGGGGTTTATAGAATCCTCTAAGGGGGCGTTTGATTTGGATAATATTTTATTACTAAAATAGAAAGATTACCTTGAAAATAGATTACTTAAAAGATTATTGGGTATAAATGATTACTATGTTTAATAAAATTTGATAGGTATAAATAATTATTGTGTTTGGTTAAAGATAATAAAAGATTACTAGTAAATTATTTTACTTAAATGTTCTTGAATATAATTATTTTTAAATATTTTTCATATTAATTAAAAATAAATTTATTTTTGTCTCAAAAAATTAATAAATACTAATATAATTATAATAAAATCAAGATTACCTTGATAATCTTTAAATACCTAAGGTGAAGGTGGTAATCAAATTACTACCTGTATTACCTGTCACGTCAATATAGGTAATAGAAGATTATTGTAATTTTTTATTATTGATAAACAAAATAAGGGAATAAAAGATGGATTACCAAGGTAATCTTTAAAATTCATAACCAAACAGCCCATAAAGGGGTTAGTTTGGTGAACTTATTGTCAATAAACACCCATATATTCTATGAGACTTTCAATAAATAATCTTTAACGCCTGAGATTTATTTGTTTTTTTAATAAAGTCATAAAACACATTGATAGTTATATTATATTAGTTATGCCATTTGTCAAATTAATACAAGACTACCGATGTTTCATTTTATTAATTGATAAATGTAATAAAAAGAGTCAGAACTAATAATTAAAAAATAACCTACACTAACAAAATATTTAATATATATATATATATATATATATGAGAATAATATTATATACATAAAAAAATTACACAGATTGATATAACAGTTATTTAATAGTAATAATATGATAATATTAATATGTGGCAAATGAAAAAACATTACCACATTACTATCATATCAGTCTATATAATTTTTCTCTGCATTATATATGAGTAATGTTATATTCACAAAATTTATATATAAAAAAATTACACAAATTGATATGACAGTTATTTAATGGTGATGACATAGTAGTATTGACATGTGGCAGATGAAATGGCATTACCACATCACTATTATATCAATTTGTATAATTTTTCTATACATAAATTATATGTGTGTGTATGTAATAGCCCGATCCACTATCAAGATATTGTCCACTCTAGAAACACATTCCAACATGGTTTTGTTTCTAGGCTTTACAACCCAAATCACGTATTGACAATTTAAGAAGCTTATAGGCTATTTAATCAGACAAATCCTTTCACCCCTAATCGATATGAGATACACAAACAGACTCAATATCTCTCTCGTGTTTTATCAATGTGAGATTTGTCTAAGGGTATCACATACACCCCCTTTTACAGAACTCAACTGTAGGGTTTATGGCACTGTTAACCAATAGCATAATGAATTAAAAATTTTTAAAAATTATCGAAGATCCTAAAACTCATACAGATACCCTTTTCAATGCATAGATTTATGAACATGTTAAACACACAAAAAGTGTTTAGAAATTATACTTGCGGTGTTGGTTCCTCCAATACTTCATGTGCCTATATAAAGATCATTATCCAACCCTTTTGAGACGATGTCTTGGTATCTACGTAGAGCACAAATGGGAGGCAATCTAGAAAGAAGGTTGCTAGGGCTTTTGTTGACTAGATTTTGGAAATTAGAGCATGAAAAAGTGAGAAGAAGATCACAACAATGGAAGCTTGCGTAAACAAGGTTTTAGGCGTGAAGATGTATGTGTTGGCTTGTTGTAAAAATTTTGAATCAAACCAAACACCTTTATTTATAAGGTGTGCATGAATTCTAAGTTAGTTCGGATTCTAACTACTTAGGTGATAAAGTGTTCAAGAGTTCTTATTAAATTAAGATTCTTAATTTATTAAAAGTTTTAATAAAAAAAAAGACTTTGAAAAATCTTTATTTAACTAAAACACCTTACTTACGAGTTAACTCAGCCAGTTGACTCGCACCCATCATTTGGCCTTGCTTGGTTGGACTACTAAGTGGATCCAGTCAAAACCATGCAGTGCATTTGCACGGTGCCACGTGACATTGTACACACCAAATAATTCTAGTCAAGACATATCTATATGTTTCTCTCTTTTCATGATTCCAAGATTATTATCAAATAATTATTGTCTCTTGGTTCGTATCAATCTTTTAATATATGTGACCCATAAGCTCTCTATCGAATTAACAGTGCCTAAATTGGGTTCAAATTCAGACACAAAATAAGATTGACCTCTAACAAAGCGTCATGGCTACCCGAATGACAAAGTGTTAGCAAATATCTCTATAAGCTTTTACAACATCACAATTATGTATAATTCAATCATTTCCTCAACTAATATCTCTTGAAGTTGAGGTATAAATGTGTGTCATCTCAATAGTTTCTTGATATAAGTTGATACACATTAATGACTTATACGAATTAGGCTACAACCTCATTTTATTATAGTCACAAATTCAAACAGTCATGAATATCTTTCAGTATTTACATATGAGATATTTTCTCTTATACTCATGAGTGACGAATCTTTTATTGATTAACTATAGCCTCCATACATCTCACAATATGTTCAATCACTATCTTTATGATACCTTTATTATGGTGATACGTTAGATAGTGTCCAACCATATCGATCTTTTCATGAGATGCTCTGATAACCTCAAGTCAAAGAATCACATACACCCGTGATGTTTAAAGAATTTGTTTTATAAACACTAAAACAACCATCCATATAGATATCCTCTAGTAGGGTTAGTTCAATAAACACATCTACAATATGCATCTATGTGTTACACCAAGCCATTAGCAAACAGCTTTGACATGTGAGAACTATCGTTACCTTTCGATAGGATCACTCAACACTATGATAATTCCATCACCATTACATGTGCCCTTGGTAATTGTAATGTCGGGATTAGGAATATTTTTAGAATGACCACTTCATCTGTGTATAGAGTTTTCATGATTAGTCATCTAATCTCCTTATCACAATTTTACCATTTTAAGGGTATATTATTCACACAATCATATAATAGATAAGTATATAAACTGAATAACTATAAATCATTTTATTAATTAATAAAATAAATTACAACTACAAATGTTAAATCAATTGGCTCTAGGGCATCTACCCTAATATTGGCATCCTCATTAAGGTTTACCTTATCATTGTTCAAAAGCACATGCTAAGTCGCTCTAATACCATTTGTAATATCCCTAGTCTAATTGTCCGGCTCACTATCAAAATATTGTCCACTTTAGATAAATCTAACATTTCTTCTATGTTTTATCGATATAAGATTTATCTAAAGGTATCACATACATCTCCCTTACGAGACTCAGTATCCTTGTTGAAGTTTGTCTCACTATCATTCAAGAGCATATGTGAAACTGCTCTAATTCATTTGTAACATCCTTGGTCGAATAGTTTGACCCACATCAATACATATATATATACACACACACAAAAAGAAAATTTATGTACAGAAAAATTATACAGACTGGTATGACAATAATGTGACAATGTTTTTTTATCTATCACATGTCAGCACTACTATATCATCACCATTAAATAATTGTCGTATTAGTTATTTATGAAATAATATTCCTCCATGGAAAAGAAATATAAATGGACAGAATTTATATCAGTGTACATTTAGTAAATAACAAATATATTAGCTCTAACATATGGTTTTTTTTTTTTAAAATTAATATACATATTAAATTTAAGGTACAATTGTTCAATTATGGGTATTAGTATACAATACAAAGTGTTAATAAAGATGATCAGCCTCCAATTTTGGAGAAGGATTGTCTGATTCTTTCCCAAATTATCAACTACAGTTAGGGGTAGAACAAGGATATCAACATCTACACTGTCGCCCACACGGTACATAGAGCCAATGAAATGCTAACAAAAAGCCCTAACTTCTTAAAAAATACAATAGAATGATGTCCACCACTCCTTACATTAACAAAGAAATCTTTATCACCAGCTGAATTTCCCTTCATCGCCTTCAGATTGTTAGAGCAGCCTTCATTTTTTGCACAACCACTTACAGTCAAGCCATCCATCAATTTCTCATGAAAAAGAAGAATTAAGAGATCAAACACCATCACACAGACAACTGCAGTTGCTAATTCCTTCCATAGCTTCATGAATTTGATAAACTTTTTGAAGAATGAGCCTGGTTTCTCATGCCTGATGAATTGCGTGTCTACCTTCTCTATTGATGAATTGTTTGCGATCAGTGGGTTGAGATGGACTTTAACTGTCTGCGAAGGCACTATTTGGTGGAAGAATGTGTCTGCCACTTGGCGGGTTGAAACAAACATTCCATGGTTCACTTTAATATCCTCAACCAACTCGAAGCTAGGTAAGGTTGCAAATCCATCCGCAATGTCTTCATGGTCTAGATTGTTTCTATTGTGTACATCGTCGATGAACCCAAGTGAAAAATCATTTATTACCGAGCCATTGAATCCCAAACAGCTATTACGCCAAGTTTCACCTGAATGTATGGGCCTTTTCAACTTAGAGAACAAGAAAAAAATTATGCCAACATAGAAAGAAGGAATGTAATATGCGTAAACATATACACACACTCACAGCAAAGACAAACCTTCAGATTCATAAACTTCCCTTCTTTCGAAACTTGAAATCTTTTCTATGGGAACAATCTTCTGCTCTTCCGTTAAACTCTGTAACAAAGGATTAAAAAAACCCGATGAGAAATTTTAAATAACTCAAAAATAACTGTCATTTCTCTATTCACATATTCATAATTTGTTAACTAATTAAAGTAACGTACCTTCTCCAAATCTTTGTTTGGCATTCCTACCCATCTTACATTCTCCCGTTTAATTTCTTTATCCAAGTCTCCGATTTCTATTGATCTTGTACTCAGATCTTCCCACGACTTATCGTTATATTTGACACAACCCATGTCATTACTTGGATTATATTGATTATTTTCTCCAGCTATAAAACTAAAATCATCAGCATGGGCGTGAAGGTTGGTTTGATTCATGAATTGCTGTGATACGTGAGAAACCGAAAGAATTTCCTGCACTATATTTCCCTCATTTATTCCTCCCATTGACGGTTTTGAGTGTGAGTGCTGCATTTTGTAGTCCGTGAAGCCAACTTGAGAGAAATCTTCCACTTCCAAAGGAGGCAATGAGAGCCGATGCTGCAGCTTTGCACACTCTATTGCTATATCAATCTGTAAATAAATCAATTACATTTATTATTGTGGGACATGATTTTTCAATGAGCACGTTTTGAAAATCTTAGCCACTAAACAAAAGCTAATGTCTATTCACCCACTTTTGATTTTAAGGTTTGTGAAGTGAATCATTAAACGTCCACATTAGGTTTACAGGTTACGAATGTCTGAATACCCATAGTCGATAATTGAGAAGATCTGTAAATTATATTTCAACTCTAGAAAATTGTTTCACCAAAAAAAAATTACCTTGGAAGGATCGTAAGAAGTGGTTCCATAATTTGAAAATGGAGTTGTGTAGCCAGGTGCCTTTTCTGATAAGAATTGTGTCCCAGTGAGATCAATTGATGATCCATCGGCATTGCTGGGTAAAGATATTCCATATGACATTGGATAACCTGAGCCCTCAAATTCATCCCATCGTCTCTCTGAATATAAATCACTGTCCCCGGATGAATGTTCATTCATCACTTGATTAGTAGTCGTAGTAGTATAATGCTCCCCAACCTTCGGGGCAATGGTACTCTTCTTGAACACACGACAAAGAGCATATGCATCCTGGGGAAGGATTAAATAAAGTGAAAAACAAAAAAAAAATGAATTCATTAGTTTACTGTTGATCGAAAATTGATTTATTTAAATGTGTTCCGGTAAGTCAGAGTACTAAAAGAATTTAAGAAAATGAAAGAAAAGCGAAAAAAGTTTACCTGCAAGCCTGAATCAGTTTCACATTCTCGCTCATCAAGACGATATTCATGCATGACCCAATGAGTCCGAATGCCATGTGGAGCTCTCCCTCGATAGTAAACTAGGGTTTTCTTCATGCCCACGGCTCGAGTCTCAGAGTTCACTTTTCTATCTTTTCCCGTGGCCTTCCAATATCCAGCTTTGGTTGCACGATTTGTCCTTGATCCATTGGGATACTTGCGATCACGAGGACTGAAGAAATACCACTCCAGGTCTTTGCTGGGCAATAATGACTTCCCTACATCATTATTTCAATCCACTTCTTTATATTTATAAATTAAAAAAAAAAATCATGAAAATACATGACAAATCATAACGACTGAAGGTAAAAAAGGTTTTAAGGCATGAAAACCTTGAAACCTCTTTTACAAGCAAACTATACAGTGATTCAAAAGCAATTATATTATAAGAAAAAAATAATTTATTGTAAATTATAATTAATACTGACAAATGATATAAAATATATCGGAGACATGCGAAGGGTAAAAAGTCATCTGTCGCAACCAAGTAATACTTTAATTGGCATATACTTTTTAACTAGGTCTTTGATGCAGCTTGTTTTTCACATTACCTCATGAAAAAGCAACCGCAGGAAAATTTGTATTAAAAAGAAGTAAAATCTTCTTGGGACTTGTTCATATAGTTCTAACCGTATATTTCATGCTAAAGTTTAGGCCAAAAGACTAACTCCCACCCAAAGTATAGTAAAATTTCAAATTCTCAGTTTCAATTTTTAAAACCTCAAACACTTATATATAAGTTAAAATCTGTTAAAATTTTCAATTAGAATTAAAGATAAAATTATCATTTAATAATATTATTTAAAAAAATAAAAGTTTATATAATTTTACCCCTTGATTTAAAAAATTAACAATTTTTTAAATTAAGTTTTAAAAAGTGATATTTTGCCCTTTACCTAGGGTTTCAAATTTTGCTAGCGAATTTCTGACAAACAACAAAAATTGGCTGATGAAATTTGAAACCTTAGGTATGAAAAAAATGTCATTTTTTAAAACTTAATTTTAAGAAAAAATTGTTAGTTTTTTAAATTAAGAGGATAAAATGATATAAATTTTTATTTTTTAAATATTTTTATTAAATAATAATTTTATTTTTAATCCTAATTGAAAATTTTAACTCATAAATAAGTGATTAAGTTTTTGAAAATTTGAAGGTAAGAGTTTGAGATTTCACTCTACCTTACGTAGGAATAAGTCTTTTGGCCTAAAGTTTAAATATTTGACTAATATTATAGCTTGATACGTGCTTGTAACTAGGTTCTATAAATATATTTGAATTTAACAATGAAACGAAAAGAATTAAAGCCGTACATGGTTTTTCAACGTTTTAAAAAGAAAAATGTTGCGGGTTCTTAATTTAATGCGTAAGTGCTCGACCGAAGTTACAAGTATTGGGATTATTAATTAGATGTTTCATTTAAAGTGGCCATTTAATTAGAGATAATATTCTTTATGCTTCTCTTTAAGTGTAATTCATTTGTAATTATTTGTGAGTAATATATCCAGGATTATGAACTGACAATTGTTTAATTTTCTTTCAAAAACGAACTCAAAATAATGAAGTCAATTGGGAAAAAGGAAAATACCTGGTAAGTCCCAAGGCTCACATTTGTAGAGATCAACTTCAGCGATGATCTCTAATTCAATTCTACGACCATTGATTTTTCTCTTGAGATAATAAGCAACGAGTTCTTCGTCTGTTGGATGGAAACGAAAGCCAGGAGGCAATGAAACAGGAGACATGTATGAATCTGTTTAATGAACTTCTTCTGATGTTGATATATAAAAGATTCAGGTGACCAGTTTCGTACCCAAAAACAAAGACAACAGCTTTTGTGAACAAGGTTTAATCTTTACAATCAACTGCACAAATTAAACCATGAAATAGTTAGTCACGATCAAACATAAGAGAAAGAGACGCAGAGAGAGAGAGAGAGATAACCTTAATCAGGAGAAAGTTGAAAGGGAGAGAGAATTGAAGAGAGAGAGAGCTTGGGGATATGCGAAGATATAAATGCTGAGGGGTTTTGATCAGAAAAAACAAAGTGGAAAAAGCAAACCAATTGGGCAGGCAGCTGCCACCCCCTAACCTCCTTCGCCTTTTTGTCTTTTGATTCTTCCTTTCTCATCAATGATTCTCAGTACCTTCAATTTCAAGCTTAACACTCAGGTCTAGCTCTTTCTTTGATGAACAATATTACTTGATTAGGGAAATGATTTTTGTGTCTTTCTCTCTCCAATTATCCCATGCTTCGGACCTGTCCTTTCCTACAATATGATATCCACGTGGTTAAATTTGATTCGATGCATTTCCTGCCTTCTCATGTAAGAACAAGTATCTACATTAATGATCAACTGTAGAAAGCGAATTTCGGCGGAGTTCGTACCTAAAAATCTCTCTACTTTCAACACGCTTTTTTCCTTTCCTTGCTTATGCTCTCTATCAATTTTCATCTCTGATTGTTTTGTTACCTTCAACGAGGGGTGGATTCGATCCTACTTTAGAGTTGGTTTAACTTCGGATTGAAGATAAAATATATAATTTGAGTTTAATAAAATTAATGGATAACGAAATAAATATTGTTAGGGAAATAAATAGTAAAGTTATTGGATAAAAAAATAAATCATCTTTGAACCAATTTACTAAACTAAATTCTAATTTGAAATTACTCTTTTTAGTTAAGTTCGTTGATTTGATTTGAATCAACTTAGATCAAAGCTTATTATTATTATCAATAAAATTGTACATACAAACAAAAAGTATCATTATATGATTAAATATTATTTTATCATTAATTTTTAATTATCCAATCATATGATAATACGTGATTATTTTTGTATAAATTTATGCACAAAAGTGCTCATAGTACTACTCTATTATTATTATTATTATTATTAGTCTTTGTAAATTGGTTTTAAATTAATCTTAAATGTGAGATGGATATATAATTAACATTGTGTTAAAATTGATTTTATATATATATATATATATATATATATATATATATATATATATGTATGTATGTATGTATGTATATATTAGTTATAAAACTTGGTTTTAAAAACTGAATTGAACTAACTGGTCTAATGGATTCGACTCACCCATAAGAAAAAACAATTATGGTTTGCTAAAAAACCATTTTTGGAGTAAAAATAGATTGAATCCAATTGGACTATATTAAATTAGGTTTTTCGAATGGTTGGATTGAGTAAAACTTAAGTTTGACCTAATCAATAAAAAAAAATCAATTTTTTAAAATTCACTATCAAGCATTGAACACAATACTTCATTTATCAAATTTTAGCAAGTGTTGCACTAATCAAAATTTATTTTTATATTAAAATAATTTAAATTATATATTTAATAATTAATTATATAAAATTAATTTAAATATTATTTTTAAATAATTAATTACTCAAACTACCAATCAAATGGTGTTTAGATCCTAGTTAGTAAATTCACATATTAAATATGTTCAAAAAAATTTTTAAACCCAAAATATATTAACTGTATATTTTACACCATTCCTGTATTAAATACGAATTATATGCAGTATTTTATGTTTGTCCTCTTTTTGAATTTTTGGCTAAACTTAAAGTAAAAATTTTGCCCTTTTATTTTTAATTATTTACGAAAATGTCATTGTCATTTAAGAAAAGTCCAACAACATTTATTTCTTAATTCTCAACCCTAATTTTGTATTTTTCTCTCTTGTGGCATGTACAAAGATTCACTTTGATCTAAGGTATGAAATTCAAGCCGATTAATTTGTTTACTTTTACCAACTGACTAGTACGTTATTTATTATACAAAGAATTTTGATTATGTATTATGTTATATTAGGTTTAATAGTTAATTAAATATTTTACATTTAAATTACTATATTGATTTTAAATAAGAGAATCATGAAAAAGTAATAAAATTATTATGATATTGTCATATTTTTTAAAATGTATTATTGACAATGTAATATATAAAACCGTATATACATGTTTTATATTTTTAAATTTTTTTTAAATATTTAGTGATTTAGTGAAATTTAGTGAAAATTCAAATACTTAGAGGGAGAAATGTGATAAATTTTTAGTTTTTTTTTAAATATTTTAGAAAATAACAATTTTACTCTTGATAGTAATAGTAAAATTTAAAAATATATAGATATTCAAATATAACCCTTCCCCCCCAACCAACACACACACATACACACACACACACACACACACACACACACACACATATCCATTTATTATACCTTGACATGGCAAAGAAAACACTCACAACAACCAATTTGAATGAAAAAGAATTCTAGATCTAAAAAAAAGAGAAAGAAGAGAGGAAAATGTTTGAATATTCCTCAATATTATTAAATAAACTCTTCACCCTTTACAAATGAGAAATGTAACACTCCATTTTGAAAGTATTGTCCTCCGAAAGAAAGAACTACTAACTCAAGCTATTTGATACATTCAACACACATGAGAAATTATTGAATTGCCCTTTTTATTGAAAATCAATCAAAAGCATACAAAAAAAACCACAATAACAAACATCCCATAATAAATTGATCTGTGTAGCATAATAAACATAAAATCAATACATCATCCAACAAGGTAACTAGAAATACATAAATAAATAATAACTAGGAAATGAGACACTAATGCCCTCATGACAACTCTATGCTTGTTAACTATCACTTATCTCACAACTATCATGATAAGCTATACCTACAAAGGGGGAGTTAATTAAAAGTCATTTAGTAAGTAGGAGACTCTACTAACTTTTACTAAATCCCTAAAATACTCTTAGCTCATACCTATTAAATTTATCTCGAAACTCCCATTATCATGATGTGGGTAATAGTATGCTCGTCTCATCACTTAAGAACCTATAGGTTTCATAACACAACTCTTAGGACTATCTGGGTCTTGCTCACTCACCAAAGAATCATTCTAGATTTTAAACAAAGATGACTTCATCATCCACTATAACAAATATACAATTTAGTGATGAAATATTTATGGACGATTTTAATTTCATCACAGAATACTACTTTTAGGGATGAAATTTTAATTTCGTTATAGAATATCAACTTTAGTGACGAAACTTTAATTTCGTTCTAAAATTATTATTTAAGGACACAAAATTATAATTTCGTCCCCTAAAACTTAGGATTCATTTTTAGACTAGAATAATAATTTTAGAGACGAAATTAACAAAAATGTTACTTTTATGGACAAAATTTTATTTTCTTCTTAGAATGATTATTTTAGAAGGTTCCCCCAAAACTTAGAATTCATTTTTAGGAACGAAATTGATGTTCATCCCAAAATATTACTTTTAAATTTCGTCTCCTAAAAGTTAAGATTCATTTTTCGAGACAATTTTAATTTCATCCCAAAATAATAATTTTATGCACTGTCATGGGCTCATACACATCACTTTGAATGATCCCTAACAATTCATTCGTCCTTTCACTGTGTCCAGTGAATGGTGTTTTGGCTATCTTACCAAATAAGTACAATTCACATTCATCATATGACTCGAAGTCAAATGATTGCAAGACTCTTTATTCATGAAGTCTTGATATACGTTTGATCTTATGTGGCCTAACCTACAATGTCACAGATTGTGGTATTCAGATTATTCGATTTCAATCATTTATTATTTTATACATTAAAAATTTCATTATTTAGTTTTAGAATGTATAAACCATTATGCAATTCAACTGTTTCATAATATTTAAGTTGATGGTTATAATACTACCAGTAATAAAATACGAATACCCTTTTTTTGTCTAAAATAGACACAAAAACTAAGTTTCTAGAAATAAAAGGAACATAATAGCAATATTTTAATTCCAAAACTAGTTTAGTGGGCAACCTAAGATAATAACACCTACGGTTAATGCAACAACATATGTTTCATTTCCAACACATATATCAACCTCTCATTTGGTGAGCAATCTATTCTGTTATAGTCTTTGCATATCAGAGCAAATATGAGAACCACATTCTGTGTCTACAACCAAGGATGAACAAGAAGAATAGTTTATCTTAATGACAAAAATACCTGAAGTAGAGGTTTTAGCTACCTTTTTCTTCTTGTTCTTTAGAAAGGTTTTACAATATCTCTTCTAGTGATCTATCTTACCACAATAGAAGTAGACAACCTTTCCCATCTCTGCACCACTTGTAGGCTAAGTAGTAGTATAGGTTACTTCTTTGCATCGAGCTTGGGCTTAGCCTTAGCCTTGCTTTTGCCCTTAGCCTTGACTTTTGTTGTTTGTGTTTTAGCCATAAGTAAATTAGTTGAAGCTACCTTTCATACTTTTTATTCAACCTATCTGAGCAAATACAACAACTCTTTAAAGGTTTTTTCCTTTTTGTTTAAGTTAAATTTATAATGAAATTAGCTTATGATTTAGGGACGAATTTCAACACTAGGTCAATGGTAAGCTCATTGTCCATAATGAAGCCCAAACTTGCCAACCACTCGAGTAACCAATCATTTTGACCATAAGAAGGTCAACTTGTCCTCCCTCAGAAAGTTTACAATCAAACAGTACACTTGACACCTCATATTGTTAAACTCTCGCATGAGTGGCAAATAACTCTTGAAGGTATGTAAAAATATATTGTGCATCTATTTCCTTACGTTGTTTCTGAAGCTCATTGACATAGAAGTCAACATGAGCACTAAACTTTCATAAAGTTATCAAGATACTTGTTAAAAGTATCATTTTGCTCCTGGGTGGCATCAAGACCAAGATTTAGGAGGCAACGACCCTTCAAGGATATATAACCTCTTCTTTTGATGCAGAATAATCTAAAGCTTTTTGTACTAATTAGCGAAGTTACTTCCAGTGAACCTATTTTCCTTTTTCAAAAATTGATCGATATGTTAGGTTTGATATGGTAATTATGTGATCTACAATTTACAAATAAAAAACTAGTAATTTTACTTAATTAATATTCATTTTAATTATAGATTTAATAATTAAAATGCTCCTACTATTTTCCTCAAGTCAACAACCCTCACTAGTGAACTCGGAAAGTTTTGGTAAACTTCCTAATTTACCGAGATCTTATCGCATCAATTCTCCCCTTCGTTTTAACAAATAAGTTCAAATTAATCAAATAGATAAATTTCAAATTAGTCACCAAAGACCTACAATCTCAAGCCAGGCGTTACCCTAACAAATCATGCAACCTTAAATGTGATTCTCAGTATCAGTATGGTGGATACTAAATATCTCCTTGCATCGACAAATATATTCCCTACTAATGCCTTTAACATACTTCACCTTCTCTTTGGTGAACAAGCAAAGTATATTAGTTAAGTCGGATCTAACATGATTATCACCTAATTTTTCACATAGTAAAAGTGTACCATTCGTTTTGGTAAATAAGATTCTAACGAATAGGGGCTTAATTAGAGTGTCATATTGGAAGACATCAATTAAATCTTAGACTTAATATTTAACCTAAAAGTTTTATTATTTAGTCTCATCAGATTTTAAGCGGCATGTTAGGGGATATTTACAAAATAAAACCTACACATATATTCTATAACGTAAAATAAAAACGTGTCATCACACAACCAAAACTAATGTTAAACCCCTCAAGCCAAGAGTAGTTTGACTAGCCAACTTAGGTGAATCTTTATCTCCAATATTCAATTATTACATGACTTTATTTCCTAGTTAAAGAAAAACTAAAAGAACAACAGGGATAAAGACAGGGTACGTAAACCATACTTTAGAGATTACAACCCAAAAATGAAATAAAGAAATTAAATCATCCACAAAGGTTTTTTGACTGTGTATTAGGCACCATGCATACATACATCCATTCATATAGATATCAATTAAAAATTAAATTTAATTATTGTTATCTCAAGTGTTAAATTACATTTGGTCCCTAAAGTTTTGCAAAATTATAATTCAACTCCAATGCTCAAGAAAATTCCAATTCACTGCAAATTCAACAAAATAGGATGAAATCAAAATTTTCAACTTTGTCAAGTGTGCAAATGTGAAGTCCAACCATGCATTTGGAATTCAACAAAGTTCTAGAATATTACATGACTGAAGTCACGACATGGGTATAACTAGAATGTAACCAGGGTGGCAGACACGTCACATAGGGAGGTTGGTCTAGTCGTACATCTTGTGCACACATGGCATAATGCCATGAAAAAGTCATGGTTGGACCAAATTATGGTCCAACCGTGACATGTGTTGGTGCCATGCACTACTTATGGTGCCTAAGCCATTCCACACTTGGAATAAGTTGTGTAGAGGGGTTTCCAAACCTAGTCTTCTGGAAAAATCTAGAAAACTCTTGCTCTTGGTAAGCCAATCACCTGGGTGAGAAAATATGAAACGTAAATCATACTCATATTGACAACAACCCTCAGATCATGCAATCAACAGAATTTGAAGGCAATTTTATCCAATAACATGAAACCTACCACTTTCAACCAAAATGTAACCTATAAATATCAACAAAACTCAAACAAAAATTCAGAAATCATCACCTAACAATTTAACATAATTTATGTTTACTTGATACTCAACAAATCATGCAATAATACTATTGCAAATCATCTTTACCAATTTTATTCTTGATTAATCCAATTACATGCATTCAACATATACAATTAATCAAAACAATCCAACAATTATATATTTCATGAAAGTATACTAAATGGTGGTTGGTTTTGGTACCATTGTAGGGTTTTCAGGGCACTAGTAATTGACAACAGAGTAGAATTCAAAATTTTTAATAACATACAATCCCAAAAACCTTAACTAGGATACTAGTTTTAGGCATATAATCATGAACATACAAAATACACATAAGGTGTTTTAGATTTTATACTTGTGTTGGTGGCTCATCCAAATCTTTATGTGACTTGAGACTAAACATTATCCAACCTTTGAGAGGCAGCGCCTTGGTATCCACGTAGAGTAAGAAGATGTAAGAGGCAATCCAGGGATAAGGCTGCTAGTGCTTTTCTGGATTATCAATGTTTACAAGAAGAAGAACAACAACAAAAACCTATGGCTAGGGTTTCTTTTGAGTAGGTGTTGTATATCAATTGTAATTCTAATGCACACTTTTATATGTGTAGGTGTCTGAGTGCAAGAAGGATTTCATCAAAAATCGACACCATCAACACACATGCACGACTGGCATATAAACATGCACAATCAGCATGTTTCAAACCATGCATGAGAGGCACATAAGTTGTGTCACCTGACATGATTTTATGCCTTGCATAGCTTGACAATGTTTTGTCTAATCGTGCCATGTAATATATATACATATTACATAGCACCACCTAGCACCATGCACACCAAGTTTGACTCGGTTAAAATGAGGTCGATGGGTTCTCTCATTCCCTAAACACTGATATTATCACTAAATAATCCTCGCCTCTAGGTTTGAATAAACTCTTATATGCATGTGACCTATAAGCTCTCTATCAAACTAATAGTGACTGAATTCAGACATAGACCAAGATTGGCCTCTAGCAAAGCATCATGGTCATCTAGATGATAAAGTATCAAGGACACCTCTTAAGTTTTTACAACATTATAATTACACGTAATTCAATCATTTCGTCAACTAATAACTCTCGAGCTGAACTTAAAAAGTATCTATTGGAGTGGTTTCTTAGTATGAACTAATACACACCAATGACAACATGAATTAGACTACAATCTCATCCCACTGTGACCACAAATTTAAGTTGTCATAGATGTTATTTAGTATTCTCATACAAGATATCTTCCTCTATGCTCAAGACTAACAAATTCTTTATTGATCAACAATAGCTTCCATGTATATCATGATATGACCGATTACTACCTTTATAGTTACTCTAATCATAGCAATACGTTAGATAAGGGAATGATCAGTCTTCTGATCCTCTCATCATAGTTTTACCATTCTAAAGTATGTTATTTGTATGATCAGATAAATAAACAACATATGAATTGAATAATAGTAAATTCTTTACTAATTATTGATATAAAATTATATTCACAAATGCCAAATTTGATTTGCTCTAGGGCACTTACCCTAACACCTTCAAGTATTTTCTAAATTCAAGACTTAAGTATTCACCTCTGCGATCACTTTGGAAGACCTTAATTTGTTTCCCAAGTGGTTAGTCTACTTTGTTTTTAAAATCTTTGAATTTATCAAAACATTCAGACTTATGTTTCATAAAAAACACAGTCATATCTACTGAAGTCATTAGTAAATATGATGATGTAGGCTTCGTCATATTTGCTATGCATTATCATAGGCCCACACATATCACTATGCATGATCCCTAACAGTTCAATTGTCTTTTCATTGTGTCTAGTGAAGGGTGTTTTGGCCATCTTATCCAATAAGCATAATTCACATTCATCATATGATTGGAAGTTAAATGATTGCAAGACTCTTTGTTCAAGAAGTCTTTATATACATTTCAGTCCAATATGATCAAACCTACAATGACACAAATATATGATATTTGGATCATTCAATTTTAATCATTTGTTATTTTACACAGTGAGAATTTCATTATCCAATTTTAGAATATATAAACCATTATGCAATTCAGTTGTTCCATAAAGAATATTATTTAAGCTGATGATTATAACCACCAATAATAAAAAATAAATATCCCTTTTTTGTCCAAAACAGACACAAAAACTAGGTTTCTAGAAATAGAAGAATTAATTCTAAATTAGCCTAGTGGCAACCTAAAATAATAAATCCTTACGACTAATGCAATAACACATGTTTCATTTCCAATGAAAGAAAACTGGGAAGATAAACGATGCAAAAGGACATGCATGTAGAGAAAAACATGAATCAAATCCTGATGAAAGAAAGATGTGAGATAGTTAGGGATTATACCTATTCCTTTGCTTTTTTTTTGCTTTAGGATGATGGATGATGTCTCTCACTTGAAAGAACCTCTAAAGAAGTCCACCACCAAGCTTTTTGAAGAAAGAGAAGAGAAGATTTTTTTTTTAAAATGAGAAAGGTCTTAGTTCAAATGAACTAACTTCCATCAAAATGCACTACAGAGCAATTTTTGTACTAACGATTGATACACAATTTTGAAATTCTCTTTTAGCCTATTAAATTCGCAATTTAAAGTATAACCCAACTAGTATATCGACTATATACTTTAGCCACCCTAATTATATTTCACTAATATCTTAACTTTTAAAATGTTATTCTTGCACCTATATAACACTTTATATGAATTTTATTATCCTTCAAAGGGTGTTAGCCAAACCTATATAATTAATCATCATTCTTAAAAGCTTGGTTTATTAGTGTGACCCTTTAGGTTCACCGTGGTATAATCATGGGTCCTCATTCAGACAATTCAAAAGTACATTTAGAAACTCAAAAACTATAGGAAAAATCCAACAATGTGTCAAAGCCCTTAAACCACGATGAAGAAATACTCCATCTAATCTAATATCCCTAATTGTATGTTATGTGTAAGTAATATCCTTTTGTTGTCCAATCCATATCAATTTCGGACTCATGGATTGTCAAAACCCTAATTTCAATTCTATATAAATTGTTGATTGATATATTTAGAACCCATCATCACAAACATCCTTTGTATAACTTATATTATACTCTAGCTAGAGATTTTGGTTTCTAATATTTATCAATGTTCGCTCTGAAACTCAAATTTGGGTTGAATCAATAAATATCCATAACCTAATATTTTTCGAGTTAACATATCCCATCTTGATCATCATTAACACATGACCAATATGTTTTCTTGTTCAAAGTGGGATTAACCTCGTATTCATAAACCATATGAATCATGCACATTCGTATTAGATCCAACCATGACATCTCATGTCTAAGGATTACTTCGTATATTAGTGCGATCATACGATAAGTCATTGACTATGATTTAATGACCATGTGACTTATTGTTATTGGTTATGTTCGAAAAATGGTTCTCTAATTATTAATCCATAATAATACCCTAATGACATGACCATCATTTGTCACCTGTACTGATGTTATCTCATGGCATTCAACAGAGGTATTTAGTATACCTACTATATAACATAACTATCCAACTTATATCACATCCGTAGGGAATATTTAAATGATTCAATTTATATTTTAAGTGAGTCATTCAGACCGTTCACACATATACTTTATATTATTGCAAATAAAGGAAACAACTTATGTATATGAACAAAAAGACAATTTCTTTTATTAATAAGTTGTTCATATAAGATAAAATGTCCTAAAATTGACAACACGAATGGTTCCTAGGGTATACACTAACAAAACTTCCACTTGTACTAAAGTCATTCATTATTGTATTGCATACCTATCTTTTCAAAATGATGATCCAACTGCTTTAATGTCATCACCTTAGTCAATGGGTCAACAACATTCTTTACTGATAGTGTCTTTTGTATTATTATCTCCCCAATTTCAATGAATTCTCTTAAAATGTGATACTTTCATTGAATATATTTAAATTTATGGTACGCCCTTGGTTCTTTTGCTTATGTAATAGCACCGGTGTTGTCACAGAATATGGTTATCAAATAAGCCATGTTTGAAACCACACCAAGTTTTTAATACTAACTTGTGCATTCATACAATCTCTTTTATAACTTTTAAAACAACAATATATTTAATCTCTATAGTGGAGTCAACTATGGTTGATTGTTTGAAACTCTTTCAACTAACTATACCCTTATTACAAATAAAAATAAACTCTAACGTAAACTTTATATCATTAATATTCGACTGAAAATTAAAGTCTGAGTATCCCTAAATGTTTAACTCTGAATACCTATAACTTAGGATGAGATCCTTAATTCTTTTTAAGTACCTAAGGATTGATTTCATAGTTGACCAATGTTTCTCCCTTAGATTAGTTTGTTATCTGCTTGTAACATTTACAACAAATGTTATATCAGGTATTATAATAGCATTGTGTACATAAGTCTACTTACAACCAAAGTATAAGACACATTACACATCTATTGTCACTCTTAATTAGTCTTTGAACCTATATATTTAGAAGGATAAAGACCGAAAGTAAAAGGCAAAAGTCTTTTTTTCGAGTTTTTTATGTTGAACCTTTTTTACACTTTTTCTATGTACAATTATTTAGATAATGCAATTATCCTTTTCATTTTATCTCTATAGATACGAATTCCAAGGATAGATGTAGCCTTTCCTAAATTTTTCATTGAGAAAGTTTTGGATAACTAGATCTTGACCTCATTCATCATGTCAATATCATTATCCATCATAATTATGTTATCTATATACAATAAGAGAAATGTAATCACATGATCCTTAACCTAATTATAGACACAAGGTTCATTTGGATTCTTTACAAAACCAAACAATTTGATTTTTTCATCAAATCAAATTTTCTAGCTCTTTGAAGCTTGTTTCAATCCATAAATAGATTGATGAAACTTGCATACCTTATGTATTTCGACAACATATACAAAACTCATAAGTTGTTATATATATATATATATATATATATATATATATATATATATATATATATATATATATTTTTTTTTTTCCTCAATGAATCCATTAAGGAATGTCATTTTGACATTCATTTGCTAAATTTCGTAATCATGGTATACTGCAATAAATAGCATTATCTCAATAGATTTAATTTTAGCTACAGGTGAAAAAGTTTCCTTATAATCCAACCCTTGTTTCTAAGTGTAACCTTTTGCTACTAACCGAGCTTTATAAGTCTCAACTAGTCCATCATTGTCAATCTTTCTCTTAAAGACCCATTTGAAGCCAATAAGAGCAATTCCTTCTAGTGGATTGAGTATTGTCCATACTTGATTAACGTGCATGGATTCTATTTTAGAATTCATTGCTTTTAGCCATCTACCTAAATCAATATCCAGTATAGCATCCTCATAACTTCTAGGATCATCACTATGATTTATTTCTTCTAGTAAGAAGATTCAAAATCTTTCATATTAAGAAATTTATATCTATTCGGAGATCTCGATGCTCTAGAAGATTCTCGAATTGGAATCAATAAATCAAATGTAAAGGTTTGTTGAAAGAACTTTCCTGACTTAGTTCATTTGATCTGAGGCTTATCAAACTCTTCTTTGAGCTCTATTCTTTTTGTTGAAGAACTTGGTCATGTACCTTAGCTGACAACATTTGTAGCAACTGCTTACCTTGCTAATCACTCTCATTTATGATGTCTACTACATTTCTAACATGTTAAAATCTCTGGCCCTCTTTGTTTTTTATTACTCTTTCAACCTTTCTTCTTGCCTTTGTGCTAGAATAGTCTCTTCTTTTTCTGTTCTAAAGAAGGACCTTTTTAGATTAGTTTTCTATTCTAAAGAAAGATCTCTTTAGATTAGGGAATTAGTATTACCCGATTACTATACTATTGGTGATGTTAGGATTGGTAATGGTAAAGGTGTTGTTTGGGTAAAGGTCTGGCCATACATCCTCTTCATAAAACCCTCTAGCCTTAATACTGTGCTTAGGGCCTCACTATAAGTCTGCCATGTCATCATATCTTAGGTTATGGCTAGATCAACCCATAGACAATCTTCTCCATCCACTATTTTTTTGTGCTGGCTATTTCAAAGGCATACCTTGACAACTGATTAAATTTGGTGAAGTATTCTTTCACAAATCTAAACCTTGTGTCAAAGTGAGAAACTCTTGTGCTAGTATACATGTCATATCTATACCCCTATACTTAGCCTCAAATCTTCCCATGAACTCAAACTAGGACATCTTTGAAATCTTAGTAGTCTCTTGGACCAAGTTCCACTATGTTCTCATATTGGACTTGAAGAAGTAGGTGGCATTTATGACTTTTTCTTAGTTGGTCATGTTAAACAACCTTATAACATTCTTTATGGACTCTAACCACTCAGTTGTAATTGGATGCTTAGCACTATCAAATTTCTATGGCTAGTGCATATCATGTAGGTTAAAGATAGGATGCAACTAAGTCTTGGCTAATGTTACTGTCAGTGCTAAAGTTGGTACTGAAGTCACCTCTATTGATTCTTAAGTCTCTGTTGATGTTACAAGTGCCAACTCATTAATATGAGTTAGAACACCTCTCTACTCCCTCAACATCTCTTTGAATATGTCCCTTACAACTTAGACACTTAGACCAGGTTAGGGGACTAAAGGTATTGCCCTTTCACTTTGGCTCTTTTATAGGTTATCCGTTTGAGTGTTTCTGGTGTTAACTCTTGTTCTCCTTATTTTACTTGAAAAGACTACAACTATGAGTGTAATCGACGTGGTGTGAGGGGCTTACATTTCTGCTTGATTTTACTACACATGTACTTTAAAACAACTTTGAGGTACCAAAATCATATTCTAATACTAACTTATATATCTTCTTTATAAGTACTGCCCTTCAAAGGAAAACATCACTAAATTGCCTATTTTGAGCATGCATTTAATTTAAAACAAGTAACAAATTCGTTAAATAGCTAAATAAAACCATATTTATTAAAATTATAAAATTACTAAAATACCATTATGAAATTAAATTGGAAGAGTTCAAAAGACGTCAAATCATGAAATGTAAGCTAAAAATCATAATCTGTGTAGTCTAGTACATAAATGAAATATGAATAAAATAAAAACTAAAAAAGATAAAAATGCCCTTATTACTCTATGCTCACGGATTGTTGTTCGTCTCATAGCCATCATGATCACCTATATCGTATGCATCATGAGCCTTTACTTACTTAGCTTGTTCTCGCTTACACCTAACAGAATGTCTCATGCCTTACTATAACTGAACTTTTATGCACGTGGGGTACTAATGTGTACCTAGGCTTTCTATACTATTACTTGGGATGACCTTTAAACTTTTAGCTCAATTCTCTATTTTTTCCCTCTATTCTACTTTGTACACATAGGTGTGTGTCTATGGACACATAAAGGTGTATGTTTTTACGTTACTCACACACAGCCACTTTGTTGTGGCATCTCTTCGTGTGTTACTATTAATCGATACATGGGTGTATAACCTACCTCACACGACATGTACTATTCAAGTAATTATTTCACTTTCCTTTTCTATTCCCTTCTCGACCACATTACTTTTTAAGGGTATTATGATTATTTCACCAGATACACAGTTATACTAATACGACACATGGGAAGTCTGTATGTCCTAGTTTACCCTTAACTGGTCAACAATGTTTGATCGCTATCAAAGTATCGAGGAACTCAACTAAAAGTTTGGGTGTCATGCACATGATCGTGTGGAGAACCCATAAATTTGATCTTACCTCGCTTTCCTACTGATTTCTGCCTACTTTTTCGACTAACTTCTCGAGTATATGAGTAACAAAACTACTTTGTAATTACTTCCTAATTTATTCTTCTAATGTTATAATTCCTTTCATAGCATGAATAACAACACTTAAGATGTATGTATATGTAAAATTTTAGTTCATACTTCAATGCTTTTATTTAATTCTCATGGCCTACCTACATACAAATCATCAAATACCTTTCTAACATCATCATAATCTTTTTATCAACCATGCTACCTATACATATATTCACACATATGCATTTGCTAAGAACCCAAATAACAAATACAAGAAGTTTATCCACTTTAAATAAGGTCCTTTATCAATATTCATCACGAAGACAAGCATAATCATTATCTATCATGTGATATACACCTCCAACAGGGAAATCTCCATTAATTCTCATAATGAAATATCCATTAGAGGAAAAACATATGACTTACTTACTTGAAATTCATAGAAAACAATACACAAATAAACCTTTTTCCCTTTAGGAGTTCTGATGATCGGATTACCAAAAGACATTGCTAAAGTTGCCAAATAAAAGTCAGATGATCAAGCTCTCTTGCCTACTCAATTTTTAGGGTTTTTGTGCATTTTGGGATTGTGAAATTGTAATCCCAAAAACATAGTGACATGCCATATATAAATTGAAAATGCATTACATATATACGGGTGTGTGCTTGAGGCACATAGATGTGTATCACTTAAATTTGAATTTCAAGTAAATTCATCTTATCTTATTAATGTGGCATGACACACAAATATGCCCTCATTATACACGGATGTGTTACATCTAGAACCCATATTTTGACTTTTAGAACATGCAAACTCAAATAAAAAGGTTATCTTACCTTTAAGACATACCTGTAGGTGTTACACCTTGTTTATCTTAGGTTGTTGACATAGGATGTCGTTCTTATATTTGTTTTGATATATAGGTATTGTAAGGATTTAGGGTGCCATTAACTGGCAGTCTAATGGAATTAAAAATTCTAAAAAAATATCAAAGATCCTAAAACCCATCCAGGATACCTGTTTTAATGCATAGATTCACAAATATATTAAACACTCATAGGGTGTTTAGAAATTATACTTGTGTTATTGGCTCCTCTAAGACTTCATGTGGCTATGTAATGATCACTATCTAAGCCTTTTGAGATAGCACCTTGGTATGCATATAGAGCACAAATGAGGGTCGATTTATAAAAAAGGCTACTAAGGTTTCTATCGACTGGATCTTGGAAATTAGAGTACAACAATAGAGTTTACATCGACAAGATTCTAGGCATAAAGATATATGTTTAGGATTGTTATGATATAAAAAATTTGACTCAAACGAAACATCTTTATCTATAAGGTATGCATGAATCCTAAGTTAGTTAGGACTCTAACTACTTAGGTGATAAGGTATCCAAAAGTTCTTATTAAATTAAGACTTTTAAATATTGAAAGTTTTAATACATAAGAATCTTAATTAAATCAGGATTCCAACTCAACTTAAACTTTTTATTAAACAAGAACTTTGAATTTATTGAAAGTTTTAACGCATAGGAATCTTGCTTAAATTAAGATTCCAACTTAATTTAAACTTTATATCAAACAAGGACTTTGAAGAATCCTTGTTTAACTAAAACACCTTACCCACGAGTTATCTTAACTAGTTAACTCGTATCCCATCATTTGGCCTTGCTCGATTAGACTCCTAAGTAGGTCCAATTGAAACCATGCAGTGCAGTTGCATGATGCCACATGGCACTGTGCATACCAAATGATTATAATCAAAACACATCCATATGTTCTTTCTTTCCATGATCTTAGGATTGTTGTCAAACGATCCTTACCTCTTGGTTCATATTAACCCCTTAATATGTGTAACTCATAAGCTCTCTATTAAGTCGGTGGTGTTTGAATTTGGATTGAATTCAGATATAGGCCAAAATTGGCCTTTAGTAAAGTGTCATGGCTACTCAGATGATAAAATGTCAATGAATATCTTTATAAGCTTTTATAACATTGTAGTTATGTGTAATTTAATCCTTTTGTCAACTGATATCTCTCGAGGCTGAGACATAGAAATATGTCTATCTTAGTAGTTCCTCGATATGAGCGGATACACATTCATGACTTATACAAATTAGATTATAACCTTATCCTACTATGGCCACAGATTCAAGCAGTCATAATTGTCTTTCATCATTAGCATATGAGATATATTTTCTTATGCTCAAGAATGATAAATCCTTTATTGATCAACCATGGCCTCCTTATATATCATAATACTGTCATCTAAAATCATATCTAGGTGAGAGTATCAGAGAACAGTTTCCTATGACATCAACTGTAACTCTTACTCCATTCACCAACTATAAAGTGATTTCACCTTTGGATAATACAAAACTATTTTATAGATCATGTAATGATACACTTATGTGAGATGTAGTTGCTGAATCTAATATCTAGGATTAATAATTTGAATTAACATTTAACTCAAATTCTATCACAAACGATAGAAATATACCTGTTTTCTTTTCCTTCAAGTTTTAAAGGTAAAGAGAACAATTCATTTTCTAATGTCTATCCTTTTGTATTCATTTTCTAAGGTAAAGAGCACTGCCCATCACCCTTAGAATTCTCTGTATTGGTTCCAACTTTCTTGAAATTCTTTTAATTTGATCAAAGTTTTGGACCTTTTTAAGGTTGTTTCTGATTCTTCCTTGTTCCATTAGTGGAAGAAATGTTAACTTCCTTGCGACCTTTTCTTAGCTTATAAAACTCCTAAATCTCATGCAAAAGCTCTAGAAGCGTGTAATCAATTCTATTTAAATTATAGTTTGTTATAAGCGACTTATAGCTATTTGGGAGAGGATCCAAAAGGTTAGCAAAACTGGTAAAGCATTAGAACTTTCAAGGTGAAGGCTTAAGTTTGCACGTCTAGCACACTTATGAAACCTTTGTAGGATCGAATGGCCTAAGAGGGGGGGTGAATTAGGCAATTTTAAAACTATCTTTACCAAATTTGAGAATTAAAGCAATTTATTCAAATCAAATAATGTTACCTATTTTTAATCCAATGTATGAAAATAACTAAAATATTTCAAATAATCAATACAATCAAAATAACATAACATAAAATATAAGTTTAAGGGAAGAGAAAATCAAACACGCGATGTATAGTGGTTCGGCTCAACTCGGCCTACGTCCACTCCTCCAAGCTTTCTCCCTTGGAGTATTCCACTAATCCTTGGTTGACTAAAACCTCAACCAAGCTTTTCTTCACAACCAAAATAGCTTCCAAGGTGCTATTAACCTTTACAAATGTTGAAACTCAATTTCTCTCACAAGAAATTTTCTAATCTCTCCAAGAGTGAATCTCACTCTTTTATAACACGAATTTTAGTATGAAATTGAAATATGATCTCTCTCAAGAGTGTATATGAAAGTTAAAGCCTAGTACAACCCAATGCAAATGAAAATACAAAGTGTATGAGCAAGGGTTTTGATTAGAGAGAAGAATTTGCAAGTAAATAGCTCAAGATTAATTTGCTCTCAAATATGTGAAAGTTCTTGGTGGCAAAAAAAAAATTCTTTTCGAACGAAATTGATTGGGTTTATATAGGGGAAAATGAGGAAAGTTACCGTTGTGCACAAAGATAGCCGTTTTAATTTTCCAGAAAACGCACAATTCGATCAACCGGATGGAATTCGGTCAACCGAATGTGACGTGGCACTTCCGTGGAGCTTACGTGGCACTAGCCGTTAAAAAAATTCAAACCAAAATTTGATCGACCAAATTTAATTCGGTTGACTGAATTTCTGAAACTAAAATACATGGCTTCTGGATAATTTGGAAGCTGATTCGGTCGGTGAAATTCGGTCGACCAAATTTTATTACATTTTACCCCCTAAAATTTCAAAAATTATAATTTGACCCCTAAAACTTTCAAAAGTGACAATTTAACCCATTTTTGAAAATTCTTTCAAAACCAACTTTAAGATATGAAAATGTAGTTCACAAAACTTCATCATTTTAAAAGAATTAGTAAACTTTGGTGAAAGAATTGGCTTAAACCAATAAGTTTGAAAAACAACATTTTAACCCAAAATGTGAAAGATATGAAAATGAGTTTTCAAGTGAGCTATCCCATGCAAATAAATATTCTAATCAAAATGAATGCTCTAAATTACAAATATATCTACCTAACACTTGAGTTTTTCTTCAAATCTTTAATAATTCTTCAATTGACTCTTCTCTTTCATTTCCATCTTGAAATTCCTTCAAGTGCATTAGATAAATCCTTGCAATCTAAGCTCACACTCAAGTAAAATCATTAGTCAATATGTTTAAGGACATATTAGTTTGTTATCATCAAAATAAGAGCATAATGACTCATTGAGTCAACAATCTCCCCCTTTTTGATGATGACAAACACATATGTACTTCAAGGAATTTAGTAAAATATATCAATGGATGTATTTCCTTGAAGTTAAGAAACACTTGATTTTAAAAAAAATTTGCAAGAGTTTGCCTTAAAAAATCAAGTTTCCTCCCCTTGAATATATGCAAATAATAATATGTTCAACATTAATCTCATCAATCACATATATCCTCATCAAAATATCCACAACATATATCTTTATCAAGGTATCCACAATATCAACGAAATGAAAGTATCAACCATCAATCAAACTTTTCTCCCCCTTTGTCATTATCAAAAAGAATAAGGCAATGGATAAAATGAGATGAGCAAAGAGATAAAATAAGGGAAAGGCAAATGAGCACCAAAATGGTCCAAAAAGAATCATCAAGACAATGTCAAAATATATCGATACTCATCCAGAACCATAGCAATGTATAAAGACAATGTCTTAACCAGCAAAATAAGAGTATATAATGAAAGTCCATACATAACAAAAAGATAATGAAACATATAAATAAACTAAGAAGGTGGAGGAAAACGACGAAGAAGCTCAGCGATGCCTCCTTGAAGCTCATCGATGCCTCCTCGAAGATCGATAATACTGGCACAAACATCAGTAAAATCAGATCGAACCTCAGCACGAAAATCAATAAAATTCGAGCGAACCTCAACAAGCTCTATAGATAAAAGAGATATACGATTAGCAATTGAGGCGGTGGTCGGCTCAGCAGATGAACTCGCTCTAGTAGCCATCCGAGATCTCTTGCCAGAAGTACACGCCTGGAACTCAAAAAAGACTCGATCCTCATCTGCCTCATCGTCAGTGTCATCAGTATCAGCTAGAGCAGCAGGTGCCTAGGGCTCAGCATCCATATCAGTGCCTGGATCAGCGACAGCCTCTTCTCCACCAGGTACTAGCTCAGAAATATGACGCCAGACATCATTGTGCTGTCGAAAGCCCATAGCACGGAGGTTTGAAGCAGTATAAGGATCAGCAGCTGGCTCGACATCTAGCTCCTCAAGGAAGGAAACGCCCACCTCCAAAAGAATCAATGTGATAATAAAGGCATAAGGGAGAAGATGGGTGCGATGAGATAGTGTGGAGACCATCAAATCAAAGATGACATGACAAAGGTCTATAGGAGACCCCTAGAGGAGATGTGAAAGCAGATAGAAGTCAACCGTGCTTACTTCATTGAAATGGCCAGATTTTGGTGCAAGAGTATAGCCAATAATGTTATGAAGTAGACGGGCTGATAGAGTGAGATGTCTATGGGGTGGACGAGAGACTATATCAAGGTCAGGATTGCCTGTCATAGCTCGAAGGGCATTAAGATATAATGGGTTAGTAAAATGCCACCCTTAGGGGGGAAGAAGAAAACCACGGACAACTGGAAGACCTAAGGTGACACGAAGGCTAGCAGGAGAGAGATGAATCTTATGGCCTCGGACGAAAGAGGTGGCTTCATTATGAAGCCGATCAAACACCATGTTCGCATAAAATTCACGAACAAGGGTAGGATAGACAAAACCACCCAAGGTGACAAAACGAGTCCATCTTAATCTATCAAAAAGAGGCCTAAGGTGGAACTGTGCTAGCAAGTTAAAATCGACTCTTCGAGTTTTACACAAACCACGACGACTATAGCGTTCAGCAAAAGTCGCAGCAGCTTGGGCGGAACAAAAATGAGTCTCATCAAAGGGAGCCTCGGAAGGCTCACCTTAAGTAATAGGTGCTAAAGAGCTAGTTCTAATATTTCTAGATAGCCTAGGGGAACGCCTAGCACTACTACGACGAGTGGTAACCATGACTGCAAAATACGATGATATATACAATAACTACAAAATCTAACGACTTATGCAAACAGATTACAAACTGAAAATTTTTAAAGGATAAAACAGAGAGCTAGAAAGGAAATACCACACAAAACACGATGAAATGTGACAAAAAGAAATGCTACGTCAAATGTACGTATAAGGGCAGAATCATCATTTCACACAAACGAACCCGAATTGGAAAACTAACTGCACACCTCAGTAGGAGAGGATGAGAGGATGACAGTGGTGTATTCGGAAGTAAAAAGGGTCGATCGAAAGGGGTATTTTTGGAAACAAATCCGAAAATGGGTATGAAATTTGGGGGTTTTTGATGGAAAGCTAATGTGGACAAATTGATGCTTGGAACTTGGAAGAAGGATGCCGGGAGTGATGATTCTGTGATCAATTTGATGAAAACTAAGCAAAATTTGAGGATTTTGGATGAAATTTAAAAAAACCTAGGGTTAGGGTTTAATGAGATTTTGGGGAAATTTTTGGGTAAAATATGGTGTTTTGGAAGGGTATTTTGGTTTAAAACAAGTAGAAATGATGTGGGGAATTGATTTGATGCAACAATGTCAAGTTTAAAGTGGATTAAGCAAGAATGGAGCAAAAGAGGTTGAGAGAAGCGGAAGAGGGCTGGAGTAGTTTGTGAGAAAAAATGAAGAAAAGTGCCCTTTTAACGCTGGAATTCGGCCAATTCGGTCGACCGAATTCTAGAAAATTTGGTCGACCGAATTTTGTAGAAAATCCGGTTGATCGGATTTTGCAATTCAGCAGTCGAATTTGCAAAATTCTGGTCAACTTGTTTTATGCATTTTGTTTTCTCAATTTGAACATATATAAGTCCAAATGATTCAACTATGCACTGTTTAATCAATCATGCATGAAATTCAATGCAATTCGATGCAAAAATATGATGAATATTTAAATCAAGCATGTTAAAATCAATGCAATAATAATTGATACAAAAAGAAACATCAAATATGATCAAACATTAAAATGAAGCATAAAACATATATTGACATTTTCAATTCAAGCAAAAACACCATAACCACAATGATATGTAAGTGCAAATGCTAATATGGTGATTCCATGATCCCAAGCTCACCTCTAAGTTTGCAAAAACGTTCTTTCCCAAGAGGTTTTGTAAAAATATCCGCAAGTTGATTTTCGGTGTATGCAAAGTCAAGACAAATATCACCTTTTTGAACATGATCTCGAATAAAATGATATCTAATTTCTATATGTTTGGTTCGAGAGTGTTGAATGAGATTTTTGGATAAGCTAATAGCATTTGTGTTGTCACACAAGATTGGAGTTTTAGATAGGCTAACTCCATTATCCACAAGGCTTGAGCACAACAACTACCGGCGGCAATATATTCCGCTTCCGCGGTTGATAAAGCTACGGAGTTTTGTTTCCTTGAAAACCATGAAACTAATGCATGACCTAGAAAATGACAAGTACCACTAGTACTTTTTCTATCGACTTGGCTTCCGGCAAAGTCGGCATCCGAATAGCTCACTAGGTCAAAAGATGTTTCTCTAGGATACCACAACCCCAAAAATCTAGTATCATATAAATATTTGAAGATTCTTTTAAGGGCTTTTAAATGAGATTCCTTGGGACATGATTGGAATCGAGCACACAAGCACACACTAAACATAATATCGGGTCTACTAGCGGTTAAATATAAAAGAGAGCCAATCATACCTCTATACATTTTAACATCAACATTTGGCCCACTCTCATCTTTAGTGAGCTTGATAGTTGAACTCATTGGTGTGCTTGAAGCTTTTAGTCCTTCCATGCCAAACTTCTTTAATAAGTCCTTGATGTATGAAGATTGGTTGATAAAGATACCCTCTTTGCTTTGCTTGATATTAAGTCCGAGAAAATACTTGAGTTCTCCCATCATACTCATTTCAAATTCTTTGCTCATGAGGTTAGAAAATTCTTCACACGAAGAGACATTAGTAGATCCAAAGATGATATCATTAACATAAATTTGAACCAAAAGAATATCATTTTCTTTTCTCTTAATAAACAATGTAGTATCTACTTTTCCAATGCAAAAGTCTTTTTCAAGCAAGAATTTACTTAAACGTTCATACTATGCTCGGGTGCTTGTTTTAAACCATAAAGAGCTTTTTGAAGTTTAAAAACATGGTTTGGGAAATCATGACTTTCAAACCCAGGAGGTTGTTCAACATAAACTTCCTCCATGATAAATCCATTTAAGAAAGCACTTTTGACATCCATTTGATATAAAATAAAATTTTTGGAGCATGCAAATGCCAAAAGCATCCTAATGGATTCTAGTCTAGCTACTGGTGCAAAAGTTTCTTCAAAATCTATTCCCTCCTCTTGGTTGTAGCCTTGAGCCACTAATCTAGCTGTGTTTCTAACAACCACTCTGGATTCATCCATTTTGTTTCTAAAAACCCATTTTGTGCCAATAACGGATTGATGATCCGGACGAGGGACTAGTTCCCAAACATTATTTCTTTCAAATTGATTTAGTTCCTCTTGCATGGCTAAAATCCAAAATTCATCATTTAATGCATCATAAAATGTTTTTGGTTCAAATTGTGAAAGAAATGCTAAATTATTACAAAGATTAAAGGATGATCTAGTTTTAACACCTTGATTTTCCTCACCAATAATTAATTCTTTAGGATGAGCATTTGCATACCTCCAAGCCTTAGGAAGATCTTTATCTTTATCTTCTTCATGTTCTAGCTCTTGTTTTGCTTCATCCTTATCATCATTTGGTGAATCATGAATTTCCGTTTGGTCATCATTTTTAACTTGATCATCATCAATATCAACTTGCACACTAGTTAAAGGATTAGATTCATCAAAAATAACATGCATGGATTCCTCAACTACTAGTGTCCTTTTGTTAAACACTCTATATGCTTTGCTAGATGATGAATATCCAAGAAAAATGCCAATGTCCGATTTTGAATCAAATTTTCCTAAGTTTTCTTTTGTGTTCAAAATAAAGCATTTGTATCCAAAAACTTTAAAATAACCAATATTTGGTTTTTTGTTTTTCCAAAGTTCATATGGAGTTAAATCTAAAGATGGTCTTATTAAAACACGATTTAAAACATAGCATGCGGTGTTTACGACTTCTGCCCAAAAATATTGAGGTAAAGCTTTTTCATTTAACATGGTTCTAGCCATCTCTTAAATTGTCCTATTCTTTCTTTCAACAACACCATTTTGTTGGGGAGTTCTAGGACAAGAGAATTGATGTTCAATACCATGCTCATCACAAAAGTTTTCGAATAAATGATTTTCAAATTGTCCCCCATGATCACTTCTAATGCAAGAAATATGCATTTCTTTTTCTTTTTGTATTTTCTTGATAAATTTTGAAAATGCATGGAGGGCTTCATCTTTTGATGCAAGAAAAAGTACCCAAGTGAATCTTGAAAAATCATCAACAATAACAAAAGCATAATGTTTTCCACTTAGGCTTGTGGTTCTTGAAGGACCAAAAAGATCAATATGAAAAAGTTGTAAAGGTCTAGATGTAGAAATATGAGTTTTACTTTTAAAAGAATTTTTTGTTTGTTTACCAAATTGACATGCATCACAAATTTTATCTTTAATAAAATCTATTTTTGGAAGACCTTTTACAAGCTCCTTCTTGGAAATTTTTGAAATCAAGTCCATGCTAGCATGACCTAATCTTCTATGCCACACCCAACTATTTTCATGCAATGCGGAGAAACATAGATTTTCATGAGATGCATTTTCTACATTTATAGTGTAAACATTTTCATCTCTATTTCCTACATAACTTGTTTTTCCATCATTCATATTTTCTATAGTGCAACTATTTGGCTCAAAAATGACTTTAAATCCTTTATCACATAGTTGACTAATGCTAAGGAGATTATGTTTAAGACTATCTATCAAAAGAACATTTTCAATGATAATATGAGAATTGTTACCAATATCTCCAATGCCAATAATTTTACCCTTCGTATTGTCTCCAAAGGTAACATGACCTCCATCTTTCTTGCTTATTGTCGAGAAAAGTGAGATATCTCCGGTCATGTGTCTTGAGCAAGCGCTATTGAGGAACCATTTGCTTTTCTTCCTTTTATTTTTAGGTTCCTAAACATAATGGAAGATTCAAGAATTTGACTTAGATACCCAAATCATGTTGGGTCCTTGGTGGTTAGTTTTTGTTCCCTTAGGAACCCACACTTTCTTAGTGCCCATATGATGTTTCTTTTGAATTGGGCAAGATGATGAGATATGACCTTTATTTCCACAATAATTGCAAGTTATATTTGATTCATTTGAAGTTGAAGCTTTAACAAAATAATTTTTTAAGTATTTTGCTTTGATAAAAGGTTTATAACCAAGTCCTCTTTTGTTTAAGACTCTCCTTTGCACACCAAACATTTTATCAAGAATGTCTTTTCCATTTTTAAATTTTAAAACTATTTCACTTAAATCCTTTGCTCCCCTTTTTAAAACTTCAATTTCATTTTCTATAATTTCTTTTTCCCTTTTGGCTATGGAAAGATCATTTTCAAACTTTTGTTTTTCTTTTTCAAAAATGGAATACTTGTTTTCTTCATTTTCTTTTCCTTTAAGCTTAAGGATTTTTTGGTTAAGATTTTCATTTTCTTTCTTTAAGGACTCATTTTCCTTTTCCAAATTAAAATTTTTCTTTTTAAGGGTTGCATTTTTAGACATGCAAAGAGCAAGTTTTTCATTCATCTCTTCAAGTGTATCATATAACTCTTCATATGAGGGGTTTTCATCTATCTCATCATCTATGTCATCTAAATCATCAAAAGTATTAGATGAGTTAGAGTTAGTTACCTCATTATTTGTAGTTGCCATGAAACACATGTTGGCCATTTCATTATCCTCCTTTTCGGATTCACTTTCATCGCTATCGTCCCACGTAGCTTTCATTGCTTTCTTTTTCGATCTACCAATTTTAAGGAGAGGGCAATCATATTTGATGTGTCCCAGCTTCTTGCATTCATAGCACACAATTTGTTCCCTCCTTTGTCTTTCTCCCCTTTCACCTTTAGAAGCATCCCTTTTTATGAAGTTTCCATTTCTTCTTAGCTTTCTATTCCTTAGAAACTTTCCAATCTTTCTACTCAAGAGTGCAATGTCTTCATCTTCATCATTTGATGTCTCCTCTTCCTCTTCTAGGAACTTTTCATTCTCTTTGATTGATGATTTGAAGGCAATACTCTTTTTATTCTTTTCCACCTCTTCAATTTGTCGTTGCTTCATAGTAAGCTCATGAGTGAGAAGTGAACCTAAAAGTTCTTCAAGAGGTAGAGTCTTGACATCCTTTGCTTCTTCGATTGCCGTCACTTTGGGATCCTAAGAAGGAGGCAAACATCTAAGAAGTTTCTTGACATTTTCTTGGTTAGTATAAACTTTACCAAGATTTTTCAATTCATTCACAATAGTAATAAATCTATCAACCATGTCACTAATGGTTTCATTTTCATTCATCCTAAACAACTCGTATGAGTGTGTGAGCATGCTAATTTTAGTCTCTTTGACTTGTGAAGTCCCCTCATTTGACACCATCAATAATTCCCAAATTTCTTTAGCCAAGGTACAAGCTTGTACCTTGTTAAAGTTATATTCATTTAATGCACAATATAACACATTCATAGCTCTAGCATTAATGACAATATTCTTCTTATCTTGAGGGGTCATTTCTTCCCTAGTTTTGGGCACTTGTTTTCCATCCACTTCTTTCATAGGAACAAAAGGTCCATCTTGCACTACATCCCACAATTCATAATCACTTTGAAGGAAAATCGACATGCGATTTTTCCAATGAGCATATCCGGTGCCATCAAACAATGACGGTCTATTAGGGGCAAGCCCTTCACTAACGGTATGAGATTTTCCTAGGTTCATGGCCATTGCTCTAAATGGTTAAGTTTATGAGAATGAGCAACCAAGCTCTGATACCAATTGTAGGATCGAATGGCCTAAGAGGGGGGGTGAATTAGGCAATTTTAAAACTATCTTTACCAAATTTGAGAATTAAAGCAATTTATTCAAATCAAATAATGTTACCTATTTTTAATCCAATGTATGAAAATAACTAAAATATTTCAAATAATAAATACAATCAAAATAACATAACATAAAATATAAGTTTAAGGGAAGAGAAAATCAAACACGCGATGTATAGTGGTTCGGCTCAACCCGGCCTACGTCCACTCCTCCAAGCTTTCTCCCTTGGAGTATTCCACTAATCTTGGTTGACTAAAACCTCAACCAAGCTTTTCTTCACAACCAAAATAGCTTCCAAGGTGCTATTAACCTTTACAAATGTTGAAACTCAATTTCTCTCACAAGAAATTTTCTAATCTCTCCAAGAGTGAACCTCACTCTTTTATAACACGAATTTTAGTATGAAATTGAAATATGATCTCTCTCAAGAGTGTATATGAAAGTTAAAGCTTAGTACAACCCAATGCAAATGAAAATACAAAGTGTATGAGCAAGGGTTTTGATTAGAGAGAAGAATTTGCAAGTAAATAGCTCAAGATTAATTTGCTCTCAAATATGTGAAAGTTCTTGGTGGCAAAAAAAAAAAAATTCTTTTCGAACGAAATTGATTGGGTTTATATAGGGGAAAATGAGGAAAGTTACCGTTGTGCACAAAGATAGCCGTTTTAATTTTCCAGAAAACGCACAATTCGGTCGACCGGATGGAATTCGGTCAACCGGATGTGACGTGGCACTTCTGTGGAGCTTACGTGGCACTAGCCGTTAAAAAAATTCAAACCAAAATTCAGTCGACCGAATTTCTGAAGCCAAAATACATGGCTTCTGGATAATTCGGAAGCTGATTCGGTTGGTGAAATTCGGTCGACCAAATTTCATTACATTTTACCCCCTGAATTTTCAAAAATCATAATTTGACCCCTAAAACTTTCAAAAGTGACAATTTAACCCATTTTTGAAAATTCTTTCAAAACCAACTTTAAGATATGAAAATGTAGTTCACAAAACTTCATCATTTTAAAAGAATTAGTAAACTTTGGTGAAAGAATTGGCTTAAACCAATAAGTTTGAAAAACAACATTTTAACCCAAAATGTGAAAGATATGAAAATGAGTTTTCAAGTGAGCTATCCCATGCAAATAAATATTCTAATCAAAACGAATGCTCTAAATTACAAATATATCTACCTAACACTTGAGTTTTTCTTCAAATCTTCAATAATTCTTCAATTAACTCTTCTCTTTCATTTCCATCTTGAAATTCCTTCAAGTGCATTAGATAAATCCTTGCAATCTAAGCTCACACTCAAGTAAAATCATTAGTCAATATGTTTAGGGACATATTAGTTTGTTATCATCAAAATAAGAGCATAATGACTCATTGAGTCAACAACCTTGACTTACTTGGTGTTGTGGTTTTGGGTTTAATCACTGTGTCTTGGGTTTTCCCTTTCAATAAATATAGATAGGGTTTTAAGTTTAAAAAAAAACTATTTGGGAGGGATTGGAAATCAAATTCACCTTAACTTTGTAGGGAATGACAACCCTACAGACATTCAACTATTCTAGAATATTAATTATCTTTATGATATGGTCATCTAGAGGCAAACGTTCCCTTAGTCTTATACTGAAGAATGTCACACACAAATCGTATTCGACAACATGTGAATTTTTGCCATACGACTATTGTAAGACCATGAGTATATCGTACGCATTTTACATGTTCTTATGCTTTGTTTGTAATTCTCTATTCATCGAAGCTAGCATGTAACTTTAAACTCTCAAAGTATTTTTGTACTATATTTTGAAAACTTCATTTTCATCATCTATGGCATCTGGAGCCAAGTCAAATGGAATGGGTGCTTCCAATTCATATACAACTTTTTCAAAACTGAAAACAATTCTTAATTTTCTTAGCCAATCTTTGAAGTTCGATCTAATTAAAACATTATTATTCAGAATACACAATAACACATTATTGGTCATTTTTCAATATATCACAATTAAATGGAGAATACTACAAAGAAAAATAGTTTTTATTAGTGTATAGTATAATTTTAAACCTTTTAATGCATAACTTATTAGCTTTTACTATTTTATTTGAATCTTGCACTCCCTTTGACAGTATCTAAAAATTTCATTAGAGTAAATTTCTAGTGGGGAATTGAATTCTTATTAAATTTAATTAACCTCACAAAATAGAAATCTTGGTCAACTAAATTCAATAAGTAGGAAACAATTTCTATTTATATCCCTATATAAGACTTGATTTGTTTTCCATGCCCTTCGCTTTAGATACCTCACATAATAGAAATCTTGGTATCCTCGGCTAGTTAAATCTAAACCAACATGCTTTCCCACAATGACACTTTCAGCATGTCTTCACATAATAGAAATCTTGGACAAGATAAAAATAACCATCCAAGAATAAGATAAATTTAATTTCGTGACATAAATTCAATATCCCTTGCATAATAGAAATTTCAGGATATTAAAATTTATGTTATGGAATTTAGTTATTTTATGATGAGAGATATAGATTTAATAATTTTCTTTAAGGAGATTTTTGGTTTAACTTAAAGTTAATTAAGTTTAATTATTTAATATGCGTCCACACATCACATATATATAATTAAAGTAGGTGGGAAGTTAATAGGGTTTTCGAAAACACAATCTATTAGAAAACTATTCACCTTGATCTATGTCTTCGATCAAATCATCATCCAGATTGTCTTTAGGTCTTCGTCCAACCACTCCGATTACATCTGGAACTTAGGCACATGACCTGATAAAGTAAAAATAAATAGAAAGATGGGTTATTTAATACAAACCGTTTAATAAAAAAATATTACAACCCAAATGTTAAAACTTTGAAAAATCACAAATTACATCTATGATCAGCACTAAATTATCCGTTTATCAACTAAATTAATATTCTTTATATATTATAAACTCATTCATAACTAAATAACTATTAATCTACTAAATTTGATTTAATCAAGTATAAAAATATCATGCATTGATTCAAGCAAAAATGACATAATCTATAAATAAAATGCAAATATTCATAATATTTATTTTTAATTCAAAACCATGAATGGAAAAGGGAACATACAACATTTTGCATCCCTAATATATTTTATATGAATATATTTTTTATCATGCCAATCTTAAATCAAGCATTTAAATTCACCATGATTACATAAGGGTACAGACAACATTTTACATGCATTCACATATATTATATGAATATAATCAACTCTTGCCAACTTTTGATCACATTTTACACTTAATCACAATTGAATGCAAATTGATGTATATGCATAATTTATCATTTAATCACATTAAACTAAATCATGCATTAAACATTCATGGCATATATACATACCATACCATTCGACATGTCATGTAAAACCCTTTTTACTATGCATTACATTTTCATTTTATATGCAATTACATTAATTCCATACAATTAAATCTTCATCCAAAATTGCTTTAATAACCATTAAACTTTCATTTAGCATGTTTGAACAAAAATTTAAAAAACCAGAATTTTAAATGAACATTTCAACACATATATGCACACATGTTAACATATCTTCATACATTAAACATTCATATGCATATACCATACATGCATGCCCTTAATTCAAGTATTTCATGTGCAATACACAAAATTAACATAAATTTACAATGTATATTATCATATAAATCTAGTTGAAGATGCATCTAAAAAATTCCAAGATTTAAACTTCAGTTCTCAAGCTAAAAACACATGCATGTTACATTCAAGCACATGCACATGCATCCCATAAACACTTCATCTTATACATGCATTAATTCATATGTTCTTTATCTATAATCATTAGAATACATAGAAAGAAAAAATAAACTTAGCAAACAACCCAAGGCTGAGAGCTAAATTGTAAGATTATGCTTGAAAATTTTGATTTCAAAGAAAATCAATAGCATGCATGTACACATATGCCATATATACATACTTTTATGCCCAAATAACATAAATTTAGCTCAAAAATTAACATGTAAGAAGCCAAAATAGCTTTGATTGTTAGGGTAGGTACCCTAAAGCCAATTAGATTTGACATTTTGTGGATGTAATTTTAATCACTAACAGAAATGATTTATTGTTATTCTATTCATGTATGCTTAATTATATCATAATGCGAATAACATGCCCTTAGAATAGTAGAAATTGTGATGAGACGATTAGACAACTGATCATGGGAACCCTATGTGCATATTAAGTGGCCATTTTAGAAATGTCAGTAACTCGACATTGCAATGAATAAAGACATGTGTAGTGATTATGGGATTATTATGGTGTTGATCGACCCCATCAAAAGTGGTGACAATTCTCACGTATCAAAGTTATTGTAGTTAGTTTGGTATGATATATGGTTGTATATTATGGATATGTACACCGGATTGACCTAACTAGAGGTTATCTATATGGATAGTTGCTCCAATATTTATGGAATGAATCCTTTAAACATCTCAGGGTACATGTGATCTTTTAACTAGAGGTCGCTAGACCGTATCATGTAAAGATCGATATGGTTTGACATTATCCAACGTGCCACCGTAATTAGGGTAACAATAATGGTAGTAATCAACTATATTGTGAGATACATGGAGGCTATGGTTGATCAATAAAGAATTCTTCACTCTTAAGCATAGGAGAAGATATATTATATAAGAGTACTAAATGACATCTATGACTACTTGAATTTGTGGCCATTGTGGGATAAGGTTGTAGTCTAATCCATGTTAGTCATTAATGTGAATCAGTTCATATCAAGGAACCACTAAGATAAACACATCTTTATGTCTTAGCTTCAAGAGATATTGGTTGATTAAAGGATTGAATTACATGTAACTATGATGTTGTAAAAGCTTAGGAGATGTTCGTTAACACTTTATCGTTTAGGTGGCCATTACACTTTGCTAGAGGCTAATCTTAATTTGTGTTTGGATTCAATTCGAATCTAGACATTATCAACTCAATAAAGAGTTTTGAGTCACACGCATAAAGGAGTTGAATCAAACTTAGAGGTTTGGATTGTTTATTGATAATCCTGGTGTTTAAGGTTGAGAGAGAGATTACGAATGGACTGGGTTTGCCTATTAGAGTTGATAGAACCTAATTGACCATGTTTTGACCAAATTCATAACCATGAATCTTAATGTGCTAATTGTGCACTTGGTAAGATGGTGTCAACCATGCAAATAATTGATGCCAGTTGGCACCATAAGCAAAATGGTATGCCGGTCGACACACACATGTGATACAGGCTATGCAAGCTTTTGGCCATGCCAATCAGCATACACATGTGATGTTAATCATGCAAATAATTTGGTGGAATATTGGTTATGTATTCTACATGCTAGCCATGCATGTGTGTATTGATGAGTGTTGTGCTTGGTTGAAATTTTAGTTGTGCCCAGACACCTACATATATAAATTAAAGTGTATGTTTGAGAAAGAGATATACATAACACATACAAAACCCTAGTCATTTTTTATCCTTTCTCTTTTTACTGTGAACACGTCTGTCCAATAAAAAAGCCCTAACAACTTTTCCACTTAGATTTCCTCTCTTTTGTGTTTGATCTCCACGTAGATACCAGGGTGTCAGCACATAAGGGTTGGATAATGTATTGTTTTAAGCTATGTGCAGTTTGAAGGACTCATCAATATAGGTATAAATTTAAAACACCTTATAAGTGTTTTGTATATTTCATGAATTTTATGATTAAAATGGGAATCTTGGTTGGGGTTTTGCAGGATTTTTTTAATTTTTTATTTCATTGTACTATCGATTATCGATGCCTTGAAAATCCCTATAGTGGTATCAAAGCCACCGTTTAGCATAATTTTCATGAAAATTATACTTGTAGTTAGTTTGATTAATTTTTATATGTTGATTGCATGTAATTGAGATTAATCAAAACTAAATAAAACTTGTAAAGATGATTTGAAATCATGTTGTTGCACAATTTGTTGAGTATCATGTACAACATAAACTGTGTTAAATTATTAAATGATGACTCATAGATTTTTTTTTTTAGTTTTGTTGATATATGCTGATTTGTTTTGGTTAAATGTCATAGGTTTTGTGTGGTCTCATGAAATCGCTTTCAAATTATGTTGATTGTATGATTCGAAGGTTACACCAGTATGAGTACGATTTACATGCCATATTCCCTTACCCTAGTGATTGACTTGCTGAGAATTGGGGAATAATCTAGGTTTATTTCATCACTGGAAAAACCAGAAAATTGGTGTCTTGAGAAACCACCATGCACAACTGACACCAAGCTATGCATGGTGGATGTTAGGTGCACATCCCTCTAACATCATGCCTTGGTGCAGAATTGGACACTTCCGTGTTTATTCATGCCTTGACATGGTGCCAACCGTGCACTTGGTTGGCTTCCAGTTGTGCCCGATGGCTTTTTGTCATGCTTTCTATCTGTACTTGATTTTGGAATTTTGTTGAATTCTAGATGTACAAGTGGACACCTCACTTGCACTTCCAACAAGGTTGAAAACATTAATTTAGTCTTATTTTGTTGAATTGGGACTAAATTGAGATTTTCTTGAGCTTTAAGGTTGAATTTTATTTTTTAAAACTTTAAGGACCAAAATGTAATTTAATACTTGGGATAATAATAATTAAGATTTAAATTTTTTTAATCAACATGTATATATATATATATATATATATATATATATATGGATGTATGTATGGTACTTAGTACATAACCAAAAAACCTTTACGGATGTTGTTTTTATTTATTTATTTCTTTTGGGTTGTAATTTTTAAATAGGGCTCACGTGTCTGACCTTTATCCCTTTTTTTCTTTTAGATTAGGTTATTTTTATTTTTTTAGAATTAAGTAACTAGAAAACAAAGTCATGCAATAATTGAAGACTAGAGACAAAAATACAAGCGTAAAGACCTAAAGATGAAGATTCACCTAGGCTGACTATTCAAACTCCTTTTGGCTTGAGGAGTTTGACATTAGTTATAGTTGTATACTGGTACATTTCATTTTTATGTTGTAGAATATATATGTAGATTTTATTTTACAAATGTTACCTAACATGTGGCTTAAAATATGATGAAACTGATTAATAAAACCCTCAATTTAAATATTAAGTAAAAAGTTTAATTTATGTCTTCCAATATAACACCCTAATTAAGCCTCTGTTCATTGGAACCATGTTTACCAAAGCAAAGGGTACACTTTTACTAAGCGAAAAATAAGGTTTTGGTTATATTAGGTCCGACTTAATTGATGTATTTTACTTGTTTGTCAAAGCGAAGGTGAAGTATGTTAGAGACATGACTAGGGAACGCATTTATCGATGTAAGGAGATATGTAGTATCCATCCTACTGATACCAAGAGTCACATTTAAGGTCGTTTGATTTGTTGGGATAACACCTGACTTGAGATTATAGGCCTTTGGTGATTAATTTGAAATTTACCTATTTAATTAATTTAAACTTGTTCACCAAAGCGAAAGGGAGAATTAATACAATAGGATATTAGTTCACTAGGAAGTTTACCAAAACTTCTTAAGTACAACAATGAAGAGTATTGACTTGAAGAAAATAGTGGGAGCATTTTACTTATTAAATCCATAATTAAAATAAATATTATTAATTAAATAAAGCTTCTAATCCTTTTATTTGTAAATTATAAATCATAAAATTATCATGTCAAACCCAATGTATTGATCCATTCTCAAGAAAGAAAATAGGCCACTAGAAGCAACTTCACTAATTGGTACAAAAATCTTTAAATTATTCTACGATAAGAAAAGAGATTATATATCTTTAAAGAGTCATTGGCCTTTGAGCCTGGTCTCGATACCATCTAAGAGGAAAAAAATACTTTCAATAGGTATCTTGATGACTCCATGGAAGTTCAATATTTCATTTTGACTTTAATGTCACTTAAGCTTCATAAACAACATAAGGAAACAAATGTGCAATATGGTACTCATGCAAGGGTTGAACAAGATGAGGTGTCTAGTGCACTATTTGATTACAAATCTTTGAGAGAGGACAAGTTGACCCCTATGTGGTCAAGATGTTTAGTTATACTAAGAGGTTAGTGAGTTTGGGCTTCATAATGGATAATGAGCTTGCCATTGACTTGTTGTTTAAATCCCTCTTTAAATCGTAGGCTAATTTCATTACGAAGTTTAACTTAAATGAAAAGGAGAAAACCCTTGAAGAGTTATTATACATGCTCAGGTAGGTTGAACAAAAAGTACAAAAGGTGGCATTGATTTATCTGCTTGCGGTTAAAGCCCAAGCATCAAAAGTTAAGGCCAAAGGTAAAGATAAAGTCAAAGCTAAGTCCAAGCCCAAAGCATAAAAACAACCTAATACTGCTACTCAACCTACAAGTAGTGTATGGTAGGGAAATGTTATCTACTTTTATTGTGGCAAAACAAGTTACTAGAGTAGACATTGCAAAGCCTTTATGTCAAGAAACTAAATTTGAATAAGCTGAACACTAAGTCTAAAAAGTGTGTCTTTAAGGGATATTCAAAAGTTACTAAGGGATACTACTTTTACCATCCAGAAGTGTGTCTTTGTTGCTTGCACCAACATGTTCCCTGAGAAAGAATTTATTTTCAGAAAACCAATATGAGAAGGGTGGAACTTGATGAAGTTCTTAAACCACAAGATAGCACGGATATTAAATAGGACAATATGCCATCACAAATAGTTAAGCATGATGAGGAAGTTCCTTTACCTCAAATGGAACAACCTCAATGTATACAAGAGTTATGTAGGTCCACGCAAGTATGTCTCGAGCTAGGGAGATTCGATTTTCTTTTGACTTAGCAAGGTGATGTACTGGTCATCAATGATGATGAACCTAAGACCTATGACAAGGTTGTTTCAAGTTTAGATTTTGATAAATGATTAGATGTCATAAAATTCAAAATAGACTCTATGTATCAAAATCAAGTATGAACTTTGGTAGATGTACCTAAAGAGGTAAAACCTGTAGGGTGCAAATCAGTTTTCAAAAAAGAATACTAACTTGGAAAGTAACGTGTATGCCTATAAAGTATAACTAGTTGCCAAAGGTTTCACTCAAAAATCTAGTATTGATTATGATGAAACCTTTTCACCAATCATTATGTTTAAGTCTATTAGGATTATGCTTGCTATAACTTCATACTATGATTATGAAATCTTTCAGATGTATGTCAAGACTATTTTCCTGATTGGTAACCTTGTAGAAGATTTCTATATAGTGTAACTGATGTATTTTCGGCTACCTCTCCAACCCTAGCTTCCAAGTCTCTATCAAATCTCCATTTGGCTCAAGCCACTATTGAGAATGAAGAATTAGCTCCATGTAAGCCCAAAGATTCATTGTTTTTTCCACCTTGGCCCAACTTTACTTTTGGGTGCAATCTCATTACTTGCATCCAAGGCCTTAATGAAATGGAAACTTAAATGAGTCCAAGAAGCCAACTACAAGCCCAAGTAGATGAGGCAGCCCTCCATCACTTAAATTGAGCCCAAGATGCCATGAAGCCCATTTAGTTGGATTGCAACTAAAAGAGAAGCAAGTAACTTTAGTTGGTGGACATAGTTCCATCTTTTAGGGAAAAGTTGTTCCCTTTTGTTGTTTTCTTCAATTAATATGGTATGGCCTTAGTATTGAATGAATGGTTAAGCTTAAATGAAGGGAAAAGCTTCCATGTCAAATTAATGCCCAATTTTTGCCACCACTTGCTCTTGTATATGAAAGTGGATTTTCACTTGTAAAGGCCTAGACTTCTTTGATAATGAAATATTCAAGTAAAGCTTTGTAGTTTTTCTTTAGTTGTTTTTTCCTTTATCCAATTCATCTCGGAGGAAGAATTGGTGGTGGAAGACCCCAAGGTTGGTGGAAATTTCCTTTATGCCTTGGTTAACTTTCTTGTTACCCTTGAAATCCAAAGTGTGAATGTGTGTTGTATGCCCGGATACTGTTCACAGTGTGTGATTTTGCCATTTTCAAATTTTGTCATCAAACTTTGAAACAAGTTTTGAATGCCTTGTTGGTTGAGTTGTGATTGCTATAATATACCATTAGAAAGCTCTTTGAATACCCTTTCCAATGATCTATACTTTGTATGCTTTGGAGGTCATTTGATTGGCTAAAATGGAAGACAAAGTGCTGCTGTGCCATATGAACATTAATTTCCAGATTTGAGTTTGTGAATTGTTGCATTGCCTTGATGGATATGCACCATTTGGTATCAGAGCCTAGGTTGTTTGTGTGATTTGTTGAGTGATTTCTATCTCTCGGAGCTACTGTTCACCTCTCAGAATTTACTGTTCACAGAACCTTATTTTGCCTTAAACACAAACCTTCCTTAACCTAAACACTTACCAATACTCACCCCAACCCTTAAACTCTTATAACCATTAACCTTTACCTACTAGCCACTACCACAAAGGTCCCATAAAAGAACTTCATCCTCATCCTCCTCACCTCCTCATCCTTGGGAATTTGCCCACATGGCATTAAAAGAAGAGGTCAAAGGAGAACTTAAGGCCATTAAGGACCAAATGAATCAAATGATCCAAATGATAAGAGACTTGACCCTCACTCAAAGTCGAGCACCCTTATCACAGCCCCAAACTTCAACACAAAGCCAAATACCCCCTCCTCCACCTCACCCAACCCAACTACATCAACCAAGAAGACATATTAGACCTTCCCCTCCTCCTCCTAGACATCATAAGGAGGAATTGATGCTTCATGATTATTCAAGTGAGGAAGAACAAGAGAGGCCACCTAGGAGAGAAAAGGATGATGATAGGGGTTTAAGGATTGAAATTCTGGAATTCGAAGGAAGCATGAGTCCGGATGATTTTGTTGATTGGTTACATGCTATTGAGAGAGTTTTTGAATATAAAGGCTATTCGGATGAGAAGAAATGTAAACTTGCTATCTTGAAATTCAAGGATTATGTATCCTTGTGGTGGGAAAATCTTAAGATGCAAAGGGAAAGAGATGGTAAAGAGAGAGTGAGATCTTTAGAGAAACTAAAGAAGCTTATAAAGAGAAGATTCATTTCGGACAACCATAAACAAGATCTTTACCTCAAGCTACACACCCTTAAGCAAGGAAGTGATAGAGTAGAGCATTACATAAGGGAGTTTGAGAAGCTATTAATGAGAAGTGAGCTACCGGAAGTGAAAGAGCAAACCATTGCAAGATTCATTGGTGGTTTAAACCAAGACATTGCTTATATGGTAGAATTACAACCATATTGCACCTTTGAAGATGTTTGTAAGTTGGCTATTAAGGTGGAGAAGCAAAAGAAGGCCATGAAGTCTACGGTTGCCAAGCCATTTACCAAAGGGACTTTATTCTACAAAAGTCCTCCTTTCAACAAGGGAACCACCTTTCAAAAGGGTTCCCCATCCGACTATAAGGCTACCGAAATCACTTTCAAGGAGAAAGGGAAAGAAAAGGTGGTAGAACCTAGCAAGAACAAACCAATTATGGGAAGACTTGATCTCTCCAATAAAAAAGTGCTTCAAATGCCAAGGCTATGGACACTTCCAAGCCGAATGCCCAAATAAAAGAACTTTGTCATTGATCGAGATTCAAGCTATTGAAGAATCTCTTCAAGAAGATGAAGAAAATGTAGATTATGGCCATGAAGATAGAGCTGCAGAAGAAAAAGAAGAGGAGGTCATGCAAAGGGCTGATGAAAGAGAGATGTTAGTGATTAAAAGAGCATTGCATTCCAAGTCCTTTCCACATGAGGAACAAAGGCTCCAAATTTTCCAATCAAGATGCACCATTGGAGGCAAGGTGTGTTCTTTGATTATAGATAGTGGAAGTTATGCAAATGTGGCTTCATCTACATTAGTGGAGAAACTTGGATTGTCTACCATACCTCATCCTCAACCATATAAGCTCCAATGGTTGAGCAATGGGACCAGCCTCCAAGTAGCCAAACAAGTACTTGTTTCCTTCTCCATTGGCAAGCATTACCAAGATGAGATTGTGTGTGATATAGTTCCCATGGATGCATGCCATTTGTTGCTAGGGAGACCTTGGCAATTTGATAGAGAAGTAACTCATAATGGTAAAAAGAACACTTATTCCTTCAAATTCAAGGGGAAGACCATTACTTTGCTACCTCTTAGTCCCCAAGAAGCTAACAAGGCTATCAAAGAGAAAGAAGCTAAAATGGAGAGTATGTATATGAACGGGCAGCAAGTAGAAAGGGCTCTTTTGAGTTTGTAACCTGTCTTTCCATTACTTATACTTGAAGGGGAGCTCAAACATGAGAAGAAAGAAGCCCATACCTTAGTTCAATCTCTCTTGGCTGAATTTGAAGATGTGTTCCCACTAGAGCTTCCATTTGGCCTCTCTCCTATAAGAGGCATTAAGCATCAAATTGACTTGGTTCTGGGTGCACCATTGCCTAATAAGCCAGCCTATAGATGCAATCCCATGGAGACTAAAGAGTTACAAAGGCAAATGGAAGAATTGATTGAAAAAGGCTTTGTAAAGCCTAGCATGAGTCCATGTTCCATTCCAGCCCTATTTGTTCCTAAGAAAGATGGCTCATATAGGATGTGTGTGGATAGTAGAGCCATTAACAATATAACCATCAAGTATAGGTATCCCATCCCTAGACTTGATGACATGCTTGATGAGTTACATGGTGCTTGTGTCTTCTCCAAAATTGATCTAAGGAGTGGCTACCATCAAATAAGGATGAAAGAAGGAGATGAATGGAAGACAGCCTTCAAGACTAAGGGAGGCTTATATGAATGGTTGGTTATGCCCTTTGGCCTTTCAAATGCTCCAAACACTTTCATGAGGCTTATGAATGAGGTACTCAAACCTTACATTGGTGCATTTGTTGTTGTTTATTTTGATGACATATTAGTATATAGCAAAACTCTTGATGATCATGTCTTGCATTTGAGAAGTGTTTTTGATGTGTTGAGGAAAAATAAGTTATATGCAAAAGAAGAGAAGTATGAATTCTTTGTAGACCAAGTTGTGTTCCTTGGATATGTAGTTTCTAAGGATGGCATTCAAGTAGATCAATCCAAGGTAGATGCCATTAAAACTTGGCCCCAACCAAAGACTCTTACTGAAGTTAGGAGCTTCCACGACCTTGCTTCTTTTTATAGGCGTTTTATGCCTAATTTTAGCACTCTCATGGCTCCCATCACTGAATGTATGAAGAAAAATGGGTTTGAATGGTCCACGGCAGCCTCCAAAGCATTTGAAGAGGTTAAAAGGAAGTTATGTGAAACCCTCATACTTGCTCTACCTGATTTTGATAAGGTATTTGAAGTGGAATGTGATGCAAGTGGAGTTGGCATTGGGGCAGTCCTAACTCAAGCCAAAAGGCCCATTGCTTACTTTAGTGAGAAGCTCAATGAGTCCAAGAGAAGATACTCCACCTATGACAAAGAATTTTATGCAATTGTTAGAGCCTTTGATCATTGGAGTCATTACCTAAGGCCTAAACAATTTGTGCTTCATTCCGATCACCAAGCCTTGAAGTTTCTTAGTAGCCAACATAAGATAAGTTCAAGGCATGCTAAATAGGTGGAATTCCTTCAGTCTTTCTCCTTTGTTTCAACATATAAACAAGGTTCTTCCAATGTAGTTGTCGATGCTCTTTCAAGAAGGCATTACTTGTTATCCATTCTTAATGCAAGAGTTCTAGGTTTCCAACTTATGAGACAATATTACAATGAAGATGATAAGCTTTGGGAAATCATGAAGAAGTGTTCTAGAGGGGCAGATGAAGACTATTCTGTCCATGATGGTTTTCTTTTCAAAGGAGCTAAATTATGCATCCCTAAGAGCTCTTTTAGGGAACTTCTCATTAGGGAGACACATGGTGGTGGAGTAGCAGGTCATTTTGGCATAAATAAGACCTTAGACATGCTTAAAGAGCATTCTATTGGCCTAAGATGGTGAGTGACGTCCAAGCCATTATTGCAAGGTGTGGCACATGTTAAAGGTCCAAGTCTCATTTCAAACCTAGTCCTTACATGCCTTTACCTATTCCGGAGCAGCCATGGGAGGATCTTAGCATGGATTTTATTGTGGCTCTTCCAAGAACTCAAAGGGGAAAGGATGTTATAATGGTGGTAGTAGATAGATTCTCTAAAATGGCCCACTTCATCCCTTGTTCCAAGACTGAAGATGCTAGCAAGGTGGCTGAATTGTTCTTCAAGGAAGTGGTGAAGCTACATGGAATTCTAAGAACCATAGTTTTAGATCGAGACACCAAGTTCTTGAGCCACTTTTAGAGGACATTATGGAGCAAAATGGGAACCAAGCTCATGTTTAGCACCTCTCATCACCCTCAAACCGATGGTCAAACTGAAGTAACTAATAGGACTTTGGGAATAACCTTGAGGACTTTGGTTAACAAGCACTTAAGGGATTAGGACTTGAAGATTGCTCAAGCGGAACTTTCCTACAATAGGAGTCCAAGTGCAACAACCGATCACTCTCCGTTTGAGGTAGTCTATGGCTTTAATCCCTTAACTCCTTTGGATCTAACTTCCTTACCTCTTGATGTGCAAGTTCACAAAGATGCCAAGGAGAAAGCTACTGTCATGAAGAAGCTCCATGAAACCATCAAATGTCAAATCATGAAGGCTAATGAAGATCACAAGAGGAAGATCAACAAGCATAGGAAGCCATCCATTTTCAAACCGGGTGACTTGGTTTGGGTGCATTTGAGAAAGGAGAGATTTCCAAGCAAAAAGAGGAGTAAGCTAACTCCAAGGGCTAATGGACCATTTGAAGTGCTTGAAAGGGTGAATGATAATGCATACAAGGTGAATCTTCCGGATGAAATGGGAGGAGTCTCGGCCACCTTTAACATTGGAGATCTTTCGCCATACATGGAGGATAGCCACCTTGAGGACTTAAGGGCAAGTCTTTCCCAACCTGGGGGGATGATGTATTTTCAGCTACCTCTCTAACCCTAGCTTCCAAGTCTCTATCAAATCTCCATTTGGCTCAAGCCACCATTGAGAATGAAGAATTAGCTCCATGCAAGCCTAAAGATTCATTGCTTTTTCCACCTTGGCCCAACTTTACTTTTAGGTGCAGTCTCATTACTTGCATCTAAGGCCTTAATGAAATGGAAACTTAAATGAGTCCAAGAAGCCAACTATAAGCCCAAGTAGATGAGGCAGCCCTCTATCACTTAAATGGAGCCTAAGATACCATGAAGCCCATTTAGTTGGATTGCAACTAAAAGAGAAGCAAGTAACTTTAGTTGGTGGACATAGTTCCACCTTTTAGGGAAAAGTTGTTCCCTTTTGTTGTTTTCTTCAATTAATATGGTATGGCCTTAGTATTGAATGAATGGTTAAGCTTAAATGAAGGGAAAAGCTTCCATGTCAAATTAATGCCCAATTTTTGCCACCACTTGCTCTTGTATATGAAAGTGGATTTTCACTTGTAAAGGCCTAGACTTCTTTGATAATGAAATATTCAAGTAAAGCTTTGTAGCTTTTCTTTAGTTGTTTTTTCCTTTATCCAATTCATCTCGGAGGAAGAATTGGTGGTGGAAGACCCCAAGGTTGGTGGAAATTTCCTTTATGCCTTGGTTAACTTTCTTGTTACCCTTGAAATCCAAAGTGTGAATGTGTGTTGTATGCCCGGATACTGTTCACAGTGTGTGATTTTGCCATTTTCAAATTTTGTCATCAAACTTTGAAACAAGTTTTGAATGCCTTGTTGGTTGAGTTGTGATTGCTATAATATACCATTAGAAAGCTCTTTGAATACCCTTTCCAATGATCTATACTTTGTATGCTTTGGAGGTCATTTGATTGGTTAAATTAGAAGACAAAGTGCTGTTGTGCCATATAAACATTAATTTCCAGATTTGAGTTTGTGAATTATTGCATTGCCTTGATGGATATGCACCAGTAACCTAATAGTTTTGTTCTTGTTAGATAGATAGATAAGGTATGCAAGCTAGAAAAGTCCATTTATGGACCTAAGCAGGCTTTAAGAAACTGGAATATTTGTTTTAATGAAGTTGTTCATGAGTTGGGATTTATCAAAAATGAAAATAAACCCTATGTGTACAAGAAGGTTGTAGGAGTGTGACTGCAATTCTAGTATTGTATGTCGATGACATCTTGATTATTGGAAATGATATACTAAACTTGCAATCAATAAAGGCTTAGTTATCTAAGTGTTTCTCCATGAAAGACTTAGGAGAAATAGCTTACGTTTTTGGGATTAAAATTTGTCAAGATAGTGAGCGTAGACTATTAAGCCTAAGTAAAAGTACGTTTATAGACAAGGTATTTACTAGATTTAATATGGAAGAATCCAAGAAAAGAAATCTGCCCATGTCTTATAGTTTATATCTTTCGAAAGAGATGTCTTAATGTACACAATCTAAAAGAGATAAGATAAGTAAGATCTTGTATGCTTCAACTATAAGATCAATCATGTACGTCATGCTATGTACGAGATTGGTGTCTCATATGCTTTGAGCATTTGTAGTATATATCAGTTTGATCTAAGTGAAAAATCTAAATGCCCATAAAAAAACGTCTTGAAGTACCTGAGAAGGACTAAAGATTCATTCTTGATTTATAAAGAGGAATTTGAACTCACTGTAAAAGGCTACAATAATGCTAGTTTCCAAATTGATCAAGAAGATTATAAATCCTAATCAAAGTTGTGTTTAGCTTGAATGGTGGTACAGTTAGCTAGAAAAGTTTCAAACAAAGTACAGTAGTTGATTCTACAATAGAGTTAGAGTTTATTGCCCTCTTAGAAGCAGTAAAAAAGGTTCATAACTAAACTTGGAGTGATTCTGATTATCACCGAGCCGATTAAGCTCTATTACGACAATAATGGAGTGATTGCTTAAGAAAATGAGTCTTGTCTCATTAGAGGTCTAAACACATACTTAGATGATATCATCAAATTTGAGAGATTATACAACAAGGTAACATACAAATAACAAGGATTGATACAAATGACAAATTGATTGACTTACTAACAAAGTCACTGTTGCAGTAGAAGCATGATAGACATGTAACCAAACTCAACATTAGATATATAACCGATTGGTTATAGTGCAAGCGGAAGATTGTTAAGGTAGGTGCTCTAAAGCTAATCGACTTTGACATTTGCGGATGTAATTTTATGTAATCATTAATAAAAGGATTAATTGTTATTTAATTCATATGATGACTATTTATATGATTATACAAATAACATACTTTTAGAATGACAGAACTATAATAAAGAGATCAGATCACTGATCATGAGAACCCTATGTATACATTAAGTGGTCATTCTAGAAACGTATGTAATCCAAATATTACAATGAATAAAGACACATGTAATGATGATAGGGTTATCATAGTGTTAAAGGACCCTACCAAAGCGGTAACAATTTTCACAGGTCGAAACTATTGTAGATAGTTTGGTGTAATATATGTAGACATGTTCATTAGACTAACCCAAAAAGAATATTCATATAGATAGTTGCTTTAGTGTCTATGGAATAAATCTTTTGAACATTATAGATGTATGTGATCTTTTGACTTGAGGTCGTCAAACCATCTTATGTAAGGATTGGTATGGTTGACACTATCTAACATGTCATCGTAATTAGTGTAACTATAAAGGTAATAATCGACCATATCATAAATACATAGAGGCTATGATTGTTCGATGAAATATTTGTTACTCACGAGCATAGGAAAAGGTATCTCACATGAAAATATTGAATGACATCTATGATAGCTTGAATATGTGACCACAATGAGAAGAGGTTGTAACCTAATCCATGTTAGTCATTGATGTATATCAATTCACACTGAGGAACTATAAGATAGACACATTTTTATGTCTCAACCTCAAGAGATATTAATTGACAAAAGGATTGAACTGCATGTAATTATGATGTTATAAAAGCTTAAGAAATGTTGGTTTATACTTTATCATCTGGTGGCCATGATGTTTTATTAGAATTTGATCTGAATTTAGACATTACTAGTTTGATAGAGAGCTTATGAGTCACACACATATAAATGTTGATTTGAACCTAGAGGTAAGGATTATTTGATGATATTCCTGATGTTTAAGGAGAGAGAAATTACTGAAAAATTAGGTTTACCCATTCGGGTTAAAGAACTTATTTGACCATGCTTTGACCAAGGTACATTTGGTGTGTATGGTGTCAATTGGCACCATGGAAAATAAAAAGCATGACACAACTAGACAAAAGATTATCTAGTCATGTAAGACTTAAAGACATGTCAAGTGGTAAATTTGTGATACCAATCATGCATACATGTGTTGAAGGTGTCAGACTTGGTTAAAATTCTTGCCATAGTTGGATACCTATACATATATAAAGCTTTCATTAAAACATACAAATAACACATAATTAAAAAGGTAAAATACCTTAGTCCTGAGTTTTCTATTTTTCTAACCTTCCCCTATGAACACACAATTCCAGTTAGAGAGCCCTGGTAGGCTTTTCCCCTGGATTGCCTCTTTTATGTTTATTCTTTGCATGGATACTAAGGCGTCACCTCTCAATAGTTGGACAACATTTACTTTCAAGCTACGAGAATATTTGGAGGAGCCATCAATGCAAGTATAAATTCTAAAACACCCTATAAGTGTTTTGCATGTTCATAAACATATGTCTAAAACCAATATCCTAGTCAGTGTTTTTAGGATTGTTTGATTGGAAAATTTTTTAAATTTCACTATGTTATCGGTTATTGATGCCTTGAGAACCCAACATTTTGAAACATGTCTTATTAGCTAACTATGTTCTATGATAATATTAATGCTATTGCATAAGCAAAGGAACTAACAACGTACCAAAAGACACTATCAGACGATGACATTAAAATAGTTGGGCCATGGCATTAAAAAGATAGGTATGCAATACAATAAAGAATGGCTCTAGTGCAAGTGAGGGTTTTGTTAGTGTATGTCTTAAGAACCATTCGTGTTATCAATTTTAGGGCATTTTATCTTATGTATACATTTATAATAACTTATTAATAAAAAAAGTAGTCCTTTTTATTCATATGTATAAGTTGTTCTTTTATTTGCATTAATTTAAAGTATGTATGTGAACTATCTAGATGATTCACTTAATATACAAACTAAATCATCAAATTGTTCCTAATAGACATGATATAATTTGGGCAATTATATCACATAGTAAGCAAACTGAATGTCTCTGTTGAATGTCATGAGATGACATTAGTGCAAGTGATGATAATGGTCATGTCATTAGGACATTAGTATAAATTAACAGTTAGAAAACCATTTTTCGAACGTGACTAATAACGGTAAGTCATATGGTTGTTAAATTGTAACTAGTGTATGAAGTAATCCTTTGACCTGAGACTTCATGGTTGGATATGATACAGATGCATGTGATTTATGTGGTGTATAAAGACAAGGCTAACCATATTTCGTATGAATAGCCATATTGGTCATGTGTTATTTGTATATAGAGATGAATGATGATTAAGATAGACTCTGTTGACTAAAAAGTATTAGATTTTGAGTATCTATTGATTCACTCAAATCTAAGTTCCATAGTGAATGTCTATTAAAAAAATTGGATTTTGAAAGCAGTCAATACTGCATTAGAGGCTATTTTACATGCTTAACTTTCTTATGCACTTTTAAACACACTAAGACTTAACACCTCTTTAGGTACCAAAATTATGTTTTGATACCATAAATGTAACACCTCTTTTCAGATACGCACTACTTTAAGGATTATGACCTGAAGAGATGTGTATAACTTGACCTTTTAGTTGAAACAACAAAAATTAATAAATTAATCATGTAATTACATGTATATCCATGCATACAAAAAGGTGCAACAAATTAACAGAATAATTTCATTATAAATTAAACCACTCCAATAATTGTGTCTTCAAACATCATTATACTGAAACAAAGTATAAATATCCATAAAGACAACAACTAAAATACAAAATACATAAATAGAAAAATAATCAACAAAAGATGATTTTGCCCGTCTCCCTTATGCAATAATTTAGCTAGACCACTGGCTCCCTTACATGCTTTGCTGTTTACTTCTACCTACAAAACTATAAAAAAGAAACTTATGAATGAAGAATACTCAATAAGTCAGTGAATTATCAATACCTTACACAAAGTATAAACTTGAAAAACCTAGTATCCTATTGGTGAATCTGTATATGGTCACAATTCAACACCTTCATGCTCTGATATAGGCCATCCACAAAGGTTACCAAGGCTAAAGCTGATCTCGATATATCTGATGCCTTAGTGAAAGCATATGGCATCTTATGTGTCTAGTCATTATCATGTCTTATGCACATGTCATATGTCCTATTACACTAGCTAACTATGATATCCTAGTCACACAAAGAATCTAGTCGCAACTTTTCCCTTACAACATACACTAGTAATAGGATTACTATCTGAAAGCAATCCTTAAATAGCCTTTACCACAGGTACAAATATGATGCATTTCATTGACCATGTGAGAAACAAATTGAAAAGGGCACATCTCTTACCATACACACTTGAACTAAAACTAAACTGAACTATGTGGCTAATGCACCTTGATACCAAGTCCATCATACATCTCATGAGTGTTTATCTCTCATATAGCCTTATTCTCTTTCTATATCTTGCCACTTACACACACAACTAGTAGTTATCTAAATATATACCACTTTCCTTAACTTTTCTAATTTTTTACTTGAATTTGACTTAGTTGAGGTTTGTGCCATCATCCATATAGTCGAGCACATTTTTTTAACTAACTAACTTCTCTTGTCTTACTAAGGTCTTTTTATTCTTTTTCCTTATTCTTCCTTTCCTTGTATATAGCCTAAAGGTATAATGGTCTTGCTTATTTCTCGGTGGGTACATATATGTGTCTCTATCTTACATCCTTATGTTCTTCTTTATGCATCTTTACGAGCATGTTACTCAAGCCACACCCTTGTGTGCCCACTAACACTACTACATGCATCTGTTAATTCTTAAACACGACATCCACTTTTGGAAAGTCACACATGGTCGTGTGTCCCATACCACACAACCATGTATACCTTATGAATGACCAAAGACATGATTTCCTATGTTGCATAAGAGATATATAGGTGTGTCGACTACCTTACATAGTCATGTATTGCGATCTAGAAAACGTTTACCCTATTTTTTCTATGATTTCTAACAACATCACAACACAAGGGATTTTATTCATCTTTAACTAATACGTAATTATTCCAAGCGTGATTCTAATCCATTATAACTAATATCAATATCAATTCTCTTAGATCATTGCATTACCATCAATACACAATCAAAACTCATGAATATCTACCTTTTTTAGTACTTTGTGATAGTCAAACACATAATCTTAATAATCCAATGTAGAAACATGTTTTTAATCATCCATAATAATTGCAACAATCAATTTACAACATATTGCTTAAAGAATAACAAGCCAACAAGTCGTCATACTTGTCCTCCGACATACATGCAATTCTTCTTGTGGCTATAGGACTTTTTACAATCCATAGCTTATTCCAATGACCAAATATATCCCCTTTCTCTCCTCTCTCTTTTGGTGTATGGCTACAGTATGAAAATTAATGCATGTTAGGTTAAAGCCTTTTTTTATTTTCACTGCTAAATGTGATACATGAGTGTGCATTTGAGACACACAAACATGTACGGTGTTATACAACTGAAGAAATTTTCAATTTTGTCACGATTCTTATCCTATCTTAAATTAAAACTTTATTGATGATGCACGATCGTGTATAACAATATAAATAGGTGTGCATGAAACTCATTATTAAAATCAATCAAATGTAAGAGAAAAGACTAGAATGCCCTTATGCTTACTTGTAGATGTTACAAAAGTTCATCAAAACTTCTCGTGTTCAATAGTGAGGGCTATTGGCTAAGGAAAATAACAAAAACATTTTAATTAATTAATTCCATCATTAAATGAATATTAATAAATTAAAATAAAATTACTAATTCCTTTTATCTGAAATTGTAGATAACAAATCAACATGTCAAACCTAACTTTTTGATTATTTCTTGAAAAAAAATAGGCACACTGAAAGCAATTTCACTGATTGGTATAGAAATCTTCAAATTATACTAAGTTAGGAGAAGAGGTTGTATATCCTTGAGAGGTTGCCACCCTGTGAGCCTAGTCTTAATGCCACCTAGGAGTAGAAAAATATCTTTAACAAGTATTTGGATGACTTTGTTGAAGTTTAGTGTGTAATGTTGACTTCCATGTTAGTTGAGCTTAGAAACAACATGAAGAAATGGATATGTAATCCATTCTTGCACACCTTTGAGAGTTATCTAGCACTTGTGTGAGGGTTGAATAACATAAGGTGTCAAGTGTGTTGTTTGATTGCAAACTCTCTAAGGGAGGCCAAGTTAGCCCTGGTATGGTCAAGATGATTAGCTACATTGATTATTTGGGAAGCTTGGGTTTCATCATGGACAATGAGCTTGTCATTAACTTGGTGTTGAAATCTCTTTTTAAGTCTTAGGCTAATTTCATCATGAATTTTAACCTGAACAAAAAGGAGAAATTCTTTGAAAAGTTGCTTTATTTGTTTAGGATAGGTAAACATAAAGTGCACAAAGCTATTTCCAACAATGTGCTTATGGTTAAAGTTAAGGCACATAAGGGCAAAAGCAAGGTTAAAACCAAACCTAAAGCCAAAGCTAAAAAGTAGCTCGACACAACTACTCAAACTAAGGGTGTTATAGGAAAATAAAGGGTTGTCTGCTTCTTTTGTGGCAAAGCTAACATTAGAGAAGACATTGCAAGACCTTTCTAAAGAGCAAGAAGAAGAAGATTACTCAAGTCTTTTTTACTTCATGTATATTTGTCACTAAGATGAACCATTCTCTTTGTTCTTCTTAGGTTGCAAACATAGGATATGTTTCTTATATTTGATTTGATATGTAGGGACTATTTGCCAAATGTGAGGTTGACCTACCTGTTGGAAATAAAGCACGTGTTGTTGTTTTTAGAGCATATACCCTAAAACCAATCACATTTGATATTTGTGGATGTAATTTCATATTAATCATTAATAAAAGATTTGTTGTTATTCTATTCATATGTGTTTAATTATATGATAGTGCAAATAACATGCCCTTAAAATGGTAGAATTGAGACAATGGGATTATACAATTGATTGTGGAAACCTATGTACACATTAAGTGGTCATTCTAAAAATGTCAATATTACTAGTATTACAATGAATAATGACACATGTAATGATGAAAGATTATTATAATGTTAAGCAACCCCATTAAAAGTGGCAACAATCCTCGCATGTTGAAATTGTTTTAGATAGCTTAGTGCAATACATGGATACACATTGTAGACATATTTATCAGACTGACCTGACCACAAGATATCCATATGGATAGCTGCTCCAGTGTCTATGGAATAAATCCTTTGAACATCACCGGTGCATATGATCCTTTGACTTAAAGTCGTTAGACTGTCTTATGTAAAGATCAGTATAATTTGATGTTATCCAACATACTATCAAAATTGGGGTATTTATAAAGGTAGTAATCTGTCATATTATGAGACACATAGATATTATGGTTGATTGATAAAAGATTAATTAGTCTTGAGCATAGGAGAAAATATCTCATATAAGAATACTGAATGACATATATAGGATAAGGTTATCACCTAATCCATGATAATCATTAATTTGTATCAGTTTATACTGAGAAACTACTAAGATAGACACATTTTTATGTCTTAACCTCAAGAGAAAGACTGAATTGCATGTAACTGTGAGATTGTCAAAATTGAAGAGATGTTTACTAACACTCTGTCATTTGGGTAGCCATGATGCTTTGCTAAAGGTTAGTTTGTGCCCAAATTTAACCCAAATTCAACTCAAATTCAGACACAATCAACTAGATAAAGAGTTTATGGGTCATACACAAAAAAGAGTTGAATCGAACTCAAAAGTGAGGATTTTTTGTTAACAATGTTAGTTATTAGGGTCGATAAAGATTGCAAAATGATCCGGTTTGCCTATCAGGGTTGAAAGAACTCGGTTGACCATGCTTTGATCAAGTGCATAACCATGCATATAAATGTGCCAACTGTGCACTTGGAAGGATGGTACCTACCATGCACATACATAGATCTAGCTGACACCATGAATAAAAATGCATGTCAACCACCACACACTTGTTATGTCGATCATGCAAGTTTTTTTCCATGCATGTTGGTTGTGCATGCATATGTTAGGGTAGGTGCCTCAGAGTCAATCGAATTTTACATTTGTGAATGTTATTTAATTCACATATTGTCTATTTATATGATCATATGAATAACACACCCTCATAATGGTAGAATTGTGATGAGAGGATTAGATAATTGATCGTGAGAACCCTATGTACATTGAACAAGGGCACATGTAGTGATGATGAGATTACTATAGTGTTTAGTGATCCTACCAAAAGTGATGACAATTCTCATATGTCAAAACTATTGTAAACGACTTGGTGTAACATACTAGTGCACATTATAGACATGTTCATCAAACTAGCCTAAATAGAAGATATCCATATAGATAGTTGTTCTAGTGTTTATGGAATAAATTCTCTGAAAACCACAAGTGCATATGATCCTTTGACTTGAGGTCATCTTCTTGTGTAAGGATTAGCATGGTTTGATGTTATCTGATGTGTCGTTGTAATTGGGTAACTATAAAAGTAGTAATCGACATATCATAAGATACATAAAAGCTATGGTTGATCGATAAAAGATTCATCACTCTTGAGCACAAGAAAATATATCTCACATGAGAATACTAAATGGTATCCATGATTACTTGAATCATGGCCATAATAGGATGGGTTTGTTACCTACTCCATGTTAATCTTTAATGCATATTAGTTATACAAAAGAACTATTGAGATAAACACTTTTCAATATCTCATCCTTAAGAGATATTGGTTGATAAAAAGATTAAATTGCATATAACTATGATGTTGTAAAAGCTTAAGTAATGTCTACTAACAATCTATCATTTAAATGGCTATGATGCTTTGTTAAAGACCAATCTTGGTTTGTGTATGAATTCAACCCAAACTTAGATTGAGAGCTTATAAGTCACACGCATATAGAGGTTGATTCAAACTCGAGGCAAAGATTACTTGGCAATAATCTCGATGTTTAAAAAAGGAAAGAATTTGGTTGACCATATTTTGATCAAGTCAAATTTGGTGTGCATGGTGTTGGGTGGAACTATGCAATATAATAAAAGCATGACATGGTTGGAAGTTGTGAAACATGTTTACTATCCATGTTTACATGTCAGCCATGCATATATCTTGAGAGTGTCGAGTTTGAATGAAATCCTTGTTGTATGTAGACACTTGCACATATTTAAAGCATGCGTTAGAATTAAAATAACACAATAACACATACAGAAAAGAAACCCTAGCCCCAAGTTTTCTATTTACTCTTTTTCTTCCCATGAACATATTTAATCTAGAAAAGAAGCCCTAAGAACCTTTTCCTTTGATTGCCTCTTATGTGTTTATACTTTTTATGTATTCTAAGGCATTACCTCTTAGGGGTTAAATAATGTTAATTCTCAAGCTACATGCAGATTTGAAGGAGCCACTAAAGTATACATAAACTTAAAACATCTGAGTTAGGGTTTTTAGGATTCTTTATTTTTAAAATTTTTAAATTCAATTTCCTTATTGGTTATTGGTACCTTGAAAGCCTTATAGTGGTATCTAAGCCACAGTTTAACAAATTTTCATGAAAATATATACTTACTAATTGTTTTAACTAATTTTATGTGTTGATTGTCTGTAATTAGATTAATTAAGACTAAAATTGGTAAAGATGATTTGCAATCATGTTGTTACATGATTTTTTGATTACTTAAACTATGTTAAATTGTTGAGTAATGGTATCTAAATTTTTTGTTTGAGTTTTGTTGAAATTTACAGGATGAATTTTGGTTGAAAGCTACAGGTTTTGTGTTATTGCACGAAATTGCCTTTGAATCCTGTTGACTACATGATTCAAGGGTTACTACTGGTATGAGTATGATTTACATGTCATATTCCCTCACCCTAGTGATTGGCTTACCAAGAACGAGAGTCTTTTAGATTTTTCATTTTTGGAAAACCCAGAATACTAGGTCTGGAAACCTGTGATGCACAACTTATTCTAACTGTGCATAGAGGATGCTAGGTAGAATAGCTATGCAGTATAAGAAATACATGGCTGGACCAAAATGTCAAGCAGTGATTATCTCTTGGTATAATACACCAAGACATGGCACAGTTGGACTATAATTTGGACCAATTGTACACTCTTTTGTGTAAGCACACTTGGACTAATTGGTCCAACCATGCATCTTTGTGCATGCACACCCTGGTTACATTCCAAATGTAACTTTAGCCATACAAAATTCTAGAATTTTGTTGAATTCCATATGCACTATTGGACTACACATCTGTATGTACAACAAAGTTGAAATTTCTAGTTTAGTCTTGTTTTGTTAAATTTGGACTAAATTGAGATTTTTTTTTAGATTTAGAGGTTAAATTACAATTTTACAAAACTTAGGGACCAAAATGTATGGATGGATGTATGCATGGGGCCTAGTACATAAACAAAAAACCTTTGTAGATGTTTTTCAAAATTTTTATTTAATTTTTGTGTTGTAATTCCTAAATAGGGCTTACACCTTTTCTTCTTTTAGATTAGGTTGTTTTTATTTTCTTAAATTTTGTAACTGGGAAATAAAATCATGTAATAATTAAAGATTGAAGATGAAAGGACAAGAGCAAAGATTCAAAGATGATTCACCTAGGTTGACTAGTTATGGTTGTATGTTGCTTAAGTCGAACCCCTCAACTTCTCTCAACTTGAGGGGTTAGATATTAGTTATGGTTGTATGTTGTCATGTTTTTATTTTACATTGTAAAATGTATATATAGGTTTATTTTGCAAATATCACCTAACATGCAGCTTAAAACTTGATGAGACTAAATAATAAAACCCTCAACTTAAATATTAGGTCTAAGATTTAATTAGTGTCTTTCAATATAACCCCTTACTTCAACCCCTATTCGTTGGAACTTCGTTCGCCAAAGGGAAAGGTACACTTCTACTAGGTGAAAAGTTAGGTGATAATCATGTTGGGTTTGACTTAAGCAATGTACTTTGCTTGTTTGTCAAAACGAAGGTAAAGTATGATAGAGGCATGAGTAGGGAATACATTTATCGATGTAGGAGTTATATAATATTCACCTTACTGATACTAGTCGCATGATTTGTTGTGGTAACACCTAGCTTGAGATCATGAACTTTTGGTGATTAATTTGAAATTTACCTATTCAATTAATTCGAACTTGTTCACCAAAATAATATGAAGAATTAATTTGATAAAATCTCAGTCTACTAGAAAATTCACTAGAACTTCCCCAGTAAAATAGTAAGGGCTATTAGCTCGAAAAAAATAGTGGGAACACTTTAATTACTATATCTATAATTAAAATGAATATGGATAAATTAAACAAAATTACTAATTCTTTTATCTGTAAATTTTAGATCACATAATCACCATGTCAAACCCAACATATCGATCAATTCTTGAAAAAGAAAATAGGCTCACTAAAAGCAACTTCACTGTTTGGTAAAAAAATCTTCAAATTATTTTGCGTCAAGAGAAACGACTGTATATCCTTGAAGGGTTGTTACACCTTGAACCTGATTCTAATGCCACCCAAGAACAAAATAATACTTTTAATAGTATCTTGATGATTCTATGGAAGTTTAGTGCCTTATGCTGACTTCTATGTCACATGAGCTTCAAAAACAACATGAGAAAATAGATACACAATCCATACTTACACACATTTAAGAGTTATGTGGAACTCATGCAAAGGTTGAATGATATGAGGTGTCAAGTGCGTAGTTTGATTACAAACTCTCTAAAAGAGGACAAGTTGGCCCTCATGTTGTCAAGATGATTGGCTACAATAAGTAGTTGGTGAGCTTAGGTTTTATCATGGATAATGAGCTTGCCATTCACTTAGTGCTGAAATCCCTTATTAATTTCATCATGAATTTTAACCTGAACAAAAAGGAGAAAACCCTTGAGGAGTTGATATATATACCCAACAGGCTAAACAAGAAGTACAAAAGGAGAAACCCAAGCATCAAAAGTCAAGGCTAAAATCAAAGACAAGGCTAAGGCTAAACCCAAGCCTAAAACAAAGAAATAACTTGATACTACTATTGTGGTAAGATAGGTCATTGAAGGAGACTTTGCAAGGTTTTTTTAAAAAACAATAAGAAAAAAGCAATTAAAACTTTTACTTCAGGTATGTTTGTCATTAGGATAAACTATTCTTCTTGTTTATCTTGGGTTGAACACATAAGATGTGGTTCTCATATTTATTTTGATATGCAGAGACTATAACAGAGTAGATTGTTTGCCAAAGGAGAGGTTGACCTAGGTGTTCAAAATAGAGCCTATGTTTCTACATTAGTCGTAGGTGTTTATTATCTTAGATTGCCTATTACGCTAGTTTTAGAATTAAACATTGTTATTATATTCCTTTTGTTTCTAGAAACTTGGTTTCTATGTTTGTTTTGGACAAAGGGATATTCAATTTTGATTGCTAGCGGTATTATAACCATTACCTTAAATAATATTCTCTATGGAACAACTAAATTACATAATGGTTTATATATTTTGAAACTGGATAATGAAATTCTTAATGTGCAAACTATTAAACGATTGAAATCAAATGATCTAAATACCACATTTCTGTGGCATTATAGGTTAGGTCGTATATGACCAAAATGTATATCAAGACTTCTTAAACAAAGAGTCTTGTAATCATTTGACTTCTACCCATACGATGAATGTGAATCATACCTACTGGATAAGATGGCCAAAACACCCTTCACTAGACACAGTGAAAAGGCAACTAAACTATTAAGGCTCATTCACAGCAATGTGTGTTGGCCTATGATAATGTATAACAAATATGGGGAAGCTTAATTTGTTACATTTACTAATGACTTCAGTAGATATGGCTATATGTTTTTTATGAAACACAAGTCTGAATGTTTTGGTAAATCTAAAGAATTCAAGAACGAAATAGGAAAGCAACTTGGGAAATAAATTAAAATAATCTAAAGTGATCAAGAGGGTGAATACTCGAGTGCTAAATTCAATTAATACCTAAAAGAAAATAGGATAATCTCAACTCACTCCTCTTGGTACTCCATATCATAACAGTGTATCTGAATAGAGGAATAAGAACTTGATCAAAATAGTCAGGTTTATGATGAGTTTTGCCAATCTACCCATGTCTTTCTAAGGTATTGTCCTAAAAAATTATGTTTTTACAATGAACCGTATTCCATCTACATCTATGGATAATAGTAAAGCTTGATGAAGTTCCTATACCAAAGATACCATAGATATTAGGTAGGACAATATGTTATCACAGATAGTTGATCATGATAAGGAAGTTTCTTAACTTCATATAGAACAACCTTAATGCATCTAAGAGCTATATAAGTCTACATGAGTGCATCATGAGCCAGAGAGATTTGGCTTTCTCTTGACTCAACATGGTGACGTATTAATCATTAATGATAATGAACCTAAAACCTATGACAAGGCTATAAGTCTAAATTCTGATAAATGGTTAGATGTCATGAAATTTGAAATAGATTTCATGTGGCATAATCAAGTATGAACTCTGGTGGATACACTTGAAAGGGTAAAACCCTAAGGTGCAAATGGGTATTCAAAAGAACAACTGACATTGAAGGTAATATGTTTATCTATAAAACACAACTAGTTGCTAAGGGTTTCATTCAGAAATATGACTTGACTGTGATGAAACTTTTTTGCCAATCACTATACTTAAGTCTATTAGAATTATGTTTACTATAATTGCATACTATGATTATGAAATTTTCAAATAACCATCAATATGACATAACTTGATGGTTTCATTCTTACTGGATAGGCAAATAAAGTATGCAAGCTAGAGAAGTCCATTTATAAACTAAGTAAGTTTCGAGAAGCTGGAATATTCATTTTGATGAAGTTGTTCATGAGTTTAGATTCATAAAAAATAAAGATAAGTCATATATGTATAAAAAGGTCAATGAGAGTATGATTGTATTTCTGGTATTGTATGTTGATAACATCTTGATTATTAGAAATGACATACCAAATTACAATCAGTAATGGCCTGGTTATCCAAATGTTTCTCCATGAAAAACTTAGGTGAAACAACCTACATTCTCAAGATTAAAATTTATCGAGATATAAAGCATAAATTGTTAAACCTAAGTCAAAGTACATGCATAGACAAGGTATTAACTAGATTCAATATGGAATAATCCAAGAATAGATTTCTAACTATGTCCTATAGTGTATATTTTTCGAAATAGTGTATCCGTATACACAATCTAAGAGAGATAAGATAAGTAGGATCTTATATGCATTGGTGTATGAGGATTGATGTCTCATACGCCTTGAGTGTTTATAGTATATATCAATCTAACTTAGGTGAAAAACAATGGATAGTATCAAGAACATCTTAAAGTACTTGAGAAGAATTAAGGATGCATTCTTGGTTTATGGAGGAGAATTTGAACTCATTATAAGAGGCTACAGTGGCACAAGTTTACAAATTGATCAAGATGATTACAAATCTCAATCAAAGTTTCTCTTTTGTTTGAATAGTGGTGTAGTTAGTTGAAAAAACTCTAAAAAAAATATAGTGATTGATTCTACAACAGAGTTAGAGTACATCACCCTTTTAAAAGCGATAACAGAGGTTATATGGATTAAGAAGTTCATAACTAAACTTAGAATGGTTTAAAGTATTACCGAGATGATTGAGCGCTACTGCTATAACAATACAGCAATTACTCAGACAAAGAAGTTATGGTCTCATTAGAGGTCTAAGCACACACTTAAATAATATCACCTGATTTGAAAGATTATACAACGAGGTAACATATAAATAACAAGGATTGATACAGATGACAATTGACTTGACTCACTAACAAAGCCTCTATCGTAATAAAAGCATGATAGGCATGTACCCAAGCTCAACATTAAATATACAATCGATTAGTTATAGTGTAAGTGGGAGATTGTTAAGGTAGGTGCCCTAAAGCCAATCAAATTTGGCATTTGTGGATATAATTTTATATTAATAATTAATAAAAAGGTTTATTGTTATTCAATTCATATGTCTATTCATATGATCGTATGAATAATATGCCCTTAGAATGCTATAACTATGATAAGAGGATTAGATGACTGATCGTAGGAACCCTATGTACACTTTTAGTGGTTATTCTAGAAACATTTGTAATCCCAACATTACATTAAACAAGGGCACATGTAATGATGATGGGATCATCATAGTGTTAGGCAACCCCACAAAAAATGGCAACAGTTTTCACATGTCGAGGTTATTATAGCAACTTGGTGTAACATTTAGGTGCAAGTTGTAGATGTTTTCATTAGATTTCGTCTAGAGGATATCCATTTGGATGGTTGGCCCAATGTCTATGGAATAAATCCTTTGAAAACATGGGTGCATGTAATCCTTTGACTTGAAGTTATTAGACCGTCTCATGTAACGATCGGTATGGTTTGATACTATCTAACATGCCACTGTAATTGGGGTAACTATAAAAGTAGTAATTAGTCATATCGTGTGATACATAGAGGATATGGATGATCGATAAATGATTCGTCACTTCTGAGCATAGGAGAAGATATCTTACATGAGAATATTGAATGATATTCATGACTATTTTTATTTATGGCCAAATTGCGAAAGGGTTGTTGCTTAATCTATGTTAGTCATTGATGTATATTAGTTTGTACCGAGGAACTATTGAAATAGACACTTTTCTATGTCTCAACCTTGAAAAATATTGGTTAATGAAATGATTGAATTGCACGTAATTGTGATTTTGTAAAAGTTTAAAAATGTCTACTGACACTTTGTTATTCGAGTGGTTATGATGCTTTGCTAGAGGCTAATCTTGGTTACGTCTGAATTCAACCTAAATTCAGACACTACCAGTTCAATTGAGAATTGATAGGTCATACACATATAAGGGTTGATTTAAACCTAGAGGCAAGGATTTTTTTGTGATAATCTTCATATTTAGGGAATGAGAGAATCCAATTGACCACGTTTTGATCAAGTTAGACTTGGTATGCATGGTTCTAGGTGGCACTATGTAATATAATAAAAGAATGACATGATTGGACAAAACCTTGTCTAACATTCAAGGCTTGAATGGTGCCACGACTGGACAAAAATTTGTCCAATCGTGCATAGTTTGAAAACTTGTTAGGTGGCACACTTGTGTGCCACATGTGCAAGTTGTGAAAAGTCACGACTATCATGTTTCCATACCAGCCATGCATGTGTGTTGAGGGTGTCGGGTTTAAATAAAATCCTTGTTGTACTCGAACACATGCACATATTTAAAGCGTGAGTTAGAATTAAAATAACACATATAGAAAAGAAACCGTAACTGCAGGTTTTCTATTTATCCTCTTTCTTCCCATGAACACATTAAATCCAGAAAAGAAGTTCTAGTAACTTTCTCCCTAGATTGTCTCTTACTTGTTTGTGTTTAGTATTGATACCAAAGCACCACCTCTTGAGGGTTGGATAACATTCATTCTCAAGCCATATGAAGATTTGAAGGAGCTAGCAATACAAGTAAAAACCTAAAACACCTATGAGTATTTTGTATGATTCATGAATATATGTTCTAAAATAGGTACCTAGTTAGGGTTTTTGAGATTCTTTATTTTTAAAATATTTAATTTCATTGTACTATCGATTATTAACGTCCTGAAAATCCTTTAGCATATACAAGTCGTGCATGTATGAATGTTGATGAGTGTCATGCTTGGCTAAAATTCTACCCATGCTCAGACATTTGCACATATAAATTAAAGCATAAGTTTGAGAAAAATACACAACAAAAGATCACAGAAACTCTAGGCATATTTTATGTGGTCTCTCCTTTTGTCGTGAACACATCCATATAACCAAAAAGTGCTAACAACTTCATCACCTAGATTTCCTTTCTTTCATGTTTATGTTCTAAATGGATACTAAGGTGTTGTCCCGTGAAGGTTGGAGAGCATGCTATCTCAAGCCATGTGAAGTTTCAAAGAGCCATCAATGCAAGTATAAAATCTAAAACATCTTATAAGTGTTTTTGCATGTTTCATGAATTTTATGTTTAAAATAAATATCCTGGTTGGAGTTTTTTAGGATTGTTTGTTTTTGAACTTTTAAATTCCACTACACTACTGATTATTAGCACCCTTGAAAACGCTATAATTACATTAGCTATAGGGGTTTATTATCTTAGGTTACCTACTAAGGTTCGTTTAGAATTAAAGAATTGTTATTATGTTCTTTCCATTTCTAGAAACCTTATTATGTGTCTATATTGGACAAAAAAGGATTTTTATTTTTGATTACTCTTGGTACTATAACTATCAACTTAAGTAATATTCTAGTTGGAACGATTGATGTCTAATGGTTTATCTATTCTAAAGCTTGATAATGAAATTCTTAATGTGCAAAATAACAAACGAGTAAAATTACATGAACTAAATACCACATATCTTTGGCATTGTAGGGTAGGCCACATAAGACTGAAATGTATATCAAGACTCTTTAAAAAAAAATTATCGCTATCATTTTTACCCTTAGTCATATGATGAATGCAAATCATGCCGATTAGATAAGATGGTCTAAACACCCTTCACTAGATATAGTGAAAGGGTAACAAAAATTGTTAGGTATTATACGCAACAATGTGTGCAGACCCATGATAATGCGTAACAGATATAGGGAAGTTTACTTCATCATATTAACTAATGACTTCAGTAGATATAGTTATGTGTTTTTTTATAAAACACAAGTCTAAATGCTTAGAGAAATTCAAATAATTCAAGAATGAGGTGGAAAAGCAACCTAGGAAACAAATTAAGATCCTCTAAAATGATAAGAAAGATGAATACATGAGTGTTGAATTTAGTTAATATCTGAAAAAAAATAATATAGTGTCTCAACTCACTTTTTTCGGTGCACCATAATATAATGGTGTATCTGAATGAAGGAATATGACCTTGATAAAAATGGTCAGGTCTATGATGAGTTTCACAAACTTACCCATGTCTTTTTGGGGTTATGCCCTAAAAACTACTAACTATACATTGAACCATGTCTCATCTAAATTTATGGATAAAACTTCATATAAGTTATGGATTAGGCAAAAGCCTAATCTAGAATGTTTGAAGAATTGGGGTTATGGAGCTTATATTAAGAAATTGACTTTGATCAAGTTGAGTGTCAAATAAAAAAAAGTGTATCTTTATGGGATGCCCAAAGGAAACTAAAGGTTACTACTTCTACCACCCAAAAGAGCAAAAAACCTTTGTTGCTTACACTGACATGTTTCTTGAGAAGGAATTTATTCTCAAGAAGACTAGTGGGAGAAGGGTGATACTTGAAGAAGTTCTTGAAAGACAGTGAAGAAGAAAATATTACAAAAATGACATGCATGCAAAGAAAATGTAGGAATTAACACCATGGATGCATATGAAGAGAAGGTGAGAATTTTACCTACTCTAAGCTTTAGTATTTGGTGTTAAGTGATGGATGATAGCTCCACAAACATAAGGCCTCTAAAGTAGTCCACCAACAAAGCAAAAACATCTTAGCTGAAAGTTACAGAGAAGGGAGAGGAAGATGTTTTAGTGAGAGATTGATTTTAGTTCAAATAAGCTTGTAATCTCTCAAATGAACTAAAGCTCTTATTAATATACTGGTGGCTTAACAAATATCTATTTGTTGTTTGGTCCTTGAAAATTTTCAATTCAAACTATAACCATGCATGTATATCAAACATATACTTTTGCCACCTTAATTTTATCTCATAACATATTAACTCTTAAAGTGTCATTTCACACTCATATAACATTTTATATGATGTAATCTTTATTACCCTTCAAAAGTTGCTAGCCAACTCTATATAATTAATTCTCACTTTTTAAAATACTTTGTTTATTGGTGTGACCTTTTAGGTTCATTGTAATGCAACCATGAGCCTTTTTTCAAATGATCTAAAAAAATATGTTTGAAAACTCAATGACTATGGTAGACATCTAGTAATATGTCATAGTCTTTAAACCATAGTGAAAAAACACTTCATCGAACCTAATTTCCTGATTGTGTGTTATTGTAAGTAAGATCTTTCCATTGTCTAATCCTAATCGAGTTCAGGCTTATGACATGTCAAAACCCTAATATCGATATTTTACTATAGCTAGAGAATTTGGTTTGCAGTATTTATTGACATTTGTTCAAGAACTCAAAAATGTAACACCTATAGGTAAGCTTAAAGGCATTTTTGTCTTTTCCTTTTTTTAAAATATGGCAATAAATGATTTCAAGGTAACATACCCGTGTATGAAGGCATATATAGCCTTGTATGGTTAGTAGAAAGTCAATAAGTAGATCAGATTGTGATCGTAGTAAAACAAGAAGTTGTCTTATTTGTGCAACAAGACACATGACCATGCATGGTTTGCCTTAGTTGTACAATAAGACACGCAACCATGTATGGTTCAAACACACCCGTATATCTCATCCTAGAGATAAAAATAAAATATGATCAACCCTAATTCTCATATATTTTTTTACTTCCTAGCCACTCAAAAAGTGAGAAAGTGTAAAAGAAGAGTTTGTGGTCACCTTAGAAGTCACCGCTAATCATTGGAATCATTATAGTTGTGTAAGGGAGGCATTGTCACTAAAATCTAAGTAGAGTGGTTTCCCTTATTTTTAATCATGAAATCTTTGAAGTCCTTTGGTATTAACAAGATCTAAAGTTGTATAAATCTAAGTATTATGATATGATATTCTTAATCTTGTATGCCATTATGATAAAATGTATGATAATTATGTGTTTGGAGTTGATAGTTTGTTAATGTCATTGATTTGATGTGTATATGGGTTATAAAACATGTTCTTTAGAAAGTACACTACTTACAAAACTTAGATTCTTTGTATTGGCCTAAATATGTGTTTGATTAATTATATGACTTCCCAAAAGTGGATGACCTGTGTCAAAGGACACATGGCTCGTACACATAGGTCTAAGTACACTGGAATGTGTCTAGGTTAACTTTCTATGTGCATATGCTCTATACACAATCTTGAGTTGAGTTTCACATATCTGTGTATATGGTTTTGGAGGCACATAGGTATAAGTTGAGAAACATATGACCGTGTACCCCTAGACTCTATGTAAGATGAGGTATCCAACTATATAGACAATGGCACAAACTCAAATCTAGTTAAATCCAAGTTAAAAAGTTAGCAACTTTAAGGCTAGTGTCATGCAACTAGATAGTCACTGGCTATATGCGTAAGTGATGATAATTGTGAAAGCAATAGGGTTGGATATTTATGAGATGCATCATGCACTTGGTGCTAAGGCACATAACCACCTAGTTCAGTTCAAGTATGCATGGTAAGGATGTGGTTTTTAGATATTCCTCATGTGATCAGAAGGATGCACCGTATATGTACTTGAGGTAGAGGTCAACTTCGGATGATTAATCAGTAGTTCTTATCAACTTATGTGGTAAAGAAAGAATTCGTTATTAGAGATTTTCCTATGTGATCAGAGTGTTCCAATTAGATAGCCCAATAGGTCATTTGGCATATGCACAAGGCACCATAGTAGCTCTTACTAGGGTATTAGATATGTCAATTCTAATTTAGGTCTACACAGCTTTAGTGGATGACCCATGTAAAGGCACCAAGGTGTTATAGTGTGATAATAGTTAACTTGCAAATGAAACGCAAGTTTTACCACCAGATAGTTTAGTAGCCATAGATGCCGAAAGTTCTCCACTTATTGAGTTTTACTCACATGTTTCTCTTGTATGTTTAGTAAGTAAAGGTGACTAGTAAGGCAGGTAAAGATCCAGTGGTCTAGTAAGCAACTACACGAGGAAAAAGGCACTTATGTCATTTCAATATTAGCAAACATATGCTTGTTATTATTATTATTTTATTAGTTTGACTTATAAAGTGTTTTTATTGCATCACCTTTTTGCACGTTTTATAATTATGTGCATGCATTAAAGTTTTTAAATAGTCTAATTATGCATGTCTTTTTTGGTATATTTTCATAAGGGTATGTATCTAAAAAGGGGTGTTACAAGAACTAGATCAAGTTAACTAATATTCTTAATATAATATCTCTGAGTCAACAAATCCTATTTTGATCATTATTTGTCTTTGCATACAAACTATTGGGATTGGTGCCTTAGAGCCTCTCCCTATGACAATACAAGTTAATTGATAGAGGTCATATTTGTAATTTACTGTGGCATTCTTTGTTTATAAAGCTTATTAATATCTGCTCAAACAAATGTCCTAAGAATGGTTAAACCATGATGAAGGGATTAATGGTTAAGACCTAATCATGAGAACCCTATATGCACATTAGGTGGTTGTTCTTAAAATGTTCGTAACTTTAATATAACCATGACCAAGGGCATGGGTAATAGTGATAGAGTTATCATAGTGTTGAACAACCTCATCAAAAGATGATGATAGTTCTAACGTGTCAAAATTGTTTACTAAGTGCACATTGTAAGCGTGTTCGCCAGATTGACCCACCAAGAGGATTCCCTATGGATGGTTGCTCTAGTATTTATAGAATATATCCTCTTAGTGAACGGAGGTACAAGTGATCTTTAGACTTGAAGTCATTGAACTGTCTTGTGTAAGGATCAGTATGGTTTGACACTAGCCCAATATAGTTTGGTCAAAGGATTGCGAGAAAGTTTATGATTAACCATATCATTGTAACATCCAAATTCAGGTGTATCAGTAAACTCCACTTCCAAAATTACCCCTAGAGTTGATTTTATAACTTGTTGTGTAAAGAAATTACAAAAGAATTATAGAAAACTACTAAAGGAGCAATATTTTTCAAAGGGGGTAAAATGGTTATTTTATAAAGATTCAAGGGACAAAGTGGGAATTAAAATTGAAGGGCACACTTGAAATTATATGGTGGTGCTAAGGGTTTTTGGTAATTGGCTAAGGATAAAATAGTAATTTATGGAAAAGATTAAGGGCAAAATGGTCCAATAGGCTTATAAACTTATTTCTATTCACTTCCTTCTTCATTTTAGCCGAGACCTCCATTCTTTATAGCTAAGCTTTTTCCCTTAACCAAAATTCATCAAAAAACCTAGCTAAACCACCTAATTTCCAAAGGCTCTAGTTATAAAAAGTGTAGATCTGTCAATTCTGATCAGTTCTAAGATAAGAAATTTAATTTTTAAGATATATCAAGTTTAGGGTTTTGATGGATGATCATAGTTTTGGTTGATTAAGGTTGCCAGAAAGAAGAAAAGAAGGTGAATAAACTTAAATCACCAAATCAGCAAAGAAAATGTAAGAATTTCATACTTTACATACTTGAAGTAAATTTGAGTTAAGTTATTTAAATAACCTTTACTTATATGAGTGTGTAAGGTATTAGAATTAAGGTGATTTATGCTTAAAATGATAAAGAAATTCATTAGGATTCAGGATGTAATTTTTGGCCATAAGGGTAAAAAGGTAATTTTGGCCATAAGGGCAAAAATGTCATTTTATGCGATATAGGTTAATGTTGCTTAATTATGTGCATGTTATGTGAAATAACCCTTATATTAAGCCTATATTGTATAATTGAAATTAATTTGAGGCATGATATATATATATATATATATATATATATATATATATATATATATATATATATATATATAAATGCATGAGAAGAGAATATAATGTTTGATAAGGAATGAAAAGAATAAGGGAAAACAATGAATGGATATATTTTATATTATGATTATATATGCATACATGAGGAATCATAACATATGCATGATTTAGAAAAAAAAAATAAAGAAAGAGGAAAAATATTTTCTAAGTCATACATGCTTTCAGAAAATGGAAAATAAGTATTTTTGGATTTATAATGACTCATATGATACAGGAAAGCAGAAAACATACTTAAAATCCTTACACGCAAGCTGTACTGTGTGGACAGCAAAAGAAAACTATCAACTATACTGTGTGGACAGCAAAGAAAAATATTAGCTGTACTGTGTGGACAGCAAAGAAAAAAAATATGCGTGTAAGAGAGAATTATACTTTGTATGGTGACTGCAAGTACTGTCATATGTAGTCTAGACCAGTCAATGAGAAAGAGAGAGAAACAAATTAGTAAATATTTTATGAAAGTCATTTGCATTAGAATTATGCATACCAGCCTGTGTGGCTGATAAAGAGTTGAGAAAGATGTACGATCAGAAAATAGAAATGTCATGGCACTCATACATGCATAAATCATAACGAGTGAATCATATCTGTATAGTAAGGAAATGAATAAATGTGTGAAAGAAAAGAATTATGATATGTGTTAAATGCGTGTTCTGTGTCAATTATTTTGTTGTAAATAGTTCAAACACGCTGAGTATGAAAAAGATTAGGAAAGATTAATACTGGTATAAAATGTTTTAAGTGTTGAGTATGATTTTCTTACTGAGCCATAGTCGCTCACTCCGTTTAACTTAATATTTTACAGGTAAAGAAATGCAGCAAAGGTTCCCGGGGAGCACTAGTGAGACATGAGGCTAAGAGAGGAAGGCACCATAATTTTGTTGACTTAAATGTTATGATGTATATGTAATATTTATATATATATGACTAGTTTTGAAAATTGGTTATAAAGTTTCTGTGGGTGATAATTTTTATGATAGTTATTATTATGTACTTATTTTATTTATTATGATTATGTGATAAAAATTCAGTCGATTGGTAGGACTGGTTTATGTGAATTGTTAATTGGGAGTGTTACAGGACATAATGAAAAAGAAAAAAAAAATTCCCCGGACCCTCTAAAATAGGGGAACTCATGCCGTTTTTCTTTAACACACCTATTAGTTGGGAGATGTTACAATCATGATCCGTACAAAGGCTATGATGGATCAATAGAGGATTTGTCACTCCCAAGCATAGGAGCTAATAGCTTAGTTAAGACCCTATGATAAATGACAATGACCAATTAAATCTATGGCTATAAAAAGATTGAGTTGATGTTCGATCTGATGTTTTTTCAATCATTGATAGAAATCAATCTATATAACTCAAGGATCCCTAAATGAGACATTTCATCTATACCTCAGGCTTGAAGAGATATCGTATAATGAAAAGATTGAATTGTACGAGCAATTGAATCACTAACAAGTTAAGAAATTATATGTTGACACTCCACTAATCAGGTTGCTATGATGTCTTGCTAGAGGCCATTTTTGGTCTGTGTTTGGGTAAATGCTAGGTTAAGAGCCTGACACAAATACAACCACTATTGACTTAGTGGGGAGCCTATAGGTTACACACAAAAATGAATTGATTGAACTCTAAAGGCATAGGATTTTCTAAGTTGAATCCGAGTTAGAACTAATCTAGATTTTGGATTGAGGATTTTGAGTCTTAGAAAGACTTTTAGACCCGAAAGTATATTTTAAGATACTTAGAGACTAAATGAAATAATCTTGAAATGTTAAAGTTATATGTTAGAAGGTATAGGGTTGGACTGGATTTATCCAAGCCCATTTATAATTCATATGAGCCACAAGGTCTTATAAAAATTAAATCCAATAATATTATATATATACATATATAAAACATATGAGTACTTATGAATTTCAAAGTGAAATTTACGGGTGGGCCCATACAAATGTATATGTATATATGTATACACATATATCTTCTCACATAAATTTGGTATACAAAATGTAGGGTGCATATTTCTTTCTTTCTTTCTTATAGAAGAAGTCGTGGCACATATATTTTATATGCTTTGCAAAATCCTAGCTGCATATATAAAAGGATGAAAAAAAGCCAGGCGACGAAACTATATGCATAAATACATTAGCTTTTTATTATATTAAAAGGATTATTATTCCTATTGTGGCTTTCACCAAAAAGTCAAAAACCACCCTCATGATTCTAGCAGATTTTTTAGCATGGTTTCAACCTCCAATTAGTTCATGTTTCATGTGGAGACTGTGGGTCAAGCTTACTTTGGGTTATGGGAGAGACTTTATATTTGTCTCAATCAATGAAAGTAAAGTAACCATCTTTGTATAGGTATATTCTATAAACACCCTATAAGTGTTAATAATATGTTTGTGAGTTAATTATCCTACAAGGTTGAACCAAAAAGGGTTTTTGTAGTACGTTTGTTTATTAATTAAAATTTTAATTGCTATTCTACTATTCGAAGGCTGCAAATTTCCTACAATGGTATCAGAGCCAACCTTGAGGAACTAATTCACAAAATTATATTTATGAATTTATTTAATTCAATTGCATATTTTTAATTGTTGATATCAAATGTTGTTTTTATTGTAAATTGTAATTGACTGTTACAAAATTATTGTTATAATTTTATGATTGATGTTACTATTAATTTAAATTGTTTGCTGATATTTTGTTATTGCAATTTGTTTGAGGCCATATAAAGAACGTGAATTTATGTTAAATTTATTAAGTTTTAGCTTCGTGAATTTTTTACGTTGTATTGTTGAATTATGCAAGTTATTTAAAATTCAATTGATTGGCCATTGATTTTGTGTAGTTGCACGAATTCACTTTCGAATAGCGTTATTGCATGCTTCGAAGGTTTCCATTGGTGTGATGATAATTTACATGCCATATTCCCCTACCCTAGTGATATGGCTTACCAAAATTAGAGGAATTTTCTAGGTTTCTCCATCACAGAAAATCTAAAGTATTTGGGCTTGGAAAATGCCATGCACAACTGGCTCTAAGTTGTGTATGGGGTGATTGAATGACACCTTTCTCAGCACCATCCTAGCATATTGTTACCAGACATAATTGGTCATCTCATGTCTAAGTCGTGCCCTTGCATAAGTCCAGTTATGCCCCTCTTTGGCACCTCCCTAGAATTATGTTGTCAAGCATGATTGGACATCCCAAGTTCAAACCGTGCCCTTGCATGATTTCCAAGCATGCCCAAGGCTTCCAACCATGCATACTTCTGAAATTTTGTTGAATTTCAGGTGTATGGTTGGACACTTTATCTGCAACCCTAGTAAAGTGAAAAAAGATCAATTTGGTCCTGTTTAGTTGAATTGGGACTAAATTGAGTTTTCTTGACTTTTGGCATTGAAATGTAATTATCCAAAACTTGAAGGACTAAAAAAAATTAACACTTGGATAAAATAATTAAAATTGATTCATTTTAATTTTGATTATGATGTATGTTTGTTTGTATATGCATAGTATCCAGTGTACAATTTAAGAACCTTATGTGAATGTCTTTTGTTTTATTTATTATTTTAGGCTTGTAATAACTAAAATAAAACCTACGTGTCCTACCTTCTCTAAAGTTCTGTTATACTTTTCTTCTCACCTAACTTCTCTCGAATATAACTCAAGCATTCTGTTTTACAAATATAAAATTAGAATAAAATTTAATTTTTTATTATTAAAAAAATTGTAACTAGGAATCGAAGTCATGTACAATTAAAAACGAAAGATGAAGGAATTATTGAAGAACCAAATAGCAGGACCTAGATTGACTAGTCCACCCCTTATGGCTTGAAGGGGTTGAATTACTTAAAGTTATATATCGACATGTTTAATTTACGTTGTAGTATGCATGTTAGGTTTAATTTTTCACCTCACATGCTAAATAACTAAAATTGGTTAGACAATAACAAATCCTTTAAATAAATTTATCAAGTTATATATCGACATGTTTAATTTACGTTGTAGTATGCATGTTAGCTTTGATTTTTCTGAATAATCACCTCACATGCTAAATAACTAAAATTGGTGAGACAATTCCCTTAAATAAATTTATTAAGTCTAGAATAACTAAATATCTTCCAAAAGGACACCTTAAGGGTACACTTCTACTGGGTGAAAGATCAAGTGATTGTTCATATTAGATTCAACTTAACTAGTACACCTAACTCGCTCGCCAAAGCGAATGTAAAAGGTATTAGAGGCAGAGTTAGGGACATGTAATTATTATGGTATAAATGATATGTGGTGTCCTCTACTGAAATAAAGAATCACAATTAATATCTCATGATTAGTTCATGTATAGCTGTTGAATTAGAGATCATAGATTTTTATGATTGGTTTGATTGACCTACCTAATTTGTTAATTCTAACTTGTTCACCAATGTAAAGGGGACAATTAATTTAATGGGATCTTAGCCCTCTAAGGAGTCCACCGGGATTTCTTGAGTCTAATAGAGAAGGCTATTAGCTTGAATAAAATAGTGAGAACATTTTTTTTGACAAAAGACCACGTTAAATAAATATGAAGTTAAAATATGAGTTTAATTTTAGTTTTATAAAATAAACTCAACACACGACCTAATGTTTGAAAATATATTCAAAAACGAGTTTAGGTTGGATATAAAACACCTCGACTAGTATCAATGTCTATGAACTTTACTAGAAAAGAAGAGAATCTTGTATGTTGTCACATAAGATTTACCAGTTGTGCCCAAACTTGATGCTAAAATGAGGGAATATAATCTTTACAAGAAACATGAAAATGGATGATGGAATGGAGAATAGAACTCACATGTTTAATATAATTAAATTGATTAAAAGAGGCAAAACTTTAGACTCATGTATGACAAATAACATGACATTTAACCATGTTGTCTCGTCTCTACTCAAATCCTATGCTAAGTTCATTATGGACTTTCTGAAAGATAACAAGGGAGAACTCATTAAAGGTTTGATAAAGATGGTTATGAATGCTGGCGTACATATAGAATGGCTAAACATGTCAAAACCAGTATGAAAGAAGAGGAAGAAATAAGGTTAACGCCTAGCTAAATTTTGAATCTCAATCAATATGCTAGAAAAAACTAAACTTTCATAAAGGCGCAGTTGGCGAAAGTAAGGTAATTTGCTTTTGATGTGGTAAGCCTTAGCCACTAAAGCAAACACTTTAAAACTTTTCTAGCTAACGAAAAAAGGTAAATTGATTCTTCAACTTTAGGTAAGATTAAGAATTAAACATTTTCTCAAAATCTTATAACTAGATTTAAATTCTTACATTTGTTCGATGTGAAGAAACTGAGGCATAATGGATGCTAGCCGAGAGAAAAGGTAACAGGTAAAAAGTTGAGTTTGCACCAAACCTTAGGTGGGAAATAGTCATTTGGCCTTTAAAAATTTAATTAATAAACAAATATACCATAAAACCCTTTTGGATCGCCATTGTAGAATAATTCATTCACAAACATATTATTAACACTCATAGGATGTTTATAAAATATACCTATGTAAACGGCTCCTTTGACTTCCACTAATTTAGACAGATTACAAGTTTGCTCCCATAACCCAAAGTAGGCTTGAACTTTAGTATTCACACGGAATACGAATTGATTTGAGGTTAAAACCATGCTAAAAAATCTGTTAAAATCATGAAGGTGGTTTATGACTTTTGAATGAATAGTCACATATAGGAATAATAATCGGTGATAGGGTTTTTATTTTAATGCACATAATATGTCCTTTTTGCATCCTCTTGTGAGAAGAAAAATATGTGTGGTGTACGACACCATCCTTTCTATTTTTTGTGAAATTATGAGAAAAGTATATATGTTTATACTTGCAAAGCCTTGTCCATATTGATTTATAATATTATATGAAAAGTTTGTGTTTTATACAAACTCCATCCGTACATATTTTATGTTATATTTGTGCTTGCATATTACATTTAATTGGATGGTATATACATACATACATACATACATACATACATACATACATACATATATATATATATATATATATATATATATATATATCATTATATAATTTATAAATTATTTTATTTTTATTTAAACTTAGTGGCCCACATGGAGTAATTCATTGAGCTTTAATTAATCTAACTAGATAAATTCAATCCAATCCTATACTTTCTCACTTACAACCTTAACCACTCAGAATTATTTCACTTTAGTTCTTAAGTATCATAAAATATACTTTCGGGTCTAAAAACCTTTCTAAGAATCTCTAATTCGGATTCATCTTAGAAAATCTTATACCTCAAAAGTTCAACCAATTTTTTTTTTTTTTTGTGTAACCCATAAGCTCTCCACTAAGTTGGTAATGATCAGATTCATGTCAAACTCCCAATCGCGTATCCATCCGAACACAGACCGAAAGTGGCCTCTAGAAAGACATCATGGTCACCCGATTAGTGGAGTGTCAATATATGACTTCTTAACTTGTTAGTGATATTGTTGCTTATACAATCTGATCCTTTAATTGTACAATATCTCTTCGAGGTTAAGGTAAAGAGAAGTCTCTCCCTTAGAGATCCTTGAGTTACATAGATTAAATTATGTCAACAAGTAAAAAAATATCTGATTCAATATCAACTTAATCCCACTATGACCATAGATTTAATTAGTCATTATCATCTATTAGAGAACCCTAACTGAGACATCAGTTTTCATGCTCGAAAGTGATGAATCCTTTGTTGATCTACCATAACCTTTGTACAAATCTCGATATGGTCAATCATAGCCTTTCTAGTAATCTTCTAACCAAACTACATTAGGCTAATAGAATGCGACATGGTTGAAAAGTTTTGAAAAACTGGACAGCTAAGAGGATTTTACATGTGTCATAATTTGATTAAATTATGTGTCACAACTGGGAGGTCTTCAAAACTGCACAACAAGGACGAATTTACATATGTCACACCTAGATTGGCATTTTGTGTCATAGGTAGGATAATTTTTAAAATTTCACAACTTAGACATTTCAGGCCTTGGACATATGGCATTGCATAGTTGGGACACGTGGTATAACAATGCAAAGTGTCACAACTAGAACACTTGGCAATGATGCAACGATTTGGACACATGGCAAAGAGGCAGAGGAGAAAGTGTCATGGCTAGGACACTTGTTTAGTGTCACAGTTAGAACATCAAAGGCAGATGTGACTTGGACACGTGCCAATGAGACAATAGATTGGCCACACTTCCTTAGACATGTGGCAACAATGCATTAGATACTTACTTGGAGATGACATGTGGTAGTGATGTGTGAAGAGAAAGTGTCATGGATAGGACATTTTAAGCTTCTGTTACTTAGACATGTAGTGTGATGGAATGAGCTAATTGGACAACTTTACACATGGCAACGTTGGGCAATTTACACGTGGCATGAAACTCATGGTTGGAACAATTATAACATCAAGGCTAGACCTTTTGTCTTTTCAAGTAATTTTTATTTCTAGAACTTTGAATGATTAACACACAAGAGAGATATGACCAATATTTTCTTGTTTCAAATATATCTGCAAATTTCACATTTTGTTTATCTTCTAATGCATCCATGCATTCTTTGGATATGTTAACATGTTAAACTTACATTGTTATCATCATTTAAACATTAAGATATAACAATTTCCACAAAGTCATCAAGATATTTATTGAAAGTATCATTTTCCTCCTAAGTGACATCAGGATCAGGCTCAAGGGGTAAGACCCCTCAAAGATATACAACATCATCTCCTAACGCAAAATAATTTGAAGATTTTTGTACTAATAAAATTGCTTCCAATAAGCCTATTTTCCTTTTCAAAAATGGATTGATACATTGGATGTGATATAGTGATTTTGTGATCTACAATTTATAAATAAAAGTATTAGTAACTTTATTTAATTATAAATATTCAATTTAATTAATTAAAATGCTTCCACTATTTTCCTCAAGTTAATAGCCTTTACTATTGTGCTCGAGAAGTTCCAATGAACTTCCTAGTGGGTCGAGATCTCATCACATTAACTTTCTATTTCGCTTTGACGAATGAACTCAAATTAATTGAATAGAAAATTTTCAAATTAATCACCAAAAGCCCATGATCTCAAGTTAGGTGTTATCCTAACAAATCAAGTGACCTCATATGTGACTCTTGGTATCATTAGGGTAAATATTACATATCTCCTTATATCGACAAATGCATTCCCTACTCATACCTCTAACATACTTCACCTTTGTTTTGGCAAATAAACAAAGCACATTAGTTAAGTTAAACCTAATATAATTGTCTCCTAATTTTCCACGTGGTAGAAGTATACCCTTTGCTTTGGCGAACAAGGTTCCAAGGAATAGAGACTTAATTAATGCATCATATTGAAATACACTAATTAAATCTTAGACTTAATATTTAAATTGAGGGTTTTATAAATTAGTTTCATCATATTTTAAACTGTATGTTAGGTGATATTTGGAGAATAAAACCTACACGTACATTCAACAATGTAAAAATAAAAGTTGTCAGTACATAGCTATAACTAATGTCAAACCTTTTGAGCTAAGAGGAGTTTGACAAGTCAACCTAGGTGAATCTTCATCTTCTGGTTTTCACGTTTTTGCTTTCATCTTCAGTCTTCAATTATTACAAGGTTTTTTTCCTAGTTATATAATTCTAAGAAAATAAAAAATGACCTAATATAAAAGAAGAAAGGGAATAAAGGCAAAGCACATAAACCGTATTTAAGAATTACAACCTAAAAGAAATAAATAAATAAAAACAACATCTGAAAAGGTTCACTAGCTATGTATTGGGCACCATGCTTACATGAATCCATACATATACATATCAATTAAAATTGAATTGTAATTATTATTATCCCAAATGTCAAATTCTTTTGGTCCCTGAAATTTTACAAAATTGTAATGCAACCTCAAAGTTCAAGAAAATATCAATTTAGTCACAATTTAATAAAACAAGACTAAATTGATATTTTTAACCTTACTAGATGTGTAGGTGAAATATCTAGTTGTGTATCTAGAATTCAACAAAATTCTAGAATCCCAGCAGAGAGCCACAAGGCACAGTTGGAAACCAACCAAGGTGCACAGTTGGCACCATGTAAAGGTCAAAATTAGACAAGGGATGTCCAGTCGTGCCCTACCATATGGTGTCGAAGAGGTGTCCACTTGGCACCCAATACTTGCTGTGCAAGGTAGTTTTTCTAGATGTCGAATTTCTAGTTTTTCCAACGATAGAAGAAACCTAGAAAATTTTCCTATTCTTGGTGAGCTAGTCACCAGGATGAGGGAATAAGGCACTTAAACTGTATTCACTTCAAAAACAACCTTCGAATCATGCAACAACATGATTCAGGGGCGATTTCGTGTAACAACACGAAACCTATGACGTTCAACATATTTAAAACCTATATATATCAACAAAACTCAAACAAAAATCCAAGAATCATCACTAAATAATTTAACATAGTTTATGTTGTACATGATACTTAACAAATAGTGCAACAACACGAATGCAAATCATTTTTACCAATTTTATTCAGTTTTGATCAATCTCAATTACATACAATCAACATATAAAAATTAATCACATTAACTGTTGGTATAATTTTCATGAAAATTATCTAAATGGTGGCTCTGATACCATTATAGGGATTTTCAAGGTGCTAATAACTAACAGCACAGCGATATTTAAAATTTAAAAAAAGCCAAAAAACTTATTCCTACCTAAGGTATAGTGAAATCTCGAAGTTCCACCTACTAACTTTCAAAAACCTGAACACCCACTTAAAAGCTAATTTCCCTTAAATTCTCAGTTCAAGTTAAGGGGAAAATTGTCACTTAATAAAAAAATTTAAAAAACTAAAAGTTTTATCATATTTTTCCTTCTCAATTTGAAAATCTAACAATTTACCCCCACCCAAAGTTTGAAAAATAGTAATTTCCCTTAGGGTTTTCTTTCCTCTCTGGCGACTTATCCTTCCCAATTGTCGACAAGTCTTCCCTCCCTTTTTTCCCTCTACTGATCGCATCTTTCTTACCCTTTATTTGTCAAAGACAGACACTGTCATCTCCATCTCAGACAAAGACAGAATGTGGCTAGAAAAAAATGTTATCTAACCCTCAAAAGGTGACACCTTGTATCCATGTAGAGCATGAACAAGAAAGAGAAAATCCAAGCGAAAAGGCTACTAAAGCTTTTGACTAGATGCACTTGTTCACAACGGAAAAAGGAGCACAGAAAATGACTAAGGTTTTGTATGTATTTTATGGTATATTCAAACGAAAGCATGCCTTTTATATATATACATATATATATACATACATATATACATATATATATATACACACACAAACATACATACATATATATATATACATACATACATACATACATATATATATATGTGTGTGTGTGTGTGTGTGTGAGTTTACAGTACCATGCATGTGCATGGCCAACACCACGTTTTTACATGGTGTTGCTTGGCACATGCATGTGCATGGTTGGCACTTGTTCCACCAAGTTGCACGGTCGGCTTACATGATGCATGACAGTGCACTTGGTCAAGACATGGTCAAACCAAGCCCTTTTAACACCATTGGGTAAGCCCAATCCATTTGTGATCTCTCTGTCATCCTTAAACACCAAGATTGTCAACAAATAATCCACACTTTTGAGTTTGATTCAACTCCTTTATGCATGTGACTCATAAGCTCTATATCAAAATTAGGTAAGCAATTTTATATGTTTTTGATTTTGATATTGAACACATTTAACCCCATTGGGTAAGCCCAATCCATTTGTGGTCTCTCTGTCATCCCTAAACACCAGGATTGTCAACAAATAATTCACACTTTTGAGTTTGATTCAACTCCTTTATGCATGTGACTCATAAACTCTATATCAAAATTAGGTAAGCAATTTTATGTGTTTTTGATTTTGATATTAAACACATTAAAGGAGAAGTTGATTCCTTGCTTGATTTTCTCACCAGAGAATTTCTTTAAGAGAGGTAAACCATACCATTCAAAAACTCCTCAATCCAAAAACAATCAAAGGTACCCTATGCTAAAAATTTCTAAAATACCAAAACCTGGTTTAAAATTGTTTCCCAAGAAAAAGTACAAAAAAAGATAAAAAAACAAAAAGACATTGCCTAAACAAGCTCTTCTCTAAGCTCCAAAAATCAAAGAATTCAATCCTGAATATAATCTTTTTAGCAAACTCCAAAGATAACTTTGGCCATTATTAGAACAAAAAATACTAAAGGCAAAAAAGAAAAGATTCTAAAACAATTTGAAAAAATTGTTACTACAAATCCAAATGTTTTTAAAAATATGGAGAAAAGTTTTTTAAAAGATTTGAGAAAAGCAATTGAGATTGCCTTTCCAAAAAACAAAGAAATTGATGCTACTACAATTTCTCTTAAAACTCTAAGACCAGGACAAAAATATTTTTGAAAAAAAGTATCGATAACTGTCTTGATCATTGAAGATGAATTTCAAAATGAAGACCAAAAAGTTTTAATAAAAATGTTTTCCTAAAAGGATCTCTTTATATCCTAAGTGATTTTAAAAAAAAAAAAAACTCAAAAGTTTTATGAATTCATCTTAGTGCATTTTGATTCTTGCAAATTCAAACACTATCAAAGAAAAAAATAAAAAAAATAATGATTTCATAACTCATTCATGTCTACATATCATGAAAGTCCTTAGTCTTATTGTTAGGGCAAAGATCTTGCAAAAATTTTTCAAATGTTTGACCTTTTTGGTTATATATATTAAGATTACCAAAATGTCTAGTTTCATGTCCTGCTTTATCAAAAACTCCTAGATAATCTATTTCAAAATAAATACAATATTCAAATTCCCATATTAGTTTATTTAATGGTAGAGGTTATTTAGTCTCATACCATAAATCTTTCCTTAATCTGTCCAAAAGTCTTTCAATTTCTTTAAATCAATTTTCAAATGTTCCCAAAGAAAAGCTCATTTTTCCCCAACCCTTCATTTCTCATCTAGATTTTATCTTTCATAGATCTATTCATGGTATTATGAAATAGTTGGTTCAAGTACCCAAATTCCACAGTTAATAAGAAAGTTCAAAGTCAAATGTTAGAAAAAATATGATCACTCCCATGAAACCAAAAAGAAAATTTAATCATATTTATCAAATATTCCTCAAATAGTAAATGCAATCAACCCTGAAATTGCAAAGGTTTTACAAAGCTAATCAATGACTTCATGTTCGTTTGCTGAAACCCAATTAAAAGAAGAATTAAAACTTCTATCAAAAAGTTTGTTGTCCCAATTACAAGATGACAAAGAATCAAGCAATGAATAATCAAGCTCATCAATCAATTATGCCAAAAGCAATGAGGATGATTGCTTTGGAATCCTCTAATGTTTTCAAAATGATTCAATCAAGACTAATAGCCAAGAAGGCAATAGCTCAAGATGCTAGTGGAAACAATTGCTCAAACAAGGCATCAAATTCAAAATTCTAGTGGATTCTCAAAGATTTGATGAACATTTGATATTGAGATAGTACTGTAAAAATCCCTTGCCATTTGAAGTTATCCAAATGATACCCATTGGGTTAAAAACAATCAAAGAAAGTGACATTCACCTGACTTTCCTATAAGCAAAAGCAAAAGAGATAAGAGCAAAGCACAAGATTCCCTTAACAAAATTTCAAAAAAAAAATTTAAGTTTTAGACATATTTCTTGCAAAATTTGTAGGATGAAGCAAATATTCAAAAGCAAAGGCTACATGATGGTGCATTATTTCAAGATTCCCTGTAAAGCTACAAAAAAGGTGCATTATTATGTTTCATTAATAATTCAAAGCTTGAAATATAAATAGATTGTAAGTTCTCGTTGGAGAACCAAGCATTTCTTTAAGCTATCCTTTGAGTTCAATAAAATTCTCTAAAAAATTTTCTCATCCACATTCTATGAAGAGTTTAGATTAGCAAGTAGAAAGTATTCAAAATTTCAAAGTTTCAATCATTTTCAATATTTCAATGTATTCCAATTGCATACATTATATCAATTGTTTTCAAATTTTAATTTTATATCAATCATCATATTTTATCATCTTCATCCACGATAAGAAGAAACCAACACTGGAAGATTTGACAAGGGAAATTCAACAAATTAAATTAGAAATCAATCAAATAATTAACAGAACAAAAGATTAATTCACAAATAATTAATTCGTTAAGAAAAGGAAAAGAGAAATAGATTGATGACATTTTTGTTTACAACTTCTAATAGGAATTCTTGATCTTTAGTTAAAACATTTATCTCATTTTCACTTAAGTCTTCTATTTCATCAATTTGAATACTTGAGTCTAATGTTACTTTTTAAGAAGATTCGCTTTCAGAGGATTCTACTATTAACATTTCTATTTTGGTTAGAATTTCTTCATTTAATTCTAATTCTTTAATTTTTTTGCTAAATTGACAGTTTTTGAAAGTATAACCTTGCTTTCATCTTTGCTTATTTTCATTCCAACTTTTTGAACAAAACTACATAATTTTCCATAGCTTAGGTCATCATAAGGTATTACTCCATATTATTTTCTAATTTTTTTCTCTAGCCATTTCTTCCAAAATATTTGTTAATTTTGCTAAAAATTTCACCTTTCAGTAAGCTTTCTCACTATCCGGCATTTGTAATACTCTTGTAAAGAAGGTTTCTTTATACCATCTATAATCATGTAGAGTTTTACATTTTCAATTCATTAATGTTGTTTGACTTTTATCTTTAATATTTGTAGGATCTTCTACAAAATAATAGATAATTACAAATATTAAAGTATTTACGACATCTTGGATAGTTTTTCCTTTTTCATCTAAAATTTGTGTTCCATTATCTTCGATTTTTACAATATCTAATATTAGATTTTGTTGTTCTTCTTTGAGATGGTTGTCCTACCAAGCTTTCAAGGAGCCGGTAAAGCCAACAATTAATAAGTGGGTTGTTGCCTTGTCTAAAGAATTAAATTTTGTTCAATAGGCATTTTGACTATTGTCATTTGTTGTAATACTGTAATTAGACATTCCATCTATGTTCCATTGTAAATTGAATTGGCATTATATCTTTTTTGTTTAATTAGTGGTGATTCTTCTAATACGAGGTCGAGTGTCAAAGCTCTTGGATAATATATTTATTGGGGTTTTCTCCAATTTATTTTATTCATTCGTATTGAATTTTCTTCTTGAGGCAATCCTAGATAGAATCTTTCCAGAAAACTCCAAAGGTGGTTTTGGCCATTGTTGGAATAAAAAAATACTAAAGGAAAAAAAAGAAGATTCTAGAACTGTTTGAAAAAATTGTTATTACAAATCCAAATGCCTTTGAAAATATGGAAAAAAATTTCTTATAAAGATTTGAAAAAAGCAATTGAGATTGCCTTTCCAAAAAACAAGGAATCTGAAGCTGTAAGACCAGGAAAGAAATGTTCTTTTAAAAGAAGCATCAATAACCATCCTAATCATAAAGGATGAATTTCAAAATAAAGACCCATAAGTTCTAATAAAAAATGTTTTCCCAAAAGGATTTCATTAAAACCCAAGTGATTTAAGAAAAACTCAAAAGTTTTATGAATTCATCTTGGTGGATTTTGATTCTTGCAAATTTAAACACTATCAAAACAAAAAAAATCCACTATCAAAACAAAAAAAATCCTGATTTCATAACTCATCCAAGTCTGCATATCATGAAATCTTCAGTCCTTTTGCTTGAGTCAAAGATCTTGCAAAACCCAAAAAAATTTCTCAAAAGTTTGACCCTCTTAGTTTTATGTATTGGGATTACCAATATGTCTAGTTCTATGTCCTGCTTTGTCAAAATGATCAATTCAGATACTCTTGGATGATCTATTTCAAAAGAAATACAATATTCAAATTCTCATATTGGTTTATTCAATGGTGGAGGTTATTCAATCATATACCGTAAATCTTCCCATAATTTGTCCAAGAGTCTTTCAATTTCTTTAAATCAATTTTCAAATGTTCCCAAAAAGAAGCTTATTTTCCACTAGACCTTTATTTCTCATTAGATTTTATCTATCATGGATTTGTTTATGTGATTATGAAATTATTGGTTCAAATATCCAAATTCCACAATTAATAAGAAAGTTCAAAGTCAAATGGTGGGAAAAATATAATCACTCCCATGAAATGAAAGTAAAAAATTCAATTATATTTATTAAATACTCCTCAAATGACAAATGCAATCACCTCTAAAAATTGCAAAGTTTTTACAAGGCAAATCAATGGCTTCATTTTCCCTTACTAGAGCCCAATCAAAACAAGAATTAAAACTTCTATCGAAAATTTTGTTGTCCTAATTACAGGATAACAAAGAATCAAGCAATGAAAGATCAGACTCATCAGTCAATTATACCTAAAGCAATGAAGATTACTACTTCAAACTCCTCTAATATTTTCAAAATGATTCAATTTAAACAAATAACTCAAAAAGGCAATGGCTCATGATGTTGGTGCAAACAATTGCTCAAACAAGATATCAAGTTCAAAATTCTAGTGGATTCTCAAAGATTTGATGAATATTTAGCATTAAAAGAGTGTTGCAAAAATCCCTCGTGATTTGAACTTATCCAAATGATACCCATTGGTTTAAAATCAATTCCAAAATTAATCAAAAAAAAGGTGACATCCGCCTTTCCTTCTTATATGCAAAAGCAAGAGAGCTAAATACAAAGCACAGGTTTCCTTGAACAAAGTTTCAAATCTTGCAAAAGCTCCAAGATGAAGCAAATGTTCAAAATCAAAGGTCGCATCACACACACACACTCACACAAGGATTTCGCATTTACGACTAACTTGGTATGTTGAAATTTGGAAGCTCTCTTTTTTAATTTCAACTTTACTAAGCTGAAATTGGACCTTATTGTAACTTTGAAAGCTTAAAAATTCCTTTTCGCAAATGGACTAAGGTGGGGTGAAGTAGGGTCACTTGACTTTTTTTAAAAAATCCATAAGTTTAGATAAATTATCTATTTACCCCTTATATTAGTTTCAATTCTATAATATAATATGTCCCCCTTTCCACTTTGAAAAAAAGTGTTATGCACTCACTCTCTCCATTCAAAATGAAAATTGTTGTCAATCACTCCTCTCCTCTTAATTTTTGCCAACGCTAACTGTTAAAAATTTCAATAGAGCTCTATAAAAGATTCCTAGAAAACAACTTTACAACATGCCCTAGAGATGAAATCACATTGAGGTTGTGATATTCCATCCAACCGTATATCAAAAAATGTCTATATATGTTATTTTGTAGTTTAATGAATTTGATCAATGGTTTAATGATAACTTAATTGTTTATAAGGGTGTATATGAACTAAATGGAGTTTGAATTCCCCTTAGCCTGAGTTTGATTTAAATGAAAAATAATCTAACTCGATTTCATTAAGTGAAAGTTAAGGTTGACTTAATTTTAATTCGAATAAAAAATGATTAGGTTTGGTTTGACCTTAATTTATAGCTCAAATCAGTGACTCAAATTTGTTGCTCGAGTTCGTAACTCATTTATAAAACATTTTTTTTCCTATTATATAATAAAACAACATCATTTTATCAATGAGTCATAAAACTCGTTTATAAAACAATATTGTTTTCCCTATTATATGAGTAGAAAAATATCATTTTGTTAATGAGTCACAAATTTAAATCATCAATTCAAGTTATGAATTTAAGTCGAACATGAGTCATACACCCTTTTCTCGAGTTACTTTGGTTTATAATTTGACTTGAAACAGAACTGAGTCATGCCGACTTTCAAGACTGAACTAACTCAGTTTGATCCTACATTAGTTGTTTATATAGAGAATTATTTATTTGATAGTATTAACAATGAAATAATTTTACAATACTTTCAAATGATGAAATCACGCCGAGAACAATTATCAATTAATGAATATTTTATCAATATAACTATTTACATTTATTTTAATTTAAATTTTATTTATATTATTTTAATAATGGCCCGTTAAATTTCATTTTTGGCTGTGTCAGCGCTGGTACAAAGTAATAAACAGAGAATGATTGTTATGCCATTAAGATAGTAGTTATTTGGTTGTTTAAAGCAATTTGTTACTGTGATTTGCAACGATCCACTTGCAACTGAGTACATAGTGTTAGTGTTCACTTGTTCATAAACCATTGGACATATCATTACCCTGAAATGGCTGAAATTAAAATATTCCAGATTTTGAAACTGGTCCCGTGATAACAATATATAATTTACATCAACCAATAAAGAACCCCGATATTTCAGATTTAAGTACAGTTCCTTAATTCATCAGCAGGCCTTCCAATCATTTACATTGATTAATATAATATGCACCGAAACTTCTGCATCAACTGCAGAGGGAGAATGAAATACTAATTAAATACAAGAAATTTTCATCTTATGAACCGAAAGCTTTCTCCAAAATATAACATCATCCACCTGGAGACTAGCTGAAAAGGAAGAGACTCAAATAGCCCCTGCAGTGCTTTTATTTTAGGAGCATGGGATTATGAGTTCATTTCCAAAATTTTAGGAGACCACCAATCTAGCATAAACTCTCAGTTAGTATAAAAATTAGCTCTTCATCTGATTTTGGTTTGAATCTGTATATTCCTCGATACCATATTTTTGGTACACCAGAAGTTGATTCTCATCCCACCATTGTTCAGCTTCCTTCTCTGTGAATCGCTTTCGGCTACAAAATATAGAAGCAAGTAGAAACAACTGTCAACTCAACTCTTATTTTGATCAATACAGGCAACAGATTATAATGCACACAAGAATTCTACCAAGACAACTAAAAAGTAAACTTTCAAAACATATGGGAGATCAGTTGATTAGAAGTTACCTAAACCTTACGCGCTTTAACCCCTTCTGCCCACTTTGCAAAGTTGTAAATGTGATGTATATGCCAGGTTCACACTGTTCCACCCATTCGGGCTTGGATGACTTAGGTCCCTTCTGTTGAGGTTCTGCTTTTGCAACATGTGAATCTTCAACTGATCTTTTATTGTTGTCATCAGGGAAGTCTCTCCCATACACTGATTTCAAAGTGTCGGAAAACAAGATAGGAGAGTTAAACAGACAATCTACTTTCCTGTCTTTTGGTAATTTAACTTCCGGAAGCATATTAGTATCAGTACACATATGACATGCAGTGTCAAGCTTGGGACTATTATTCCGTACAGTAGTGACTTGTGGAAGATTTGCAACCACCCCATCTTTGGCTTCTGTTCCGGCAGAGACTTTTTCTGACATTGTATGAAGCTGCACCAGTAAGATTAATATCAAAGACCGCTGAGAATGCAGGGAAGAATTATATAAAAACTCATTTCCAGTAACAGGGCAATTGATCTCCAAATATATGAACTATATTTTTAATTCTTTTTGTTGGCAATCCTTAAATTTATATTATTCATAACCATAATAACCCTTTAGCAACTTTGCCACAATGATGAAACCCTTAGCATATGATCATATCAATGTTTTAATGAGAACTTTTCCACCACATTCTTGCAAACCTCTTCATCTAATGGACTGCGAGCACCTATCTTCAAGTTTCTCAAATTCTAGTTTGTTACACCCTTAAATCCCTCTAAGCCTCTTTATTTCTCTCTTCTATAGTGAGACCTCAATAAAAAAAATTCTTATGTATGAACCTAGATATCAAAGAACAAGTCCAAGGTTCGTCCCCAAACAAACAATCTGGATTACATAATTTCTAACATTTACAAATTTCATAGAATCAAAAGGCATAAAATATCATTATCTCAAAAAAAAAAAAAAAAAAAGGATAATAAAACTAGTGGAGTATTAGAACTTATAAAGAGAAGTTCTATATTCGAGCCTCTGCCATGCTTGTGAAATCCTCTGATGAGGTGTAAGTCTTTCACAAGTTGCAAAACAAATATTTTCATCACCCCATGTAATAGCAAGAAAAGTAAAATTACCCTTATTGCCAAAGCTTTTATAATCTCCTTTGCTGCTTTACACTTTGCAGCCTCCTCCCTCGCAAAAGACCAGGTCTCCTCAATTTTTTGTTGGCAATCTTGAATCTTGTGTTCACCAATTTGACATTGCATTTCAAGACTCTTCGCCTGTAGTGAGTAAAGGACTCTTAGTTGAATTAGTGCATGCCTGAGACTACACTTAAAGCACTCGAAAAATAAACAAGAAAATATGAAATATAACTTATAAACAACCTGAAGAAATGGGGAATTTCAGAAAACCAATAACTGAGTTTGACATTATAAAATGTAGTATTACTAACACCTAACGTTTTGGCTAAGCAATGATTAGATGCTAATTGGTAAGCATGTAAACCTTTCAAGACCATAGCCCCTAGCAAAATCTCAATGAGTTCGGTTTACTAGTATTCATATTTGAAACATAATGAATTCCCAAACACAAAATGCAATTCTAACCCTATACCTACTAATTGAAGAAAAACATTATAATATTCCTACGCAGAAATACTATGAAGGAATTTGGGGTAAAGGAAAGCATAACAAGGGTTGAAAACAATGAAAGGAAAAGAAAACAGATGACCAAGTAAATGTTTTAAAAGAGGTGGTGGTTGATTACTTTTTCAATTTGTGTACTTAGCAGCAATTTGACCCAGTATACATTAATAATTCATAAGTGTTTATTCATAGAAGTTGGAATACAGAAAGCTTCTGGTGGTTCATTGAGAAGACAGTATAATTCAATAAAGTTTTACCTCTGTTTTAAAAAAATTAAACACATTGGTATAGTTCATACTCTTTCCAATGTTCAAACCAATTTTAAAATAATCTATTCAAGTCAGATCCAGTTTATAGACAAGGGAAGTTTTTCACAAAAATGGAATAATATTATATAGGCTTAATACCATGATTGAGAAACTGTTAGGACTAGTATTTAGGTGAAATAAATGGGATTAGACAGTTATGAGCATATATGGTATGTATGGGCAGTTATGAAATGGGATTCGGTAGTTACGAAACATGTATGGACAGTATACATAAGAGTTAGAATTGCAAAAGAGGAGGAAAAAAATTAGGGTTTTTAGGCAGTCTTTGAGCTGATGTGGGAGGTCATCAGCTCCTTTAATTGTCAGTTTATCCACTTGTAAATCCCCTCATTTTTTGTTTATTTGTTTGTGTTTTCCATTGTTTCTGTAGAAATTGGCTGGGAACCGATCAGAAACCAAACCACAAAGTTAAGTCATGAGGCAAAATGCATATCAAACTCAAGATTTAATCAATGTGGGATTCTTAAACAGGTAGTAAGTCAAGTTGTAGTCTATGAGCTAAAAGGCAGACACAGTGCAAATTTCGGCAACCATAACAGTTTGATGTTACCAACATTACAGGATCACTACACAAGATTACAAGATAAGATGTGCTATAGTGTCCTAAATTGCTATGGCCTAAACCATATATAAGATATTGTTATCCTTTGGGTGTGCCATCGAGCCAATTTTTAATCATTTGTGTGTGTCTATAAACAGAAGAAAAACAAGAAACAAATATGATATAAGCAAATACTGAGATGTAATCTTAACTTTAAAACTTTGAAACATAAATGGAGCAATCACCTCAGCTCTCAGCCTCTGAACTTCATCAGTGAGTGTCTTGTTTGATTCTGACAAGACTTTGTCTTCTTTAAAGGCAATGGAAATACTAGAATTTGATTCAGCAGAAAGTAGCAAGTGAGAAGACACTTGATTATTCGAAAGAGGAGCTAGTGCCAGAGAATTATCAGCACAGTGCATTTCAAATTGGATTGGACATGGGACTTGCCCCCACCTTTGCAATCCTAAGTGTTGCTGCCTTTCTCCTCTAGTTTTCAAGTTTTTTGGATCCCTAATTTTGCTTTCAGCATCACAAATCTGTTTACCTGAAAGTAACTGACCCCTTGCAGGAGTCAGTTCTCCCCTCTCTTCCTCTTCTTCAAAAAAGAACCCTTGTGATTTCAATAGACTCCTTGGACTACGATTTTCCAATTTTAGCAATCTTCCTGAATATGTGGCCTTCTGCAGATGGTTGAAACATGTATCACAGACACGAGAAGGCTTATCTCTATTTGGTGTCAAAGCTGCATTCGTAACTTTTTTCCTACTACAAGCACTGCAAAAGAGAAGACCACAATTATAGCAGTTACGCTTCTTCCTCCTGAAACCAAAAGGCATTTTACAACCACTACAGGCTGATTGATCACTAACAGTGATAGATCTGTGTAAACAAATTGCAGCAGTTAAACTAGTTCCACAAACTACGCTCTCCACCTGCCTATCTCGCAAAGCCTCAACAAAAGCTGGTGAGTTTCTATCTTGAATATCACCTAATCCTAGCTGTCCATTTACATTCTTCCCCCATGTGTAAACATTTCCACGTGAAGTTAAGACAGCAATATGATATGATCCCAATGAGATTTCCTTAACAAACTCCTCTTTTAGCTTCCCTTCAACAACTGTTATTGACTTATCCTTGGCCTGTGGGTTCCCTAACTGTCCATGCACAGCACTCCCCATTGTATAAACCTTCCCTGAACTGGTAAGTCCAACTGTCAACATTCTGCCACAGGAAACTTGAACAAAATCAAAATCCACAAGTTGTGCAATGCACGTTGGTAAAAGCTTTCTCTGTCCATCAGCATGTCCAAGCCTCCCTTTATCACCATCACCCCATGTGAACAATTTTCCGCCAATGGCAACAGATTTGTAACGATTAGCCATGATCTCCACAATTGCAGCTGTATGCCATGGTCCACATGCAACAGATTTTACCCTTAAACCCCTTAGAGATTCAACTTCTTTTGGTTGGAAAACATTTTGCAGATTCCCATGCCCAAGAACCCCAAAAGTTCCATCTCCATACGTAAATAACTGACCAGAGAAGGTGACAATTGCTGTATGCCACTCCCCACATGCTACCTTTGCTATAGTTACACCATCTAAAGGGCCACAAACTTTACGAGGAAGCCAGTGGCTTCTACTTCCCATTTCACTAACCAAATCAGCACCATGATTATTGTCCCCCCATATATACAGTTCACCAGATTTTGTCTGAGCACATGTTTGATATTCACCACATGACACAGACAGAACAACTACCCCATTCAGGGATTCAACAAGCTTTGGGTAGCTCATATCCACATTAACTTTGTGCCCGAGCCTTCCACCTTTCCCCTCTCCCCAACAAAAAACTTCCCCTTGTTTTGTAACTAAGGCTGCATGTTTCCCCCCCAAAGCTATACTTTGTACGTCTAACATCTTGGTTGATTCTAGCAATTTAGGCAACAAAGCATGAACCCCCTTTTTATTTTGGCTAGTACAACAGTCACCAGCACCACAAATATGTCCTCCATATACTGCTTCTCCCCAGATCATGATATCCTTCAGAACATCTTCTTTTTCTAGTAGAGGTGACCTGTGAGTAGGCGCTACAAACCTCTGAGACTTATTCTTTAGGCACTCTGTGCTATTATAATTCAAACCCCAATTCTTGAAATTGTCTGTTTCACTGCAGTTAGAGTTAGAAGTTGAGATGTTCGCTACATGTTGCATATGTAATAAGCTTGATTCAGATGAATAAATGCTTTCTGAAGAATATGATAAGCCATCAGAAAAACACCTTTCTGAGAGTGAGAGGGAAGGACTGCCACATAAGCTGTGTACCTTCAAGATGAAACATATTGAACCCCATTAAATATAGGGTAAGACTGCATATTTTCTTTAATCATGACCAGATAAAATGTCATCTTCATTGTCAACAAACAGAAAAAGAAAATCAATATATTCTTGGTCACACTCTTTAATCATGAAGATGATATTATGTCATATTTCTTTCCAAATTGAGGAGAAGAAACAAAAAGTTCACATGGATAATCAGACTGTCCACCTTAACAACTATAGGAAAATACATATCAGTGACAGTCAGTTGTTGAAAGGAATGTACATATATATATATATATATATATATATAGAGAGAGAGAGAGAGAGAGAGAGAGAGAAATTTTAAATATACAATATCTGAATCCATTTGTAATCCAGCCATCAGATTTCATTCATCTCAAACACTAAAAAATTATCATAGCAGCATTGTCTTATCATCCAATAATTTTCACTGAGGTATATACACACACATATTTTATATATATTAAAAAAATTATTTTACTCTAGCTGTACATGCATCAGTTTATCCAGCAGCAGAATTATTTTTTGTGTAAGCAAGGTCATGTAAACTGTAAAATGTATTATTCTAAAATTTCATTACTGTTATGAAAAAGGCAAAGCAGGGGAACAGAATATACACATAGACCAAAATCAGGATTTAGGAGATGAACAAAGGACTAGGAGTAACAAGGATGCTCTCAGAGAAAATAAACCCAAACGCATAATACAAAACATATGTTCCTACATCTTACATTTAAAGTCATATCAAAGTCACAAAATTGGAATAACTTCGTGGATTAATTTGAAACCATGATAGAGCAGTATCTCTTAAAGTAACACAGGAATAGGATGGTATCTGAAACCTAAGAATGGTCTGTTACATACCTTCTCTTTTCTTTTCTTTACTTTTTTTTAATTGGAATTACTGACTAACTATGACCATGCCAACAAATCATATTCTATACTACACATTCATTTTGAAGATGAAAATCACAGCTACCAATAAATATTTAGTACTTGCTAGTATCTTATACAGCAAACTACAAAGAGTTGGAGTATCTTAAACCTGAGATAATTCAGTGGCATCCTCTACAAGCCCTAGATTATGTTTCCTTCTGATATAACTAGCTGGACTATTAACACAGCTCTGTATTCCTCTTTGGCCCCTCAAAGAAGTGTACGGTCTGGGACGGTGACACCTCAATATCACAGCTCTCAAGCCAATAAACCATGAATCAGCCTGTACTTTGTCCTTGCATATCTATGAAAAGGTAATAAAGGAAAGATAATGAGGTACCAATCTTGGCCGAGAGAGGAAAATTGAAATGGGTAAAAAAAAAACAAAAAAGATGTGCAAATGGACCAACAAGTTTTATTACCAGATCAAGTGAGCATTCGCCATTCGCATAGATAAGTGAAAAAGACTGCAGCTCTCTGTCTGGTTGAAGTTGCCTCTGAAAATTTATCTGCCAAAGGTAATTTACTAGCATATAAATGAAAAGTGCATCGGTGTGATGCAGTATAACCAAAAGAATTCACATAAGAAAATCACATTTGCTACATACAGTCCTCTGCCCAGTAACAATCTTTGTAACTGAGCTTAATCTCAATTGCTTTTCTCTCTGCCCTGAATACCAAATCAAGAATTTTTCATCCTGCAAAATAATTGAAGTCGCAAGCATCCATCTTAAATTTTTACAGTGGTTGTTAAATGGTACTGATGCAAAGAAGAAGAAAATGACTTTCCAGGAGATCCAATTGTAAATGTCACAGAAATGTGACATTGGTCAGCTCATTACAAATATGGTGCAAATGAAAGCATTATCTAAATGGTTTATACAGAGCACACAGATGTTTGATCAAAGAATATATATTTTCATCTATCATATCAGTAAGTAGATGACCAAAAAATTCCATAAACGAATCACACAGTCCAGAAACTCTAAAGTAAGCTTTATAGTAGTTTTTCATCGACCAAATACTGTTAGCTGATATACTCTCATGGATTGGTTATCTTTCTTTACCATACTTAATAATGTTTCAAAAGCATTTAAAAGATACTATTCATAAAAGGAAGTTATTCAGTCGAGAACAGCAACAGATAATTCTGTAAACCATAGTTATAATAAATTTTCTGTAGTGTGCAATCCAAACAGTGGTAAGTTCTGCTCCACAGTTTCATTGAAAAACCCCTCTTGAGTACAATCATAGTTCTTTTACAATTCAACCACCCCCACTAATTACGTTTAAAAATATAAATAAAATAAAATAGTAATTATATGTCAGTGACTTTGAACAAATAATCAAAAACAGCCTTCTTCAGAGGTGAACAAACCGATTATTGTTGTGTACAACACAATGCCTAAAGCATTCAACTTTTCTCAGTCTTCATATCAGTTCAGTCTATTGCAAGAATTTATGTAGATATATTATACCTTAACAAAACACTTGAATACAAGCAGATGACAAAAAACAATTATTCTAAAAGAAATGTAGACAGCAGCTAATTAGCAGACAATGGTAAAAAAAAGTAAGGAAAAAAAAACAGAAAAAGAAAGAGGTTCCATGTCCAACCCTAAACACGTGTTTATGAAGTTCCAAATGGATTTTTAGTACTCAAGTTTTCTGTGCAAAATTAAACATAAACTCTGAAAAATCACAAAGCACTAGCATGCAAAATAAAGTTACCAAGGAGAGCCTGAAAGGGCAAAATTTGGGCTTCCCTCTTCTTCCACACTTCAAAAGATGAGAACCCTTCTTTATAGATAGAATTGCCTGCCCAAAAATCCCAATAAATTTGCAAGACAAAATCAGCATTTTAATTTACAAACACTGAATCACTAGTTTCAGAACACAAAGAGGTGGTGGAATTATTGCAAAAAGATTTATTTCAGATAACATCGTAAATAACAACAAAAAAATGAGAACCTGTTCAACAGTCCTATCAAGAGGAAGTGTAGTTAAGAAATCTTCTTCACCCATTTTTGACAGAGAATTTCATCCAAGAAAGAAAGAGACACTATTTAAGATAATGGGAAGAGACAAAGGATGCAGAATGAGGAAGATGTTTGTTTCCCAAGAAAGGAACCTTAACAGGAGAATGAATGTTCAAGTAAGAAAAAGAAAAGCAAAGAAAGAATGCAGAGGAATGATTGTGCAGAGAGTATCAAATTCTATTCTCTAGATAAATTTGTTGTCTTTCATTCTTTATTCCATAATGGAATAAAGAAACTAAACACAATCACTGTATAATTTACGGGGTTGATATGGGTGCTGGCTTCCGTTCTTAGAGATATGTGCACAGGCGAGAGAGAGAGAGAGAGAGAGAGGACCTTTTGTAATAAGTAAGGAAGACTAAACAGTCGAAACCCATGTGCACGTGTACGCTGTTCTTACTTTGTGTTAAAAAAATATATATAGCTTTGTTTTTGTTTTTGCTTTTGTCTTTTTGTTTCTTACTATCATTTTTTTATTGCTGTTTAGAATTATGCGCTTTTTGTTTAATTTATAGTCAATAAAATAGTTAGGCCATTCATGACTTTCCTTTACCCATCATTTTGTTCATCCCCATTATTGGTTTAATTTTTTAATTGCCCCACATTTTCAAAGGTCTCACTTATATCATTTGACCCAAAATTCGATTAGGTTTGTTCAAAGTATTACATACCCTGGCTTTTTAATTATTTTTACTGATTTTTTTATTTTTAATTGTGTAACCAAAAACTTTTATCTTTTTTTGGGATGACAAAAATTTTGTACTTAAAGTGCTTTTAAAAAAAGCTTTCCCTATGAAAAAAAAAATATGTTTAGAGCTTTTATAATTTTCTAATATTATGTTAAATATATTTTAAATATTAAAAATTTGATAAATATTATATACAGAGAACTCTAACTTTGATTGACAAAACAAATATCCAAAAATTTCCCATGGTTTTAATTTAGTCTTCCGTAACCCAATAGAAAAAACGTGAAGAAACTTTTGAGATATTTATATAATTGTATAAAAACAAAAAACAAAAACCAGAGGATAGAAAAGCCTTCTGAACTGTTTTATTGATACTGATCCCAATCCATCTACCCTTACATAGATTTGAAAAAAAAAATTACCATTAATGATAATTTGAATGATAAAAAAAAAATTATGTATAATTTTAAATTTTTTTAATAATATTTAATTATAGGATCAATCAATTGATCTGAGATTTAATAATATTAGCTTCGGAGCAGTCTAATTCAAATAGGATTCTTTATCAAAAAAATAAAAAAATATTAAATGTGGTGTAATTATAAAATGATCATAATGGAAGGATGCATATAAAATTAGTTACTAAGATAAGGGGAAATAATGAAAATCATAATTAAAATACAAAATGCTCTACACGCTCTTGAATCCTATTATGTGTGACACATACTATTTTATAATGAAATTGTACAGTGTGTAAAGAGGGGCCTTTTTGATAAATTACCATGTGCAATGCCTTAGGGCTTTATTATTAATATTTTACTATGTGTGGCGCACGCGGCTTGTTAATATTATACTCTCTCTTTGGTCATCGAATTTTTACCATGTATGATAAGAAGGGGTTTGTGTATTTTACATTTAAAGAGTTAATTAATATATTTGTCAGACAATTTTAATGAAACACGTTAAATTTTGCAAAATTGTAAATTATGGAAATTCGTATATCCTAATACGGTTTTATGTTCAATGAATAATTTACATTGACGTAAAGATCCGATATTAGTCATTTTCACGATATCATTTATCCAAGCATTGCACTTTGATTAGGAGACCTTGAATTCTATGTTTTTCTATGTTAGACGGGAAGAAAGAATTTTCTTTTTCAGTATTTTTATACATTCATCTTGCAAGGGAGAAAGGAGTTTGCCTATATTCTCCTATTTTATAGTTGTCGAGACATACATACATACATACATATATATATATATATATATATATATATATATATATATATATATATATATATATATATATCTCCAATTGCTCTCAACCCCCACCAATTGTCTTTTGGTAGTTGGTTCCAAGTGGATTTGATTGACTCGTCATGGGTGAATCCGAAATCAATATCTCCTACTCACACACAATGGAAGATCCAAACCAAATACTCCAGCACCTAGAAATCTCATACAACAATTTGTTTCATATTTACAAATGTGTCATGTGAGCTCATGCACTTGGGAGCTAATTATTATGTATCTGTCAAGAATAATATAGTTGTTTCAACCCAAATAAAATATTAGTTTCGTTGCACCTTAGACTTACTCGATAACACTAGCCCTCTTTAATCATTTTATTATCATTGTGTTATTTTCTTATATATTCATGATCAAGTCTATTCTCTCTCATGAGTGATAAGATCAATTGACCAATGGACACACATAATATATATAAGTCTTTCTCTTTTACTCAAAATTCTCAATGAAAACTTAATTATTTTTTAAGTCATGTTCCATAGACCGAATGGTGTGTGGTCATAGGTGTCAAGCTAAGACAATAACATTAAGAGTAAATATCAAACAATAATAAAAAGTCTAAAAGTACCAACATGAGGTAAACTTCATAAAGTCTTACACAGTGAGAGAACAAGGATTCATCCTCTCTCTACTTCAATTGCTCATCTTATTTATACACACATGGTATGAATCATGTATTATAGTGTATATTATTCATAAATGTCATTACATATACACTGTACAAATCTTAGTTTAGTTACTACACCAAACGTCTAACTTAAGTTTTTAATCATCTTTCCGAACTTGCAAGTATTTATATTTATTAAGAACTCACATTTGGCAACAAGTTATTTGGATGTGGGGAATCCAAATCGGTCAATATCAAATTTATCTATTATGACCTTATCTTGATTGATCATCATGTGGCCTTATCTTGATTGTTTATTAAAGTGACATTTTGACTCTAATAATTATTTTCTTGAGAACTATGTCTCTCATTAGCATGCTTTCTCAGTGTCACTTTTCTCAAGAATTATATCTCATTTTAGCTCGTTCTCTCAATGTCAAAGACGATTGCTCATGTGAGTGATTCAATCTCTAACTTCTATGACATTGTAATGTTGTTGAGCTTTCAAACAAAAGCAATATGTATACAGTGAAAAACCAAATAATTTCATGATGCAAATTAAAAACAAAATGAAGTTAAATTCATGGTTTTGAACGTTATGTCTCCAATACAATATATAAACTCAACAACTTATCAATCATAGTCTACACAATCTAAAAGATTTAACATGTGCAAGATATACATTTTTTGAAAAAGGATTGGTCAAAGGATCAATGATCATTCTATGCATAAAAATGTATTGTACATTCACTTTCCTCTTGGAAATGATATCTCTAAAAAGATTTTGTTTAGTGTCGATATGTTTAGTTCTACTATAAAACTTGAAATCTTTTATGAAAGCTATCCCATCTTGATTATATCAACTGACAACTATTACTCCAACAATATCATCCCATTTACCTAGATTCACGAAGAATTTTATTAACTAAACAATTTCTTGCACAATCATTGAACAAGCTATATACTCGGCCTTAACTATGGATAAGGATACGCATGTTTATTTTTTACTATTCTAAGATATAGCACCCTTTTTAGAGTAAGAACATATAGCTAGAAGTTAATTTGCATTGTTTAAATTACCTCCCTAATTGGCACCTCAATAGCATATAAAACGCAAATTCGATCCTGAACAACATAAACAATAATGCATAGTGCCTTTTAAATATACCAAGATCCTTTTGACATTCTTTCAGTGCTCTTTTCCAAGATTTGACTAATATCAGCTAGTTAACTCGACAACTAAAACAAATGTATGGGCATTATGCACTATAGCATACATAAGACACCTAATGACATTTGAATAAAATACTTTTGACATTTTTCTTCTTTCATCTTGAGTTTTGGAACACGTCTCTTGGCTCATTAATTTGTCATTTGACACTAGATTATCAACGGATTTGTAGTTTACTATATTAAATCGTTTTAGAATATTTTGAATATAATATTCTTGTGATAAAGTCAAAAGTTTTTGTGAACAATCCTTCTTAATTTCAATTTCTAATATGTAATCTTCTTACCATATCTTTCAGGTAAAAAGGCATGGACAACTATCCTTCAATGGCCATCACTTCCTCTAAAGCATTTTAAGCTATTAATACATCATCACATATAGAGATAAAATTGCAAATTTGTCATTAGACTTCATCACGTAGACACAATGGTATTGTTTAATAATTTTAAAGTTATAAGACATTATAATCTTAAGAAAAATCAAGTATCACTATCTAGATGACTATTTCAGGTCATACGTCGTTCTAGAAGCTTGCACACTTTGTGCTTCTGACCCTCAACTACGAGGCTATACATTGTTTCACATAGATTTCTTTGTCAAATTTTTCATTAATGAAAATTGTCTTAACATTTATCTAATGCAATTCTAAATCCAAATGTGTTACTATAGTTGAAATCAAATAGATTGAAGTGAACTTTTCAATTGGCAAAAACATTTTTTAATAACCTATACTTTCTAGTTAAGTACAGTTTTTCGTCACAAGACAAAATAGTATTTTTCTATTGAGTCATTCACCTTACGTTCGATTTTGGGATCCATTTGTTCCCAATAATCTGTTGACCAACTGTTGACCAAACGAATCGATTAATCAGGGTTTTCCAATCCGATTACAACCTAAATTTATCAAAGAACCTTATTTTTTCTCTGGTTTAATTCGATGATTTCAACCATCAATCGAAGACTACACCATATGCTTTTTAAGCTCTCTCACCGGTCATCATACTCATAACAAAGTTCAATGCCAAAGTCGTTGGAATCCAGTGAAACAACGACATGAATGACACGACTGTAGCCTATAATTGGGCTTTTGAATCTATCAATTTAGGGTTTTTGATGTGATTTTCAATCCAAATCATATAAAGGACATTCAACAATCAAGCTAACAAGTTTCTAACATCTAATTTCATGCAATTTGGAAAAATTTAATTCATTCCCAAAAATTTGAATTAATGAAAAAACATATAAATCATAATAAATTTACATATAAAAATCATTGGCATGTATTGACTTGATGCTCTGATACCAATGTTGGACAATTTTAATAAAACATGCCAAATTCTACAATACTGAAAACTATAGAAATTCACATACCTAAATATGATTTTGTGTTTGATGAATAATCCACATCGACATAAGGACCCAACATTAGGCATTTTCATGACGCCATTTGTCCAAGCATTGCACTTTGATTGGGAGACCTTGAATTCTATGTTTTCATGTACTAGATGGGTATGAAGATAAAAGTTTTCTTTTTTTGTATTTTTATGCATTCATCTTGGAGGGGAGAAAGGAGTTTGCCTATATTCTCCTGTTTTACGACAGTAATTAAGACATACACACACACACACACACACACACACACACACACACACACACACACACATATATATATATATATATATATATATATATATATATATATATATCCAACTTCTCTTAGTTAGTTTCAAATGGATCAGAACGACCTATCATGGGTGGATCTAAAACCAATAATTTTCTATTATGTGTCATAAGTAGTATGCATAAAATATTTTGTGAAATGGAAATTGTTGACATAATCAAAATGTCCAATATTGTTATTTTGGTTGGATACAAAAGGTAATAGACCATGTTGGCGATATACAAAAAATGGTGAAAATCAAGCTAAATATAACTTACGATGGATTAGTTGGGTTATTGAATAATTACCTACCTTGGTGGATAAACCTTATCTATATGACTATAAGACAAGAAAATTTCATCAATAGGATGTCTTACAACATCAAGGAGGATGATGACATCAATAATCTCTTTGACCTAAGGCAATAATTATGTCTAGTGAACCTCATGATTCATTAATTAGGGAACATTGTTGTTCTCACTTAAGGACCAACATTGATGCTTAATAGTCCAACATGTTTCTCTGCAAATTATCTTTGCAAATAAATATTATATTTGCATATAATCCAAAATGTAAGGAAAAAAATGAACAAAAATTTTAACTGTGCATACACAACTATGTGCGAATTCTTATTCAATTCAAGATTTCACATATACAATATAAAGTACAAATACCTAATTGTGTGTGTCACGCATGATAATTCAATAACTAAGAAGTGCATCTATGCTATGAAGGAATCATAACATATGCATGATCTCAGAAAAATAAAGAAAGAGGAAAAACATTTTCTAAGTTATGCATGTTTTCAGAAAATGGAAAACAAGTGTTTTTGGTTTTATAATAACTCATATGATACAAAAAAGCAAAAAGCATACTTAAAATCCTTACACGCGAGTTGTACTGTGTGGACAGCAAAGAAAGATATTAGTTTTACTGTGTTGACAACAAAAAAATATATTAGTTGTACTGTGTGGACAACAAAGAAAGATGTTAGCTGTACTGTATAGACAATAAAGAAAAAATAGTGAAATATGCGTGTAAGAGAGGATTGTACCTTGTATGGTGACTACGAGTACTGTCTTATGTAGTCTAGACCAGTCAATAAAAATATTTGGCGAACAAAAAAAAAAAGATTTAACAAATATTTTATGAAAGTCATTTGCATTAGAATCATGCATGCAAGCCTATGTGGCTGATGAAGAGTTAAGAAAGATGTACGATCAGAAAATAAAAAAGTCATGGCACTCATACATGCATAAATCATAACGAGTGAATCATATTTGTATAGTAAGAAAACGAATAAATGGGTAAAAGAAAAGAATTATGATATGTGTTTAATGCGTGTTCCATGTTAATTATTTTGTATGTGAATAGCCCAGACACGTTGAGTATGGAAAAAAATTAGTACTGGTATGAAATGCTTTGAGTATTGAGTATGATCTTCTTACTGAGTCATGGTCGCTCACTTAGTTTAATTTAATATTTTACAGGTAAAGAGTTGTAGCAAAGGTTGTCGGGGAGCACTAGTGAGACATGAGGCTGAGGGAGTTTCAACTGGGTGACAAAGTTACCCCCTACAAGCACGTAATGAGATTTGGAAGAAAAGGGAAACTTGCTCCAAAATTTATTGGCCCATTTGAAATTCTAGAAAGAGTGGGCAAGGTGGCTTATAGACTTGCACTTCCACCTAGTATGGATCAAGTTCATAATGTATTTCATATTTCTTTATTGAGAAAGTACATCAGAGATCCTTCACATGTATTGAAATCAGATGATGTGGAATTAAAAAAAGATTTAGCTTATGAGGAGCAACCAGTGTAGATACTAGATAGAAAAATAAAAGAGCTCCAAAATAAGATAATTCCATTAGTAAAAGTATTATGGAAGAATCATAAGGCGGAAGAAGCCACATGGGAGGTTGAACAACAAATGAGAGAGAGATTTCCCAACCTATTTGTTTAAATTTCGAGGATGAAATTCTTTAAGGGGGGAAGAAATGTAACACCCGGATTCAGGTATGTCATAAACTTCACTTCCAAAATTACCCCTAGAGTTGATTTTATAACTTGTTGTTTAAAGAAATTGTAAAAGAATTATAAAAAACTACTAAATGAGCAATAGTTTTTAAAGGGGGTAAAATGGTCATTTTAGAAGGATTTAAGAGACAAAGTGGGAATGTAAATTGAATGGCACACTTGAAATTATATAATGGTGCTAAGGGTTTTTGGTAATTGGTTAAGGATAAAATAGTCATTTTTGGAAAAGGTTAAGGGTAAATTAGTCCAAAATGCTTATAAAACCAACCAACTATTCATTTTCTTCTTCTTTGGCCGAGAATCTCCATAATTTTACTAAAGCTTTTTCTTTAAGCAAACATTCATCAAAAGACCTAGCTAAACCACCTAATTTTCAGAGTCTCCAATTTTAAAAAGTGTAGATCTATCAATTCTGGTAAGTTCTAATGTAAAAAAATTTAATTTTTAAGAGATGTGAAGTTTAGAGTTTTGATGGATGATTATAATTTTGGTTGATTAAGGTTGCTAGGAAGAAGAAAAGAATGAGGATAGACTTAAATCACCTAATTAGCAAAGAAAAGGTAAAAATTTTATACTTTACATACTTAAAGTAATTTGAGTTAAGTTATTTAAATAACCTTTACTTGTATAAGTGTGTAGAGTATTAGAATTAATGTGATTTATACTTAAAAAAATAAAGCAATTCATTAAGACTTATGATGTAATTTTTGGTCATAAGGGTATTTTTGATAATTCATATTCCTAGGGTTAGCTTAATGGATTTTGTGTGTTGAATATATGAGAAATAATGAATTGATGAAAAAATTTGTACTAAGGGTACGCATGTAATTTTTGACCATAAGGGTAAAAGTGTCATTGAATGTGATGTAGGTTAATTTTTGTTTAATTATGTGCATGATATGTAGAATAACCCTTATATTAAGTCTATATTGTATATTTTGAAATTAATTTGATGCATAAGATATATATAAATGCATGAGAAAATAATATGATGTTTGAGAAGGAGTGAAAAGAATAAGGGAAAACAATAAATGGGCATATTTCATATTATGGGTATATATGCATACATGAGGAATCATAGCATTTACATGATTTCAGAAAAATAAAGAAAAAAGAAAAACATTTTCTAAGTTGTGCATGTTTTCAGAAAATGGAAAACAAGTGTTTTTGGTTTTATAATGACTCATATGATACAGGGAAGCAAAAAACATGCTTAAAATCCTTACACGCGAGCTGTACTGTGTGGACAGCAAAGAAAGATATTAGTTGTACTGTGTGGACAACAAGGAAAGATGTCAACTGTACTGTGTGGACAATAAAAAAAAAATAGTGAAATATGCATGTAAGAGAGGATTGTACCTTGTATGGTGACTGAGAGTATTGTCCTATATAGTCTAGACCGGTCAATGAAAATATTTGGCAAAAAAAAAAAAGAGAATTAGCAAATATTTTATGAAAGTCATTTGCATTAGAATCATGCATGCAAGCCTACGTGGCCGATAAAGAGTTGAGAAAGATGTACGATCAGAAAGTTAAAAAAAAAATCATGGCACTCATACATGTATAAATCATAACGAGTGAATCATATTTGTATAGTAAGAAAATGAATAAATGGGTGAAAGAAGAGAATTATAATATGTGTTTAATGCGTGTTCCGTGTCAATTATTTTGTATGTAAATAGCCCAGACACGCTGAGTATGAAAGAGATTAGTACTGACATGAAATGTTTTGAGTATTAGGTATGATTTTTTGCCTTGTCCATAAATATTGGAGCAACTTTGTCACCCGGTTGAAACTCTACTTTTTTCCTTTTTAAATCTGCATAGCTCTTTTGTTTGTCCTGAGCTTGCTTCAATCTACTCTTGATAGTCTTTATATTTTCCACCATCCTCTAGGTTAACTTAGGCCCAAGAACTTGACTCAAATCATCTCGCTCTCCTATGTCATCCCAATGTAATGAGGATCTACACTTTCTTCCATAAAGAGCCTCATACGGTGTCATTTTAATGGTGGATTGGTAACTATTATTATATGCAAATTCTATCAATGGAACCATTTCATGCCAAGTGATTTTGTAATCTAAACAATAGGCCTTCAACATATCCTCTAGTATTTGATTCACTCTTTCTGTCTAGCCATCTGTTTGAGGATGATATGTTATGCTAAATGCCAACCTAGTACCCAATGCTCTTTGTAAACTACCCCAAAAAGCTAAAACAAATCTGGGGTCTTTATCCGACACAATAGTTTTGGGTACGCCATGTAATCTCACAATCTCCCGTCCATAAATCTTGGCAAGTTGATCTGAAGTAAAACTATCTTTCACTGGAATAAAATGTGTCGATTTAGTTAATCTATTTACAATCACCCATATGCATTATAACCTTATTGTACTCGAGGTAGGCCAATGATGAAATCTATTGAAATATCTTCCCACTTCTATTCAGGAATACTAAATGGGTGAAGCAAACCCGAAGGTCTTTGATGTTCGGTCTTACCCTATTGACATACCAAGCACTTGGCTACATAGTCACCAATATCTTTCTTCATACCTATCCACCAATAAGTTTTCTTTAAATCTTGATACAACTTTACTCCCCTAAGGTGGGTAATGTAAAGTGTATCATGTGTTTCACTCATGATTTTCTTTTTCAATTCCAAATCTTAGTGAATACATACCTTGTTTCTGAACTTGAGCATGCCATTAACATTTGAAACTCAATTGTTTTTCCCTCACATATTTGTTGACTCATTTTCTGGCACCACAAATCTTCTACTTGTTTCTCTTTTATTTCATTGAGGAGATTAGGTTGAATTTCCAATCTGCCCACCTGACTCTCTATCACCTCAATTTGTTTCCTCTGAAACTCTTCCTGTAACTCTATCTAAGTGGTGAGATGAGCTATGCCAATCTTTTTACTCAAGGCATCGACTACCACATTTGCTTTACTCGATTGATATTTAATATCACATTCATAATCTTTGACTAGCTCCAACTATCTTCTTTGTCACATATTCAAGTCTTTTTGAGTGAAAAAATATTTTAGACTTTTATGGTCGATGTAGATATTATATTTAACTCTATATAAATAATGCCTCTAAATTTTTAAAGCAAAAACCACTGTCGTTAATTCTAAATCATGGGTAGGGTAGCGTGTTTCATAATCTTTTAACTGTCGAGAGGCATACGCTATCACCTTACCCCTCTGTATCAGCACGACTCCCAAGCCATTATGCGAGGCATTGCAATAAATATCATAGTCTACACCCTCCTCTGGTAATACTAAAATAGAAGCTATAATCAACCGCCTTTTTAGCTCTTGGAAACTTTTTTCACAAGTATCAGTCCATAGAAAAAGAGTTCATTATCTAGTAAAAGCTGTAAGTGGTCGGGCCAATTGGGCAAAACCATGTACAAATCTCCTGTAATAGCTGACTAGCCCTAAAAAGCTTCTGATCTCTTTCACTATCTTCGGCCTCGCCCATTCAAGTATTGTTTCCACTTTATTGGGGTCTACAAGTATACCTTCCTTAGGTACTACGTGTCTCAAAAATACTACTCAATCTAACCAGAATTCACACTTAGAGAATTTGGCATACAATTTCTTTTCTCTCAATCTTTATAGCACAAATCTCAAGTGTTTAATATGTTCTTCTTCTAATTTGGAGTATATCAAGATATCATCAATAAATACCACCAAGAATTTGTCAAGGCAATCATGAAATACTCGATTCATTAAATCCATAAAGATTGTTAGGGCATTAGTCAATCCAAAGGGTATCATCACAAACTCATAGTGCCCGTAGCGAGTATGAAAAGTTTTCTTTGGAATATCTTTGATATGCCCAAGATAACATCAAAATCGGGCATATCAAAGACAATCAAGTCCACCTTTAACTTTCTCTCATGTATCACTACCCTCTAGTCCCTTAACATCTTATTAGTAATCACACTCCTACCATCCGACATCTCAACTCTAATGGAATGGGTAGATCTAATAGACACTAAACCTACCCTTTCAATAACCCTTGGTGCAATAAAGGAGTGTGTAGCTCATGAATCAATCAATGCATACAAGGAAACATAGTGGAATAAGAGCTGACCAGTAACAGCAGATGGACTAGCCTATGTCTAATTTTGGGTAGCTGTATAGACTCGTGCATTAGTACCTTTCCCTGGCTGTACTAGCGGAATCAGGATTTACTGTGGCTGTATCGGGACTGACACCTCAATACTTTGGTAACCCTTTGCTATGTGCCCTGGCTGTTGGCATCTATAACAAATCACCTGTTTTTGCTGGTACCAATATTCCCCACTATGACGTCTCCTAAAAATCTGACATTAGAGAATATTTTATTTTCTAGGCTTCTTGTCCCTCTTCCCGCCTTTTTTACTTGCTTTTAACTAGAATTTTCTTTTTCCCTTGTTGTTTATGAAACTAGCGCCAATTGAACTACCCCCTGATGCTATAGTAGGTACTGAAACAGTTAATGAAACAGGTAGAGTTGACCGTCTTGGCATCACTGTTTGGGTTACTGTCACTAATGGAGGTGTTGTCATGGAGGGTGCATTCTTGGGTAGCCTAGTAACATATACGTCCAACCTCAATGCTCTCTCCAATGCCTCTTCATAAGTTTGATGAGGTTGTGGTCCAGCTAGCACATGCAAGACTATCTCCTGTCCAAGGCCTTGAAGAAATCTGTCCAATCGGAGACTAGGTGTACTCACCATACCTGGAACAAAACTAGATAGGACATCAAAATAGGTAGAATAATCCTTTACTAAACCCTCCCCTACTACAAAGAAATGAACTCCTAAACTTTGACTGCTACCATATTAGCTGTTCTGTATTGGGCCTTAAATGCCCTTCTGAAGTCCTGTTAGGTCATCAGATCCATATTTCTAGTTTCTTTAACTAAGTCCCACCATACGCAGGCCTTTCCCCTCATCAAAAAACTGGCATACCAAACTTTTTCTCTATCGGTAATAAGAAACAAATCCATGGTACTTTCCACCTGCTTGATCCATTCATCAGCCACTAAAGGATCTTTAGTACCTTTAAATTCATGAGGGGTATGCTGACTAGGTAAGGAATAAATGGGCTCAAGTCACCTTTGAGCTCCAACTTCTTCTCTCCCCTCATTCCTCATTTCATTTCTGATTTCTTCTATGACCTCATCACGAATCTCATTTCTAATCTCATCTCGGATGGCATCTCTGGCTATATTTTCAGGTGTGGGTCTATCTTGACTCTTGGTCAACACTTGACAGACTATATCTCTGATTTCTGCTAGCCCAAATCTTGAACCACCTGACGGGGTAGGGTTAGACGACTCTCTTGTCTCTCTCTGAATACCCCTTCCACAACCCCGTCCTCGTCTTGTGGTACTCCTCATCTAATAACTGCATAAGTGTAATTACATAAGGATTTTATCATTCTATTATTTGAATACAGGTAAAGAAAACAACTTACTGCAGTCGATTCTCTGATCTATGAGACATGAGGGGCACCTGTGCAATACCAGAATGCAAAACTATAAACATATATATATATATATATTATATATAATATATATATATATATATATATATATATATATTATATTATATTACAACACATTCTATTATATCTACCTTTAAGCGCCCAAAATCGCGCTCTGATACCAAAAATGTAACCTCTCATAATCAATAGGTGTGTTACACAAATATGGCAAGAGTTCCCCTATTTTAGAGGGCTCGGGGAATTTTTTTATTATTATTTTTTAAATGTCTTGTAACACTCTTAATTAGCAATTCGCACAAACCAATCCTACCATTCGACTGGATTTTCATCAACAGAATCACAATTAACAAAATAAATACTTAATAGTAACCATCATAAAAATTAGCACCCGCAGAAACTTTATAACCAATTTCAATGACTAGTCATATATATATATATAAATATATAGATAGAGATATACACAATCACATATATACATATAGGAAACAAAATATCTACATATCCACCAGTATATATATATATATATATATATATATATATATATATATATATATATATATATATATATATATGCATATATTCACATATACATCAAAAACATATAAGTCACCAAAAATTTGGTGCGTTCCTCCCTCAGCCTCATGTCTCACTAGTGCTTTTCGGGAACCTTTGTTGCAACTCTTTACCTGTAAAATATTAAATTAAACAGAGTGAGCGACCATGGCTCAGTAAGAAAATTATACTTAATACTCAAAACATTTCATACCAGTACTAATCTCTTCCATACTCAGCGTGTTTGGGTTATTCACATACAAAATAATTGACACGAAACAGCATTAAACACATATCATAATTCTCTTTTTTCACCCATTTATTCATTTCCTTACTATATAAATATGATTCACTCGTTATGATTTATACATGTATGAGTGCCATGATTTTTTTATTTTATTTTATGATCGTACATCTTTCTCAACTCTTTATCAGCCACATAGACTTGCATACATGATTCTAATGCAAATGATTTTCATAAAATATTTGCTAATTTTTTTTTTTGTCAAATATTTTCATTGACCGGTCTAGACGACATAGGACGGTATTCGCAGTCACCATACAAGGTACAATTCTCTCTTACACGCATATTTTACTATTTTTTCTTTGTTGTCCACACAGTACAGCTGACATATTTCTTTGCTGTCCACATAGTACAACTAATATCTTTCATTGTTGTCCACACAGTACAGCTCGCGTGTAAGGATTTTAAGCATATTTTCTACTTTCTTGTATCATATTAGTCATTATAAAACCAAAAACACTTGTTTTCTATTTTCTGAAAACATGCATAACTTAGAAAATATTTTTCCTCTTTCTTTATTTTTCTAAAATCATGCATATGCTATGATTTCTCATGTATGCATATATAACCATAATATGAAATATACCCATTCATTTTTGTCCCTTATTCTGTTCACTTCTTATCAAACATCATATTATTTTCTCATGCATTTATATATATCTTATGCATCAAATTAATTTCAACATATATAATATAGGCTTATAAAGGTTATTCTACATATCATGCACATAATTAAACAAAAATTAACCTACATCACATTCAATGACACTTTTACCCTTATGGTCAAAAATTACATGCTTACCCTTGTGCAAATTCTTTCATCAATTCATTATTTCTCATATATTCAACACACAAAACCAACTAAGCTAACCCTAGGAATAGGAATTGTCTAAAATACCTTTATGACCAAAAATTACATCATAAGTCCTAATGAATTTCTTTATTCTTTTAAGTATAAATCACTTTAATTCTATTACTCTACACACTTATACAAGTAAAAGTTATTTAAATAACCTAACTCAAATTACTTCAAGTATGTAAAGTATGAAATTCTTACATTTTCTTTGCTAATTAGGTGATTTAAGTCTATCCTCCTTCTTTTCTTCTTCCTAGCAACCTTAATCAACCAAAATTATAATCATCCATCAAAACTCTAAACTTCACGTCTCTTAAAAATTAAACTTTTTTACTTGCAACTTACCAGAATTAATAGATTTGCACTTTTTATAACTGGAGGCTCTGAAAATTAGGTAGTTTAGCTAGGTCTTTTGATGAATTTTTGCTTGAAGAAAACGTTTTAGTAAAATTACGGAGATTCTCGACCAAGGAAGAAGAAAATGAATAGTTGGTTGGTTTTATAAGCATTTTGGACTAATTTACCCTTAACCTTTTCCAAAAATGACTATTTTATCCTTAACCAATTACCAAAAACCCTTAGAACCATTATATAATTTCAAGTGTGTCATTCAATTTACATTCCCACTTTGTCTCTTAAATCCTTCTAAAATGACCATCTTACCCCATTTAAAAATTATTGTTCATTTAGTGGTTTTTTATAATTCTTTTGCAATTTCTTTAAACAACAAGTTATAAAATCAACTCTAGGAGTAATTTTGAAAGTGGAGTTTACTGACATACCTAAATCCGGGTGTTACACTTACCCCCAACATATACCACATAAGATGCCCCAATTCAGACCCATATTTGTGACTATTGCCTCAAAACCAAGAAATGTATCTTTGGTAACTGGTAGCAAAGGATATAGATTTGGGAGTTCAGATAACATACACTCAAGACAATAAATATGTCTAGTAAACCTCCTAATCCATTAATGAGGAAACATTATTGTTCTCATTTAAGGACCAATATTAATGTTTAAAAGTCTAACATGTTTATTTGTATATAATATTTGTAAATAAATACTATATTTGTGTATAATCCAATATGTATGAAAAAAAAAAGAACAAAAAAGTTAACCACACATAAATTATTAATAATATGTTACTCATTATGCTATTTATTAAATTAATTAATTTATATAAAAAATCTAAAGGAGAAATGTATATTAATTATTTAAATATGAATTTCAGTTAAAAAATATTTATAATTAATTATATTATTTAAATAAAATATTTATATTGGTACATAGACTAAGTATAATTATTATATATTCATTAATATTTTATTAGGATATATAAATTAATATATCTTAAATATTTACAAACTAATTATAAGAATTTTATTATCTTAAATTTTAGAAGGAAAATTATAGGGTTGAGTTATTGAGAAATTATATTAAATAACACTATATTAACCTTTGAATTGAAAATTGACACATTTAACTTTCTTTTTAAAACATACTACTTTTCTAATTTCAACTTATTTTACTAACCAAACAAAAAAAAACTTTGAATCTAAACAAAACCTTTTCCATTGACACCATCTTTGATTTCATCTTCACTTGATCTTCAAACCATACACAAAAATGTGTTGTGTCAAAACTTAATTAGTTTATGTTGGAATATAATTCGTTTTGCTAGAATCAAGTTTAATCATCCTTTCATTTCATCTATAATGATATGTTTTTGGATTTAAATTGTATAACATTCTTCTACTCCTAATTTGTTATTATGTTATAGATGAGTGTTTAGTGTCGGTTATTGTTAATTGATTCATGTAGGTATGATATGTTTATGTACTTAGAGTTTAAGGGTTTTGTTTGATTTGTACCTTGACTTTAGCTTTAAAATCTAGGGTTTTCAATGAATTTTTTAAGCTAATATTTAAACCGTGGTTTGAATGTTGTATTGTGGGGTGAATTTGGATGGATTAGACATGAAGCACCTCTAAACTTTAGAGGTTGATGTTTGTCTGATAGTCTATATATCAAGTACAATTGTCCTTTACTATTACCCACTACTTTGTCTGCATCACCTCATACTTTGTCCTACTAGGGCGGGTGCTCTTCAACTAGAGGGACATTAAATGGTTGCCTTATACTCTTAAATTTTGCTTAATTCCCTTGGAGAACCTTGTGTACAATGTGCCTAATTGTTGAGCTATCTACAAGAGTTATGCTCGAGGCCTATCGTAGAACCACTAACTAGCTCACTTTAGGTTTAGGGACTTCTAGAGCCTTCCTAATTAATCTTCTAGATCTCTTCACCTTGAAATTTTAAACACAAAACTTAGGCACATATACCACTATCTTAATAAGGTTTAAAATTTAATTAATATAGTGGTTAGCGTTGCATGGAAGGCTACTTAACTTATGCATATTCCAAACACTTATCACCTTATGACACTTTTTGGGTTCCAAAATCATGCTTTGATACCATAACCGTAACACCCTTTTCTAAATATATATCTTCAAAGGGAATATGGACTCAAAAAAATATTACGACTAAAAACTTTACTTATCTAATCACTATAGATTCATTAGACATTTAAACATGATAAAATTACTTAAATGTGTGCAAAACATGTATCACATCAAACTGAATAATTTCATTCAACTAACAAACATAACAGTCCAAACTCAAACTAAATTAACTAAATATCCATACAATACCTAATATGCACAAAATAATATAAACAAATCATCTCATAGTCTAATATAAAATAATCATAAACTAAACAAGAAAACTAAGCCCTTCCTCACACAAGCACTCTTTAAGTCAACCTACTAACTCTTCACAAGCCTTGCTACTGACCTTGCCTCTCTATAAAACAACATAAAAAACATGTGAGTGTTACAACATTCAATAAGTAGGTGATCTATTAGGGCACCTATATAGCAACAAACTCAAACTAGCTTTCTAAAACTAAACTGTATTCACAAATCATTCATGAGGTATACTCTTAGATCTTTTTCAACATCTTAAATACCCATCTAGCTATACAATGGCATTACACATATCTTATCTCCATAAGCATTATTATCCCAGATGATTAGTCTTAAGCTCACATTATCAATCAGATACCAAACTCTTGATCTCAAGTATTTTAGATGTCTTATTAATGCATATCCAAATGACATCTCATATGTCTAATCTGTTAGCACACATAACACAATGTTGGCCAGGCTTAAGGCTGACTAAACGTTAATACCCTAGTCACACAAGAAATTTGATCATAGTCTCTCTCTTTCCATGTATATATAGTTGTGAGACTACTAACTATAAACCATCCTTGGGTACCATGGACGTATACATTAAACATCTTATTGATCATGTGAGGATGAACTAGTATAGTTCTCATTTTCCATTTGTTATGCGCCTTGGCACATAGTGCATGGAGTATCGCATAGGTATCTAGCTATAACCCAAATGCTTTTATATATACTATAACACATTGCACATAATTGGTGGCTATTTCGATATACATCATTTTCTTTTCACTCTTAATAATTTTTTTGAATTCAACCTAAATCTCTTTCATTTAGGGTCTGTCTTATCTTTCACATAGTTAGGGACATTTTATTTCCTAATTGTCTTAATTTTCCTCTAATAAGGCTCCCATATACTTATCCTTATTCCAATAAATAATAAAGGGGTAAAATAATAATTTTGCTATCATATATAGGGGTGACTAACCTTACACACTTGTTCACCTAAATGACTATGTTGAGAGATTTTGTGATCTTTAGAAGTGAAATAATAACTTAAACATTTGATTAAACAATACAATCACTTTATAAGAGCCCCTTTTAGATTATCTTTGTAGTATGATTAATTCATAAACATGTTATATCACACATAGGGTGTTAATGAGATATACCTACATAGTTAGCTCTTTCATCTTTCTTTGATGGAAAGAAGTTATGATTCAAAACCAAGCGTATGCCTACTCTTTGGTATCCACACGAAGTAGCAATAATAGGGGCTTGACTGTAGTCGAGGATCACTAGAAACCGAGGACAACTTTATGGTGAGAGGGAAGGAAAACTTTTCGTTTAATGGCTAGGATATAGGATAATAATCTGTATATCTTTGAAAAGCGAGAGACACACACACATACATACACACACACACACACACACACACACACACACACACACACACACACACACATATATACATACATACATAAAAAAACACATGTCTTAGTTAGGACTTGTACATGTCCCTAGGCGACTCAGGCATGAACACCTATAGATGTTCTAGGTAGACATCAATTAGGTGGGAATAGTCCTCCCTATATTTATGCATATATAACTCATGAGAGCTGTATATTTGGTCAACACATTAATACGTATATTTACTTATTAATTTTCTATTAATTCTCCTATGATTTTTTTTTTGGCATCCAACCCAAAATTATGAAATTATGATTAATGAATATAGGATAAAATCTTATCATCATCCTAATTTGAATTTCAAATTAGGTGGTATGAATTTCAATTACTTCACTAAATCCTACCAATTCTCACACACAACCCAACAAATCAGGATTATTACACTGAGGTCCTAGAGTATAATAAAATTCCAAGGCTCTAAATTCTCTATCCAAAATCTTGATTGAATCCAACTTAGATAATCTTCACACCCTTAAAGTTCATCAACTTCTTTTGTGTATAACTCATAGGTTCTCTAATAAGTCAATAGTAACAAAATTTGTGTCAAGCTTTCGACCTAACATCTATCTAGACACAAACCAAGATTGGCATCTAGTAAAACATTATGGCCACTCGATTAGCAGAGGTCAACATGTGACTTCTTTAACCTGTCAAAGATATCGTTACTCATATAATTCGATCTTTTCATCATATTATATCTCTTGGAGGTTGAGGTATAGATTGAGTGTTTTCTTTAAGGCTCTTTGAATTACATAGATTGACTTCTGTCATTGACAAAAAAAATATTAGATTAAACATCAACTTAATTCCACTGTGGCCAGAAATTTAATTAGTCATTGACATCTATCAATAGGTCTTAACTAAGATATCATCTCTTATGTTTGGGAGTTATTGATCCACCACAACCTTTGTACATATCTACATATGACCAATCACCACCTTTATGATAATTCTCAAACTGAACTATATTAGGTTAGTGTTAAATCATATCAATCTTTACACAAGACGGTCTGGTAACTTTAAGTCTATGGATTACATATACCTCCGTTCACTAAGAGATATTTTTCATAGACATTAGAGTAACCATCTATATGAAATTCTCTTAGCGAGGTAGTCTAGTGGACACATCTATAACATACACTCAGGTGTTGCATCAAGTTATCAATAAACAACTTTGACACATGAGAATTGTCATAACTTTCGATGAGGTTATTCAACATTATGATAACTCTATCACTATTACCCATGCCTTCTATCATGGTAATATTAGAGTTAGAAATGTTTCAAAAACAACCACTTAATGTGCATATAGGGTTCTTATAATTAGGTGTTGAGAACTGATACTCTTGCCACTATTCAACTCTTCTTAGGATAATTATCTATTTTAAATAAAATATAAATGATATAAATGTCATTTTTGTTAATTAAATCTCAAAGATTATATTAAATATTAATTGTGACAATTGACTCTAGAACATTATCTTAACATTATGCATAAGCATACATTCTTTTGATAACATAACCTCATGTATGAATTAAGGGAATTTTGGTCTTTTCCTCTTTTGGATATATTTATTTATGAGTATTTTATTTTAAGTGGGTGTATGGTCATGCACATCAAGAATACATACCCATGTTTGTTCAGTGAAGGGCATAATTGTAATTTCTTGCATGGTGCATGAAGTGTTTAAGTATTGAAGGATGTATGATTGTGCATGGTGAAGGTGCACGCTTGTACACTCGATAAGTGATGAACAATGCATTTGGTCACTCTCACCGTGTATGATCATGTAAAAAAGAGGCATACAATCATACACGACATTTTAATGCTAGATAGGTACATTCTTGGTGATCATGGAATAAGATTTTTTCCATGAAACTGTCTATATAATATGCATGGAGGTTGCACAACCATGAATGGTATTATATTGCCAAAATAAAAAAGGGTGAAAAAAAGTTGTTGAGATTATTTTGTCATATTATTCTTCAAAGCAAAATATAAAGTAGAGGGAGAAAGTTTGTGAGTTTAGAATGGTCTTGTGTTACTAGAGAGCACCAACAAAAGTTAGGCTATTAAATATTGCCATAGCCACGTGAAGACCTTGCTTGATATCGGAATCCAAGTAAGTACGATGAACTATCCTTTCTAGGTTATTGTTTCCTTTGATCAAGCATGTTAGGGATTGATTGGCATGATTCTAGTTGGTTTATTAAATTGGTAGCATATAAATGATGCAAACAATATGTTGATTATTGGAAATGGTAGGCTTAATATGTTGAATATACTAAGGTTGCAAGTTAAAGAGTAAAATCAATCATCTAGCCTAAATTTTTTGCGTTTTTTTAGCAAATCCAATCAAGTCTCTATGCCTTAAACATTAAAAAGATCACGTATGGAATTTAGTAGCCTTTAGAGAATAGTTCTAGCATATTCTCATCAATACTTTGCATAGATACCAAGGCATCGCCTCGTTATGGGTTGGAGAATATTCATATAACCAAATAAAGAATGAATGAACAAAGTAATGCAAGTATAAGATTCTCAAACACCCTATGTTTGTATAGGGTTTTCAGGGTGTCGATAATTGATAGTGCAACAAAATTTAAAAATTTTTAAATCACACAAATTTGAAAACCTTAACCAAGATACCCATTTTAAACATACATTCATAAACATGCAAAAAAACTCATAAGGTGTTTTAAATTTATATCTGCATTGATAACTCCTTTAACCTACATGTAGCAAGAGAAAGAACACTATCCAACCCTCACAAGGCGACACCTTGGTATCTATGTGGAGTACAAATGTGATAGAGAAAATTCAAGCAAAGAGGCTTTTAGAGCTCTTAACTAAGTTCATTGTTTAGGTAAGAGGAGAGAAAGAATGAGTGAGTAGCGGTTAGGGTTCCACTCATTTTTCTAGTCTCCTTTAATATGCAAATAATTATACCTTATATATACATATATATATATGTATGTATGTATGTATGTATATATGTGTAGGTGTCTAGGCATTGTTAGAATTTTAAGCATGCATGACATCTTTCAACACATACATGCATAGCTGGCATGTAAACATGCATAACCGATATGTTTCAAGCATTACAAGGGTGAACATTCTTTTGTCCAGTCATGCATGCCTATATTTATTTTTTTTTTCTTTTCATGGTACTAGTTGTGCCATGCATTTGCATGTCGACACCATGACCACTAAATGCATAGTTAGCACATTAAAGTGCATGACCATGCATTTTTGTCAAAGCATAATGAAACTTAGTCCTCTTAACTAGGGTTGGATTCGAAATGAGCTTGTTCAGACTTGAAATGAGCTTTACTTGAATGATCCCAAATACGAACATGAGATAATAAACCTTAGCCCAAATATGAGCTTGGAAGTATGAACCAAAACGAGCTCGAGCCCAAACTTAAACTTGAACAATTGTCTTCTTTAGCTCGCAAGCCAAGCACAATTCGGTTTTGTTAATAAATAAACTCTAAAATGATAACATACAACTGAGCCTGAGATGGCCTAAAGCTAATCAGAATGAACCTGAGCCAGAACACACGAACTTGAACCAAGTGCGAGCTAATCACGAATACTAAAATTATGAAGCAAGAACTAAAACTCAAGTCTTAACTCACTAAAAATGAGCCAGACCCTATTCGAGCTTACCTTATTCCCAACCTATTGGGCAAACCAAGTCCATTCATAGTGTTTTCTCTCTCCCTAAACATTAAGATAATTAACAAACAATCCACTCTTTTGAGTTTAATTGAACTTCAATTTGTGTGTGACTTATAAGCTCTCTATCGAATTAGTAGTGTTCAGATTTAGGGTGAATCTAGACATAGACCAAGACTGGCCTCTAATAAAGCATTATAGCCACTTAGATGATAAAGTGTCAATAAACATATCTTAAGTTTTTACAAAATCACAGTTACATGCAATTCAATCCTTTCATCAATTAATATCTCTCGAGACTGAGATATAGAAATATGTCCATCATAGTGATTCTTCAGTATGAACTGATACATATAAATGATTAACACAGATTAGGCTACAACCTTATCCTACTGTGGCTATAGATTCAAGTTGTCATAAATGTCATAACCTCTATCTATCTTAAGATTGTTAGGGTAGGTGCCCTAGAGCCAATTGATTTGACATTTGTCTATGTAATTCTATTTCATTAATTAATAAAGGATTAATTGTTATTTAATTCATATGTGTGTCTTTTTATATGATTATGCACATAACATGCCCTTAGAATGGTAAAACTATAATGAAGGGATCAGATAAGTGATTATAAGAACCCTATGCATATATGAAGTGGTCATTCTAAAAATGTTTGTAATCTTGACATTACAATGTACAAGGGCACATGTAATAATGATAAGATTATCATAGTATTAAGTAACCCCATCAAAAAGTGGCAAACGTTCTCTCATGTAAAAGCTATTCGTAGATAGCTTGACATAACATATGAGTGCACATTATAGACATGTTTACCGGATTGATCCTGTTAAAGAATATTCATATGGATGGTTACTCTAGTGCTTATAGAAAAAAAAAAAACTTCTGAACACCATAGATGTATATGATCCTATAACTTGAGGTCGTCAAATCGTTTCATGTAAGGATCGATATGGTTTGACATTATCTAACATACCGTTGTAACTAGATTATCATAAAGGTTATGTATGACCATATCATGAGATACATGAAGGCTATGGTTAATCAGTGTCAAGTGTGTCGTTTGATTGCAAACTATTTGAATAGGGACAAGTTGACCCTCATGTGGTTAAGATAATTGACTACACTGAGTGGTTAGTAGGCTTACGCTTCATCATGGATAATAAACTTGCTAATAACCTAATGCTAAAATCCTTTCCTAAATTATGGGCTAGCTTCATTATAAATTTTAACTTGAACAAAAAAGAGAATGTGTGACCCTTAAGTGTTTTGATTATGCCAAAACTAAGTTTAATGTTGATATTTTATAATTATTGTGCTAATAAAGTTCATGGCATAAAGTTCTAATGACAGAAAATGGGTGAAATACAAGTGTGTAATTTTTTAGGTCACGGACACTCATCCTCTAATGAGACGTCAATCTCTTTGCTAGTCTCATACCTATCATCAAAAGTCTGAAGCTTTCAAGAATGTTTTCTAAATTACCTGGGACACTTATCTCTTTGATAGATACGTCCGTCCCTTATTAGATGATGACCATGGAATGCCCATTCTCTCTCTAATGCATTTTCAAACATAATTAGGATAGTTAACAAAGTCAACATATTAGGACGTTAGTCCCATGCTCGTCTTTGCATGATTGATGCTTTTTAGAATTTTAAGAAGCAAAGTTAGATGCCTATCCTTGAAAAAGGGACGGTCGTCCTTCTCCTAGCTTATTTTAAGAATATGATCATTGGACAACTATTCCAAAACCGCCAAAGTAGGGATGTGTAAGAGGACGTCTATCTCATATAAAATGATGCAAAAGGATGCCTGTCCTCTTATGTTTTTCAAAGTAAACACATTATTTTCATAACTCAACGACTAGTAAAATTAATCCAAAAGATCTTTCAAGTCTCAAGGGTATATAAACAAGTTAGATTGAAGTCAAAAGGGTTAAAGAACATACTCAAAGCATTAAAGAATTCTCATTTCAATCTTTAGGCTCTCAATCTCTCTCTAAAAACCAAAACTCATATTTTTTTAAAGATAAACTTTTATACACATTAGTAAAATCAGCCTATTAGAGGTATACTCTACTTGTAAATCTTTTTACAAATTACATTTGGGTGAAATCTCGTATCACTATTGTAAAGGGGCAAAATCTCAAGTCAACTAGTGTAATCCAAAAGTGATTCAAATGGAAACTTCAAACCAGTTGCTCGAAGAAATGGACGTAGGACGCTTGGGACAAAAAACTCTAACCATTTTAAAATTCCTGAGCATTTTCTATACTTTTATCTTTTATTTTATGCTTTGATTGTTTATTTGTTTTTGTTTGTAGAATCTTGAGTGAAAATCAAGTTTGATAAATTTTGTGTTTAATTTTTTAATAATCCTATTCACCCCCTCTCTAGGATTAATTTGCCATTAGGGGTTTTTTAGAAAAGATCTTTAGGACTTGTTGTATATGCTCATGCCAACTAAACAAGAAGAATGAAAGGTAGTTTTGACTAATTTGTTTGTGGTTGATGCCTAAGCATTAAAAGTTAATGCCAAGGGCAAATACAAGGCGAAGATTAAGCCTAAAGTGAATAAGCAACCTAATACTGCTACCTAACCTATAAATGGTATAGGGAAGGGAAAGGTTGTCTACTTCTACTGTGGTAATAGGTCACTAAGGAGATATTGCAAAACCTTTCTAGAGAATAAGAGGAAGAAAAAGTTGAAGCCTCTACTTTGGGTATGTTTATCATTGAGATAAACTATTCTCCTTGTTTATCTTGGGTTGTAAACATAGGATATGGTTCTCATATTTGTTCTTATATATAAGAATTGTGATAAAGATGGTTTGGCATCAAAGGATCACATGCACTCATGATGTTCAAAAGATTTATTTTATGAACACTAGAATAACCATTCATATGAATATCAGATGGTCAGTCAGTCTAATGAACACATTTACAATGTGTACCCATGTGTTGCACCAAACTGATTACAATAACTTCGATACGTGAAAACTATTGCCACTTTTAGTAAGGTCTCTCAATACTATGATAATTCCATCATCATTACATGTTCCCTCATTTATTATAATATTGAGATTACAAACGTTTCTATAATGGGCACTAAAAGTGTATATAGAGTTTTTACCATTAGTCATATGATCACCTCATCAATGTTGTACCATTCTAAGAGCATGTTATTCATACGGATAGACAACACATGAATTAAATAACCATAAATCTTTTATCAATTATTAATATAAAATTGCATCCATAAATGCCAAATTTGATTGACTCTAATACATTTACCCTAACAATGCATGCATACATACTTGTAAGCCCTACCACCATATATAAATTAATACGTATTATAATTTTTTTATTTACTTTAATTTATTTTTGTTTAATCTTAGGCCCACATGTAATTATAAATTCAATCCAACCTTGTACTTTCTCATATACAACCCTAACTACTCAGGATTATTTCACTTTAGTCCCCAAATACTATAAAATATACTTTTGAGTCTAAAGACATTTTCAAGACTCAAAACCCTCAATCCAAAATCAAAATTAGATCTGATACAAGTTCAATTCAAAAAATTCTACACTTCTAGAGTTTGATCAACTCATTTTTGTGTGTGACTCATAAGCTATCCACTGAGTCAATAGTGATTAAATTTATATTAGGCTCTTAACTTGATATCCATCTAGACACAAACCAAGAGTGATCTCTAGCAAGATATCATGGCCACTCAATTAGTGAAGTGTCAACATATGATTTTTTAACCTATTAGTGATACGGTTGCTCATACAATTTAATCTTTTGATCATCTAATATCTTTTCGAAGCTACGGTATAAATGAAGTGTCTTCCTTAGGGATCCACAAGTTACATAGATTGACTTTTGTTAATGATCGAAGAAATATCAGATTGAGCATTAACTCAATCTAACTATGACCATCGATTTAATTGGCATTGTAATCTGTTAGAGGGCTTTAACTAAGATATTAACTCTCATGCTTAGAAGTGGCAAATCTGTTATTGATCTACTAAAGCCTTCATATAGATCTTAATATGGCAAATCACAACCTTTCTAAGAAACATCTAACCATATTATATTAGGCTAATGTTAAACCATATCGATCTTGCACAAGATAGTTCGTTGACCACAAGTGTAAAAATCATATGTACCTTCATTCATTAAGTGGATATATTCTATAAACACTAGCACAACCATTCACATAGAATCTTTTTGGTAGGTCAATCTACTAAAGACGTCTATAATGTGCACCTATATGTTAAACTAAGTTGTCAACAAACAACTTCAACACATGAAAACTATTATTATCTTTTAATGAACTCATTCAACATTATGATAACTCTATCACTATTACCTGTGTCTTTGGTCATGATAACATTAGAGATACAAAAGCTTTAAGAATAGCCACCTAATGTGCATATAGAGTTTTTATGATCAAGTATCAATCATTAATCCCCTCATCACGGTTTAACCATTCTTAGGATATTTGTTTGAGCATATATTAATATGTTTTATAAACAAAGAATGTCATAAATATGACCTTTATCAATGAATTTGTATCATCATGGGCATTGGCTCTAGTGCACTAATCGAAACACTATAGATGATTTGTGAAAGGCTTTACCAAGTTAGCTTGATCTTTGATAACTTTGACTAAGAAATATACTCTTATTACATGGTCTAACTCCTATCAAGAATGTTTCCAAGAGTTGAAGAGAAGATTGACATTGACTCCCATTTTGAAATTGTTAATTGAGGGTGAAGACTATGATATTTACACATATACATCTCACTAAGGGTTAGGACTCATGTTGATGTAAAAAGATGAGTGATTGCATATGCCTCTTAATAGTTAAAGGATTGTGAGACCTAATAACCAACTCATGATTTGGAGTTGACAACTATAGTGTTGGCATTGAAAATATGGCAATATTATCTATATTGTGGTTAAGAGCAATATCTACATGGATCAAAGGAGTTTGAAGTATTTTTTCACTTAAAAGGAGTTTAATATGAGACAATGAAAGTGGTTAAAGTTGGTGAAGGACTATGACTATGATATCAGGTACCATCTAAGTAAGGTCAATAAAGTTGTAGATGCTATAAGTGGAAAACTTTCATTGTCCTAAGTTATTGCTCATCAAATGTTATGACAAGAGTTGTTTAGATAATAAATTGAGATGGTTAAAAAAAATAATTGGCCGATTTGCAAATCAAGTCTCTCTTATTGGATTAGATTTATATTGAACAAGCTATAGATGATTAGTATGTGTAGATGAGTGAAAAAGTTATTGAAGGTACCAAGGTAGATTTAACTATTTTAGATGATATCTTGAGGTTTCAAGGTCGTGTGTATGTTCTTTGAGATGACAAATCCTTTTTTAGGCTCATAGGTTCATTTGCATTACTACCAGAAGTGTAATGATATAGCAAAATTTGAAGAGGTCATTTGGGTGGTCTAGTATGAAAAGGATATGGCAGATTTTATGTCTTAGTGTTTGGTATGTCAATAAGTCATCATTAGTGACCATCAAACATGTTATAGTCTTTAAGTATTCCTAAATGGAAATAATAGCAAATCTCGATAGACGTTTTGGTTGTATTGTTACGGGTCAAAGGTGGTTATAATATTTTATGGCTAGTTGTAGACTAGTTGACTAAGTCAAAACATTTTATTCTAGTCAAAAGATACCACGAGTATAGATTAACTAGGTCAAGGATATGTTTGGGAGATTATAAAAGTACATAGGGTGCCTAAGACTATTGCATCTAACAAAGATGCAAAATTTGTTAAAGTATTTTGGTAGAGCTTGCAAAGGTCATTGGATATGAGTTTACCTTTTAATACCACCTACCACCCCCATTTAGATGGACATATTGAAAAGACTAATTAAGTGATTGAGGATATGTTGAGGGTTTATTTTTTGGATCACGAGGTGAGTTGGATTGATTTTTTGCTTTTAATGGAGTTTGCTTATAATAATAGTTAGTAAACAACCATTTAAATGGCTTTGTATGGGCACTTTATAGGAGAATGGATAAGATAGGTAAGATAGACACCTGACATATATGTTAGGGCTCGAGATGACTCAATGTATGATTGAGGATGTCAGATTAATCCCGGAGAGGATGAGACAGGCTTAAGATCATTAGAAGAGTTATGTTAATCAAAAGAGATAAGATCTTGAGTTTGATGTGGGTTATAAGGTGTTTGTCAAGGTATCCCCTTACAAAAATGTTATGAGTTTTGTTAGGAATGGTAAGTTGGCTTTAAGGTATGTAAGACCTTTTGAGGTAAGGTAGCCTATCGATTTGCGTTGCTAGTGAGAATGAACCATATGCATAATATGTCTCATGTGTCACTATTATGCAACTATATCAGTGACCGAACTATTGCACTTAGATTTTTAGTCCATTTTGTAGCCTAGGCTTGACTTATTATTTCATTTTAGGTAGAACAATTAGGTTTAAGAACAGTTTTTTATGTTAATTTTTGAATCTATTTAATTATTTAATCGATTTTTATTTTGTAGGAAATAATTTTGGGAAAAAAACCAAAACAAAAAGAAAAGCATGGTAATTTATATATTTTTAATAAAGTTGTCAATGTTTGATTTAATGGATGGACTTGTAATACTTTGTATTGAGTTAAAGGCCCAACTTTACACATGTTAGGTAATTCACGTAGAAAATCAAAAGGTAGGTACGAAATTAGTGCATGCTTTCATTAAAATTAAATCCTTGATACTAGAGATAAATTAAGCCCTTGGGGAGTCATTAGAGTCACAAAGCGTAATGGGTTCATATTAACCAAGTACCACGAGACTAGGTGCTTGTTTGATGTTTACACACTTAGTCAACCTTGAGAAGGGAAAGGTAACTTAGAATATCCAACCATCGATACATCACATCTACAAAAAGAGCTTATAGTCTGTTGCAAGTTTGTGTGGGATTTGTTGATGAAATCTTATTTCCAAGAAATAGTTTTTATATAAGTTCAATAGTAGAGTACTAGTCGCAGTTGTCGCATTAGTCAATAGCATTACTAGAAGTAAGATAGTTTTAATCACATTTAGTAAATTTAGCATTGATACAACTCAGACTTTATGGCTAATCTAAACCACGAAACAAATTAGTAGTTGACTTCTTAAACCTTGTGGGATTGATATCTATTATATTACTTGATGACTCCACACTTGTGAGAGAAACGCAATACCAACCCATACGTTGAGGATTAAGGACGTGGAGCTAAAGTATAGTTTGGCATACAATGAGTGCCTAGTGTAGATTCTGGACAAGCAGGATAAAGAGCTCAAGAATAAGTAAATTCCCTTAGTTAAGGTCTTACAGAGGAACCACCAAGTCAATGAGGTCTAATAGGAGGTCGAGTAAGAGAAGAGCCAGAGGTTGAATTTAAAAGATGAAATTCTTATAAATGGGAGAAATGTCACACTCACAGGAATGTATTAAGGGCATTATGGTTTTTTCCTATTTTGGGTTTATTTATTAAGTACATGTTAGGAGTGCAAATTCGTGCATGGCCAATAAAGGTTATAATGGTCATTTCTTGCATGACACATAAAGTGTTTAAGTATTGAAGAATGTATGACCATGCATGCTAGAGGTGCACACTCATACACCTAATAAATAATTAATAATGCCACCTAGTCATTATGTATGCTCGTGCATAAAGAGGCGTACAACTGTACAAAATGTTTAAATATTTGATAAGAACATTGCTAACAATTATGAAACATGATTTTTGTCACAAAACTATTTATATGACCATGGAAGAGGTTGCATGGTTGTGCATGGTGTTGTATGGCCCAAATAAAAAGGGATGAAACAATGTTGTTGAGATTATTTAGTCAAATTATTCTTCAAAGCAAAATAAAGAACATAGGGAGAGAGTTTACAAGCTTGGAGCAATTTTGCATGATTAGAGAGTGTTAGCAAAGAGGTTAGGCTACAGATATCACCATAGCAATGTGCAAACCTTATTTACCCCTTGAGTCTAAGTAGGCTTATTATCGCAACCAGGTTACGATTTACTTTGATCAAGCATTTTAAAGACTGATTGGTATGATTCTAGTTGGTTTATTGATAGCATGAAATATGATGCAAATAGTATGTTGATAATAAAAAACTATAGGCTTCATATGTTGAATATATTGAGGTTGCAAGTCATAGAATAAAATCATTTGGCTATGGTGCTTAATGATCTTTATATGATTTTAGGGTATTAGAGACTTATTTTCAATTTTTATGGCATAAAGTCTTACTTTGATTCATTGGAAAATCACTAGAAATTTAAGGCAGATGAAAGTGCATGGTCATAGACATAGAGATGCACAACTATACGCACCTTAGGATAAAGGTGACTCAATCTTGAATGAATGTTTGTTACTTGCATTTATATAAAGTATGTAAATGAACTTTCCAGATAATTCGCTTAATATATAAAATTGAATTATCAAATTGTTCCCTTTATATGTAATAAAAGTTAGGCAATAATATCACTCAGTAGGCATATTGAATGTCTTTGTTGAATATATGAATTGATATCAATGCAAGTGACAATAATGGTCATGTTATTAGGGCATTAGTATAGATTAACTGTTAGTGAACCATTTTTCAAACTTGATTAATAACGATTAGCCACATGGTCGTTAAATCATCGTTAATCAGTTATTGTATGATTGTACGAATGTACAAAGTAACCCTTTGACCTGAGTATCATGGTTAGATCCAATACGAATCATATGGTGTATAAATATAGGGCTAATCATATTTCAAAATAACCCTTTGACCTGAGTATCATGGTTAGATCCAATACAAATGCATATGGTTCATATGGTGTATAAATATAGGGCTAATCACATTTCATATGAAAGGCCATATTGGTCATGTATTGTTTGTATGTAGAGATGAATGATGATCAAGACAAGATCTATTAACTTGAAGATACTAGGATCAGAGTATCTATTGACTCAATCTAGTTTTGAGTTCTTAACGAATGTCAATAAATATTGGAAACCAAAATCTTTGGCCAAAGTATAATATAAGTTATACAAAGGTTGTTCGTGATGATGCGTTTTGAATATATCGATTGATGATTTGTTGAGTATCGAGATTAAGGTTTTGACGTACCATAAGTGAAAACTGGATTAGGATTATAATGAAATATTCTTACCTACACGAAATGCACAATTGGAAAATTAGATTCGATTGAATGTTTCTTCATCATGATTTAGGTGTTATAGCATATTGCTAAATATTTGCCATAATCATTGAGTTTCAAGACATGTTTTAGATCTTTTGAAAAAAGGCTCATTACTATGCCACAATGAACCATCATAATTTTAGAGAGTGAGGACTAATTATCTAGGGTTGGCTAGCACCTTCCGAAGGGTAATAAAGATTATATCACACAAAATGTTATATAAGTATAAAATAACACTTTAAAAGTTAAGGTGTTTATGAAATAAAATTAGAGTGGCTAATGTATATGTATGACATACATGCATGGTCATAGTTTAAATTAAGAATTTATAAGGGCCATGCAACAATTACCTAATTACTAGCTAAGTCCACCAATATATAAAGCCAAAAATAGTTCGTTTTTGGACATATGAACTCATTTTGAGCTAAAACAATTCTCTCACTTCTTTCTCATTTTAGAATTTCAACCATAGCTTACTTTGCTTGGTTTAGTGCAATTCTTTAGAGGCTTGACAAGTTTGAAGCTCTTCTCTATCATTCTACATCAAATATTCAAACTTGAAGTAGGCAAAAATGTAACCTTCTTTATAGATGCTTGTAAGGTTGGATTCAAACCAAGCTTAGCTCGAATAAGCCTGAAACAAGTTAGCCTTATACAAGCTCAAGCTTGAACCAATAGTTTTAAGCTCAAGCTGCTTGTCAAATTTATGAATTAAAAATTTTGATACAAAATGATATCGTTTTGACTAATATGTATTAAAACAATATCATTTTAATAACGAGCTAGTTAAAAGCTTGAGCTCAAAACAAGCCGAACCAAATTCGAACTAAGTTCAAGCTTAGCTGCAATGAGCTTGACAAGCTTAAGCTCTATTATATGCAAATTGAGTTGAGCTCAAGCTCAGGTCGGCTCAAATCCAGCTCTAGATGCTTGTATTTTATTGATTCTTGCATCTTTGTTATATGCATTTGGTTTTTCATCATTTTTCTTCACAATATTCTTTCAAATGGTATAAGACCCATTTGAGGCTCCTTGCTTGTTTGATTTTGAACTAAATATGTGTTATGTAGCTAAGAGTATGTATAGGTGACATAAATATGCATTCATGTTGATGATTTGCCATAAAATCAACCTTTCAAGATTATTTTGGTAAAGTACCTCTCGACCTTAGTTGTTTTGATTAGGTTTTCCTTATTTTTTGTGTATTCTAATAATTTTAAGATGAAGAACACGTGATTTAAGGCATGTATTGTAGGGTTTTTGGGTTGTCAATAATTAACAGTGTAACGAAATTTAAAATTAAAAAAAGAAATCCTTAAAGCCTCAGTCAGATACCCATTGTAAACATAAAATTCATGAATATGCAAACACTCATAGGGTGTTTTAGATTTATACCTGCGTTGATGACTCATTCAATCTTCACATGGCTAAAGAAAGCACATTATCCAACCTTTACGAGGTAGCGTCTTGGTATCCATGCGAAACATGAACATGAAATAGGAAATCTAGGTAAAAAGGTTGTTAGGGTTCTTAATTAGACTCACGGTGTTAATAGGAAAGGAAGAAACAGAATGAGAAGTGGCTAGGTTTTCACTCTATATCTAATTTAATTTATGAGAAAAAACATACCTTATATATATATGCAAGTGTTCAAGCACAACTCAAATTCTAAGCATGCACAATACCCTAAACATGAAGATGCATGACTGACATGAAAAATTATCCAATTGGCATCTATCAGGCCATCTATATGACTATTATCTTTTGTGTGTGCCATTTGGCATGGCCAAAGGCTTGCATGATCGACATATATGTGTGTGCCAGCTAGCATGGCAAAAAAAAAAAATTGCATGAATAACACAATATGTGTGTCAATGGACATGTTTTTTCTTCATGGTTCTAGTTTATATCATGTGTTTGCATGGCCAACACCTTTTCCACCAAGTGCATAACTGGTATACCAAGTGTATGGTTGTGCACTTGGTCAAGGCTTGGTCAAACAGAGTTCTCTCAACCCATTAGGCAAACCTAGTTCATTCACGATCTCTTTCTTGACATTGAACACTGAGATTCTCAATAAACAATCCATTCTTTATTGAGCTAGTAGTGTCTAGATTTTAGAGGAATTTAGACATAGATCAAGATTGGCCTCTAGTAAAGCATTATGGCCTAAGCTTTTACAACATGACAATTACGTGCAATTCAATCCTTTCGTTGACAAATATCTCTTGAGGTTGAGACATAGAAATGTGTCTATCTTAGTAGTCTTTTAATATAAACTAATACACATCAATAACTGACTCAGATTAGGTTATAACCTTATCCTACTGTAGCTATAGATTCAAACAATCATAAATGTCATTTAACATTCTCATGTGAGATATTTTCTCTTGTACTTAGGAGTGATAAATCCTTGATTGATCAACCATAGTCTCTATGTATCTCATGATATGGCCGATTACTATCTTTATAGTTACCACAATTATATCGACACATTGGATAATGTCAAACATACCGATTCTTATATAAGATAATCTAGTGACCTTAAGTCAAAGGATCACATACACATGCAGTGTTAAAAAGATTTATTTTATAGACATTGAAGCAACCATCTATATGGATATCCTTTAGTTAAGTCAGTCTAATGAACACATTTATAACATACACCCAAGTGTTGCACTAAGCTATCTATAATAGCTTCAATATGAAAAAACTATCACCATTTTTGGTAGGGTCACTCAACACTATAATAATCCCATCATCATTGCATATGCCCTTATTCATTGCAATGTCAGGATTATAGACATTTCTAAAATGGTCATTTAATGTGTATATAGGGTTCTCACGATCAATCATTTGATCCCTTTGTTTAAGTTCTACCATTTTAAGGGCATGTTATTCGTACCATCATATAAATAAACAACATATGAATTGAATAATAGTAAATCTATTTATTAATGATTAATATAAAACTATATGCACAAAATGTCAAATTTGATTACCTTTAGGGCACTTACCTTAAGAATTTCCCACTTGCACTATAGCTAATCGGTCATATATTTAATATCCAATTCTACTACATGTCTATCATGCTTCTATTGCGATAGAGGCTTTATCAATGAGCTAACCAAATTGTCATTTATATCAATCCTTGCTATATGTATGTCACTTTATTGGATTAGGTGGTATCGTCTAAGTATGTGTTTGAACCTCTCATGAGATCAAGACTTTTTTCCCTAAGCAATTACTTTATTGTTGTCACAATAGAGCTTAATCAGCTTAACAATACTCAAAGCCACTCCAAGTTTAGTCACAAACTTTTTTATCTATATAACCTCTTTTGTCATTTCTGAGAGGGTAATATACTTGAATACTATTGAAAAATCAACCACTGTACTTTATTTGAAGCTTTTTCAACTAATTATACCACTATTCAAACAAAACACAGGCCCCGATTTGGATTTGTAATATCTCAATTAGTTTAAAAACTGACATCACTATAACCCTTAACAGTGAGTTCAAATCCCCTTCTATAAATTAAGAATACATCTTTAGTTCTTTTTAGGTACTTTAGGATGTTCTTGACAGTCATTCAATGTTTTTCCCCAAGATTAGATTGATATCTACTATAAATGCTCAAGATGTATAAGACATCAATCCTCGTACATAGCATGACATATATGATTAATCATATAATTGAGGCATATGAAATCTTACTCATCTTATCTCTTTTAGATTGTATACTTGAACACATATATTTTGAAAGATATATACCATGAGACATAGGTAGAAATCCTTTCTTGAATTCATCTATATAAAATCTGGTGAATACCTTGTTTATGTACGTGTTTGGACTTAGGCCCAATAATTTATGCTTTCTATCTCGATAAATTGTAATCTTAAGAGTGTAGGTTGTTTCCCTTAAGTCTTTTATGGAGAAACACTTGGATAATCAAGCTTTTACTGATTGCAAGTTTAATATATCATTTCCAATAATCAAGATGTCATCAACATATAATACGAGAAATTTAATCACTCTTACTGACCTTCTTGTACACACATGGTTCATCTTTATTTTTGATGAATTTGAACTCATGAATAGCTTTATCAAAAATGACTATTTTAGCTTCTCAAAGCCTACTTAAATCTATAAATAGACTTTTCCAAATTACATATTTTGTTTATTTGTACAATAAGAACAAAACTATCAAGTTGCACCATATAGACATCATCTGCAAGGTTACCATTTAGGAAGGTAGTCTTGACATCCATCGGAATGATTTCATAGTCACAACATACAATTACAAGTATAATCCAAATAGACTTAAGCATAATGACTAGTAAAAAGACTTTATCATAGTTGATACTATATTTTTAAGTGAAACCTTTGGCAATCAATCATGCATTATAGGTATACATGTCATTTTTTTTAAAACCTATTTACACCATATGATTTTATTCCTTCAAATGTGTTTACCAAAGTCTATACTTGGTTTTGGTATATGGAATCTATTTTAGATTTATCAAAATTTGGACTTGAAGCAGCCTTATCGTAGGTTTTAGGTTCTTTATTATTGATAACAGTACATCATTGAAGATAACCAAATCTCTCTGGCTTATGACATACTTTATAGACCTATGTAGTTTTTGTATGTATTGAGGTTGTTCCACCTGAAGTGGAGGAACTTTCTCATCATAATCAACCATCTATGATGATATATCATCCTATTTAACATTTGTGGTATCTTGTAATTTAAGAACTTCACTGAGTTCCACTCTTCTCCCACTAGTTCTCCCATGATTAAATTTCTTCTAAAGGAACACACCAATGTGAACAACAAAGACTTTTTGCTCCTTTGGGTAGTAAAAACAGTCTCTCTTATTAACCTTTGGGTACCTTACAAAGATACACTTCTCAAACTTAGTGCTCAGCTTGTTCAAAGTCAATTTCTTGACATAAGCTTCATAGCCCTAAATCCTAAAGTAATTTAGATTAGGCTTTTGCCCAGTCCATAACTCATATAGAGTTTTATCTATAGATTTAGATAAGCAATGGTTCAGTGTATAATGTCTAACAATTCAATTGCCCTTTCATTGTTTCCAAAGAAGAGTGTTTTGGTCATCTTATTGAATAGACACAATTTGTATTCATCATATGATTGGAAGTCAAAAGACTACTGGATTCTTCATTCAAGAAATCTTGATATACGATTTGGTTTTATATGGCCTAGCCTGCAATGCCATAGATATGTGGCATTTAGATGATTCGATTTTGATTATTTATTATTTTGCACATTGAGAATTTATTATCCAGTTTTAGAATATATAAACCATTATGCAATTTAGATGTTCCATAGAGAATATTATTTAAGCTGATGGTTATAATACCATCAACAATCGAAAATAAATATCATTCTTCATCTAAAATAGACACATGAACTAAGTTTATAGAAATAGAAGGAACATAATAATAATTTCTTAATTATAAAACTAGCCCAGTGGGCAACCTAAGATAATATATCCCTACAACTAATGCAACAACACGTGCTCCATTTCCAACATGTAGGTCAATCTCTCTTTCGACGAGCAATCTACTTTCTTAGTAGTCCCTGCATATCATAACAAATATAAGAACTACATCTTGTGTTTACAATAGGATGAACAAGGAGAATAATTTATCTCAATGCCTGCCTGAGCATATATAACAACTTTTCAAGGGTTTTTTTTTTTTTGTTCAGGTTAAAATTTATAATGAAATTAGCTCATGATTAAACTCTTAGGGTGGCTAGTGTAAAAGGAATAGTAAGCCTCAACCAAAATCTTGTTCCTTAATACAGCCACATCAAGAACATAAACTGACTCTTGAATCTCAAAACATTATTAACAAGAATGAATTATGACTCAACTCCCTCAATAATGTTTTGCCTTACCTGAATACACCAATCATCTGATGATTGCACTACATGAATCTCATCGAGTAGAATTGATTGAATCCTCAACCTAGCCAATAATCCAGAAATTAACTTTATGTAATTTTTCGCTATTTTTATGAAAGTTGTTATGTCTTCTTTGGATGAGTTTGCCGGAGCTTCTAGCCTGGTTACTAATTTGGATAAGATTCATCTTTTTCTATCTGGGGTTAATAAAAAGGATCAGGTATAGATCCAATCTATTATAGGCTTTCAGTTAGGTGTTCTACCTATTTGGTATTTATGGGTGCCTTTGGTGAACATTTAACTTAGGCATTTTGACTATCAACCTTTGAGTAAGTGGATTTTGGCTAGGATTAGACTATGGACATTAGTTTCACTTTCTTACACTGGTTGATTATAATTGATCAAATTAGTGTTGTTCTTCATACATGTATATTGGTCTTCCATATTTATTCTTTTTACAATTGCTACAAAGAGGATTGAGGGTATATTATGAGGCTTTCTTTAGACAAGCACCGCACTGTCATATTCAGGGTTACATGTTACCCTAAGAGAGAGAGAGAAGGCTACGGATTAAAAGGATTAAAGATTTGAATAAGGTGGTAGTTTTGGAGCAAGTTTGGAGGCTTCTCACATATCGTACTTCTATATGGTCCTCCTTAAAGGTTGATCTTTTTGGCATATTAGGGTTACCTCCTAGGCTTTATAGGCATAAAAGAAGATTTTTATTAGCAAGGATTGGTGTAGAGGACTTATCATCATCTATATTTTGGATGGTCGAAACACTTCTCTATGGCTTGACTACTGGTTACTGTAGAGCCATTTGCATGACTTGTTCTCTTTTAGAGTGTTATTGACTACTAATCTACCCTGGGATACCAAGGTGTCAGATGCCATTTAAGATAGTTTATGGGCTTTCTCATCAAGTACCTTGGAGCTTTAACATATATAAGACCCAGTTACCATTCATCCATGGGTTGGGGTTGTCAAACACTTTGTCCAGAAGGTTTACTCTACCTATAACATCCATAGGTATGCTTAAGGTTGTTTCAGTCTTTTTAGCATTTTCCTATATGAAATTATACTTAAAAAGTTATTATGTGAATTGTGGTATACACAACCATGTCTGAGAGGCTACACACACATGCATGATGGTCTTTTTGGCATATTGCATGATTTAGTCAAAAATGTTTATTATGCATGCCCGTGTAGGTAAGGTGCACGATCGTGCCTAGTCAGTGATTTTTGAATTCTAGGATAAGGATCATCTCATGGGAATCATGCAATGTGGCTTTAATGTTTTATAACTAGCACACATGCCCATGTATGTCTAACCAACCTGAAAATAAAAAAAGATTGCAAAAAGCTTATCACTCACTTTTACCCTAAATTCCTTTCAACCAAACAAAAGAGGAGAGAGCATTAGAAAGTACTAGAGTCGCGTCTTGCTAGGAGAGAAACCTTTAGGACCGTTTCAAGCCATGAGAAGATTATTGTCATCATCACACCAGGGTAAATATTGTGATTTCATTTGTGTTCTTCTAAATTGAATTGCTTCTAATGCTTCTGAATTGAATGTGAATTGATTCTTTTTGAATATGAATATTTGTATTCTTAAATTGATGTATGGTGGTTTGTTAAGGTTGATGAAAAGGCTAGCATATTGAATATGCTTGAAGTTTAAAAGAATGTGCATTTGAAATGTAGAGTATGATAGGATAGGATCTCAGGATATGTGTTATGTCATGTTGGTGATGTTAAAACCATATATTCATGAATATATTGCAAAATAAGGATGTTTGATAAGGTGTTGGCAAATATGTTTTTTTTTTTTAATTTCTTGGTAGTGTATGATAGTTTGGAAAATGCAAGAAAACTAAGTTTGAAATTCTGGAAATTTAGCGACACACGCTTGTGTGCCTTTAGAGCAATTCTACCCATGTAAGTTGAATACTGGGTGTGTGGAATTGGGAATAGACACATGGTCGTGTGCCCTACACCAAGGATATACTCTTGTGTGCTTCAAATGCATGCCATGTGAAAAACATTTATGGATTCCTATACGAGGAGAATCATATTGTTTCATGTATTACCATTATTACCTACTGAGTGTAAATTCACTCATGTTTTTGTTGTGTGGTTTTGCAGGTAGAGTTCTTGAGCAACAAGGTGGAAGTAGAGAGACCAGTGATAGGGCTTGATGCAACGTATGAGGGTAGGGGCTTAGACGTCTTTTCTCATGAATTATTGATTTCCATTCACATGTGTTTATGCATTCGGACTTGATAGATATTTGTTTTGCATTGCATTTCATAATACATTTTTGGGATTCTAGGACCGCTTTCAATGTGTTGCATCAATAACTATGATAACATGCCATAGAAGTTTGTTAGGTCATGTCTCTCGGCATGCACATTCCATGTAAGGGTGTATGCATAGAAAGAGGTGTTACACTACGACAAATTTTCAATTGATTTTACATTGAACATGTTACCGGCATATATAAATGTCAACTCTATGCATCATCTACTTTGGTTCCTAGGACACATTTTATGCCACTTTGGGTTATATGCGTACCATGGATTGACTTCAAGCTCATGGTCTTTTACATTTGTCGACTATGTTATATGCAGGTCAACCTTGGAGACTCATGATCATCTCTTCTTTAGTTGCGATTTCTTTGTCTCTGTTTGGAGGGAAATCAAAGCTAAGACTCTTACAGCTTAACCAAGTTTTTCATAGGCCTTCATGATTCACTAGGCATTTTTGCACCATAGGAAAGGAAAAACTTTTGAAATTTTTTTTTGATCATCCTTATTTACCACTGTATACTATCTATGGTATGAGAGGAATAATCGTATGTTTTATCAGCATTAGAAACATCACTGTCAGATTGTTTCTAATATTTATAAGGTGGTGATTGCCAGGATCATTTACTTGAAGTCGAGGTATAAGATCTCACCTCATTTTCAAGCTATATGACCATTAAATAGTTTTCTTTATAGTTTGCATGTTCATTATGTCTTTTTTGACTTTTTCTTAGTTTGTTTTGACCACTTGTGTGCTTATTTTAATTTTGTTATGAGACTTATATGACGTTTGCTTAGGGTATACCCTTCGTATTCTTGCACATTATTTTTGTTTTATAAAATTTCTTAATTTCTCCGTGTATATATATATATATATATATATATATATATATATATATATATATATATATATATATATATATATATATATATAAACATAAATATTAAAATATCATATATTTTTTTCAAATCACCATCAAATATTTAATAATTACATTTTTACACTATCACACTTACCTCCTCATAACACTCTTACCATTGATTTCGTCTATTTTTTTACAAAGTATAACTTAAAATCATATTAGTCTTTTATCCTATTATAGTTTTGAAGTGAATAAGAGATTAAGTACAACTCTTAAAACTAAAATTGACTACAAACAACCAACACTGATGAAATAACAAGGTAAGAATAATCCCTTTTACAAATTTTTACCTTATTACCCTAGATTTCTATTTATTACAAAAAATTTAGCTCAAAATCATTTAAACATGATAACCAGTTATACTTATAACTTACATTAATAGTAACAATTAAGAAATCACTTAAGAAAAACAGGTAGGATCAAAAAATGAAGGGTAAGAGTAAAAATTAAGATGAATTGCTTGCTTACTTGGAGTAAACAATGAGAAATAATGTAATGAAATGCTTACTTAGAATTAGATGAATTTGTTATCAGATTGTTTTGATTTTTAATTGATTTTAGATGAAATTATGGATTAAAAAATAATTGTGCAATTAGAGTTTACTTTAGTTAGAAATGAGGGTAAAATAGGTATTTAATTAGACTTTTGACTAAATCCATATATCCCTGCAATGTTGGCTAATATTGTATGAGCCCCTTAAAATTAGATTATTTTAACTAATTTTTCATGTTTTATTTAGGATTTGGCATAGCTACAAACACAAACCTATTTATTTGATTTTTTATCAAGTTCTTTTTTCTCTGTTAAAGAAAGTTTAAAATAAAAAGGAAGTAATGTTCATGGATTTATGACTTTTTTTTAAGAATAAGTAATAGATTGAGTATTATATAAATATATAAATTTTAATAAAACTATGGACATAAAAAATAGTATATCATTATGTGATTAAGTAATTTTAAATTAAAGATAAAATAACGTTTATTATATAATAACATATTATTATTTATATATAAAGATATGTTTATTGTTATATATAATACTATATATATTATATATATATATATATATAAATTGATTATAGTGAGATTGTAATTGATACTCAAATATTCGACCGATTCATTAATTTTAATTAATTACAATGTTAGGTTTACATGAAGTTTGTTTTGGTCTCCCCTTTTGCCCTCAAATAGAACCCTGTGCTCTTTTTCTTTTTTAAATAAAATAAAGAATGAAATCTTTTTTTTTTAATTTTTAGTACCTTTTAACTTTAGAAATATTACTATTAATTTATATACTATTATGTTCTGGATAGCATGTGATATATTTAAAAAACAATATTCAAAACAATAAAGATTGTGGGCTAAGTACTTAGGCACTAATTATCAGGATTAGTAGAGTTAATTAATTATTTTGTACTTCTAATTATTTTATTTAAATGTTTGCTAATTTTGAAATTATCAAAGATTGATGGTAAAAGTACAAGACATTTGACAGGTAAAAGCAAACTTTGCCAGTAGATACCTTTTCTCTTTAAAATATATATATATATACCAAATATGTTTATCTATATTTATTTTTAATGTATAAATATTTATATATATATATATATTATATAATTAAATAATTTTAAATTAAAAAAAAAAAAATATTTAATTATATAATAATATATATAAATATATATATATATATATGTATATAAAATAAATATTGTTATACTGCTTAAAAATATATATATATATATTATATATATATATATAATATATATATATATATATATATAAATCTTGATTGACAAGTCATTTTTAATTATTTTTTAAGAAAAAATAGAGAAGAAGATTTTCTATTTTATTCATTGGAACAATACTTAAAGTGAAAAATACTTGTCCTTTATTTTTCTTAATTAGGAGTTTAGTCTTTAATTTTACAAGAATCCTATAATAAAGTCATTGTAGCAGACTATTGTTAAACGAGAGAGAATGGGACTATTCATGACAACTTTAATTGAAAATTCTGCTAGCTCTTACCTTTATATTTTTCTTCCCCCATTTAAAATATCATTGTTTTTTTAAAATCAAATTCTTTAATAATAATTTGAGAAATGTGTCACATCATTTACAATATGATTAGCATTTTCAATTTCATGCTAAAGTGGGCAGATGCCATTTTAGCATAAACCAACAAAAAATGGTATGTGATATGTGAACAACTTTAAATCCAATAATCAAAGCCAAGTACAACGTTAAATTGTTTCTTGCTAATGACATTAATTATAATATTGAATATCTTCAATAAAAAGAAAGAAAAAGGAAAAATTTTGGAAGATAGAAATCATTCTACCTTTCAAATAATCTGGTATTTCTTTCTGCTTGAATAGTTGTAAATGCTATTTTGACTATTTGCCCTGATCTTGTGTGAGAAGAGAAGATGGACATGACAAACCTAGATATGTTCATCTTCATTTATATATATTCTTTTAATAAATTCTTTGTATTATATATTCTAATAAGTCTCTCATTTTTCATTGAAATAGGACTCTATAAAGTTATTGTAGCCATTGCTTTGTTCTTGACCCTTCTTTTTTTTGGTTACAAAATATCTCTTAATTCGTTATTTATTTTTTTTATTTATTATTACAAAATGTCTCCTAATTATCTAATTTCTTGACACTCTTGGTTATAATTCATTCTATAACAAGTTCAATCTTTCTTTGTTTTTTTTTTTTTTTTTTTTTTTTTACACTCTCCTTCCTTTACATTCTATGTTCCAAAATAAAAAATAATTTCTTTCTCATCTCAACCTCTTGAAAATTAATTCCTAGTTTCGCCCATGCTTCGAGGAATATTACATATTAGTCCAAGAATTATAACACTAAGGATGAAAGACTAAACACAATTCATGACCTTATTTTTTTAATTTATAATATATACTAAATGTATAAAGCAGGTAGGACCAATCCTGAAGTGTCTTTTTAAGACATGTTAAAAGAAATAAATAATATTGTATAGACAAAGAACTAGAAACATTGGAGCAACAACAACATGTATATTTGATTGGATTGCATTTGCATACGTGAAAACTCAGTCATAAGGTCACTTTCTCTTGCTTGGATTCTGTTCTTTCCCTCTCCGTACTTCACATGACAATATTCATAAAACAACCTGCCCTTTTATTTTTTTCTCATTTTATATAAGATATTATATGTAAGGATCTCTTGGAGGGGATCAAATTTAGGTAAGTTGAATTGATCATTCTGTATCAACTTGAGAATTATCCGAGAAAATTATTGAAATCCTTTTCATGTAGATATAGATTAACTTCTTGATTCAGGTAGGTTCATTGCACTTGTACTAATTAATATAATCCTAAAGGTAATTAATACATAAAGTTAGAGATTTGAAATTTAAACAAGTTTGTGAAAAGGCTTGTTGTGAAGACAGCATATTCACCTAACAAAATGATGGCATTTAGATATGAAGCCAATGGTTGATCATTCTTCAATAATAAGATGGTCATCATTATCTTATCTTGGTCAATTATTATTTCCAACACACAAATATTCCACCACAAATGGTCTTCCATTGAATAAGACATCTCACTCTCACCTATGTATCGTCTCTTTCTTGTTATCTCCATCCTAATGTTATTACTTGTAACCTTGATAAACTTCCTTTACATATCAAACCAAATATATCCAACTTATCCTTAATGACTATTCTTTAATAAGCCAGTCTATTTTTACAAAATTATTATACATCTCCCACAACATTCACAGAAAAGACTTGAAACTAAACGCATGACTTCTTTTGTCGTTTCTAAATATCATTTATGTTGTCACCAAATAAAAAATTTTAGTCTTTAGTTGATAAATAATTGTATTTCCTCACACCATCAATGTTGTACTAGGGTTTAATGAAATTGGCCTAAAAAATCAACATTTATAACTTTTTTTTTTTAAAATATATGCTAATGATATTCTTCCTGGAAATTGACTATCAAAAGGTAAGGAAATATTGCTAAAGTTTTGCCCTTAATCTAAACAAATGATTACTTTAAATTGATCGTTAAATTGATAGTAATTTATATCTACTACTAATAGTTAGAGGTTATTTCGATAATTAATGAGAAACTACAAACAAGTACATTGACTAAGCTTCCCAATCAGTGATAAAATTTCAGGAATATACAGACATAAA